>NC_089821.1:7662217-7962217 GCF_035046505.1 Tiliqua scincoides | reverse complement strand
ATTAAAATTGTACTCTTCCGGATTTTTGCCATAAGGGCCGTTTTCAGGAAAGAATTGGGTATGGATAATGAGGGTAGAATGCATAGGAAAGGAAGGAACATCACAAACCAAGTCCTTGGAGATTTTTGGTTTGCTTTCAATAAGCAAACAATTTATGTAGGAATTAAGGCTGACAGTCCCTAACGTGTCTTAAATAAGCATACATTCTCAGCATAACAGTAAAAAAGTACCTGCCACTTATATTTACTTGCCTCTGAGGCTGCCTCATTTTGAAAGTTATATAATTTTCCCCTTCCAAGTGCCTGGGAAATAAAATTTAATGGCCCATCTAGGTCTTGAGATGCAACCTTCTGTACAGCAGGATGGACTGATAAAGGAAATAGTCTTCTTTGGGGAACACTTGAGAAATAAACACGATGTGGGGGAAAAACAAGGTCTTCCAAGGGTTCACAATATCCTTCATAGCTATAATTCTCTTTTCTCAGCCTTGTCCAGATATGTGGTGTGGGAGCAAGTTGTTATGAAGGTTCTTGGGGAAGGGCACTTGACTTCTATCTCACTCTCATAGATGGGGACTCGAGTCAGGTGACTCAAATCCATGTCGCGAAAATCAACTTTTTTTGCTGACTCGTGGAGACTTGAGTCATCCATGTCAATGACTCAGCAAAACACTCAAGTCAGGGGCCCCTGACTCATGAATCCCCTTCAGCTTGGGTGACTCGAGTCTTCCACAAACGGACATGGGGCGGTACGCCTCCGTCTTGCCTAAAAAACTTCTTGAGTCGATCCGGAAGCCGGGTTTTGTGTGCAAGGGCAGCAGCTCCAGCAGCAACAGGGTGCATTATGTTCAGAGACAGGGGATGAGGGGCTGGAGAGAAATGGGTAACCTTTTTTTGTTTGAGGTTAAAACTTGCAGGATTTCATTATGCAGAACTTCTAGCAATTTTTGCAAAATTATCCATTTTTGCTGGCTTAGCCGGCTCAGTAATCCATGTGAGAGTCCTGCACATGTACAGAACCTGGGGGAGGAAGGTGCTTCTTCTTCTCCCAGGACCATTCATTGGATGGAGGATGTGTCTCCAGAAGAGAGAGGGTGAAGACTGGTGGCAGGCAGGCAAGCAAGTGCTCTCCCTGCTGCTGCTGATTGTGGAGATGGAGGAGAAGCTGCGGTGGGTGAAGCAACACTCTGACCCCTCCAGTCCACACTACAGGTCAGGTGTGTCTCTGAAAGGCACAACACAAGCTGGCCAGGTACCTTAGTGAAGCAGATTGAAGTTGTGTCATTATTGACTGTGTGCTGCTTGATTGACATGGAGAGGGTTCTCCCATGTCCAGGCCGATAGGCTGTTATTATTGGATGCCTGGAGTGTGGGTACTTTGGCCCCCCAGAACACTCCTCCTTTCTTCCATGCCTGAAACTGTCAGTCACTGTGTGTCTGAGCAGCATGCCTCTCTCCAGCCTCCCTTGATTCTTGCTGCTGCTCTATGCTCTTTTTACCTATTTTTTTTTACTCTGACGGCTGTTTTTTATGATGTGTTAATATGTTTTTATTTGTTTTTAAATTGTTTTTAATATGTTGTAAGCCGCCTTGAGTCCCTTCGGGGAGAAAGGCGGGGTAAAAATAAAGTTATTATTATTATTATTATTATTATTATTATTATTATTATTATTATTATTATTATTATTATTGATTCAGCCTCCTTGTGCTTTGGCTAAGCTCTCAGAGGTTTACCTGCGCGCTTCCGCCCATCCCGTCCCCTCACACTGTGCCCTTCCGTCATCCCTCCCTGCCTGCCCATGATGTGAAGAGGGTTTCCTTTGTCGCAGCTGGGATGAGATCAGATTGTACAGGGAAAGGGAATAGGTTGGAGCTTTCTGCACTGAAGTCAAATGGGATGGGCAGGGACAGGAGGGGAGTGTTTAAAAGGAACTCCGAAACACACAAACAGCCCTGCAGCAGCCCCGTTTTTTCCCCGCGGAGCTGCGGTGGACTTTTTAAAGGGAGCTACTCGAGTCTTTTTGAGTTGCAAAAACGCTCTGGGAAAGTGCCCCCTGTTATGACTTGTTTTCGAGTTGAGTTGCGGGGGGGGGGCAGAGACTCGCAACCCGACTGAGTCAAGCCACACTGGGCTTGCCCATCCCTGTCTTCATGGTCAGTGGGTGGGAGTCTACCCCTTCAATCGTTCTGTCTGAGCCTGTGGTGAGATAGCAGATTGGACTCTGCAAGTTTTTGCAGCAAATGGTATCTCATTTTGGCATCTAACCCCCATCCCTGGCTGGAGTAGCCTTATACAGACTTGCTGCTTGGATTTGTGCCAGTGAAAAATATTTCCTTGGTTGCCCTTCAGCCATCTCCTGTTCTGCGCTGAATACAACACTGACCACTCAGCCTGCTGGCACAGATTAGGATCGGGCTGTAAGTAAGTTTACTATTCCACTGGAAATCAAACGTGGATCTTCTGGATTTTAGTTTCACATTCCAATCAGGAGTCCAAACGATTGGTCCTCATTTTCAGCACTGCAGGGGCTTTCAGCTCCCTCTCTGCCCAACGTCCCTTCAGTGTTATTCTTGCTGCTAACTCTCTGCTCAAATGATGAACAGTGAAATGCCCCATTTATTCCCCACAATCATTCCTTCACCACCCGGTTTACCATCTCCATTTGCTCGCCAGCACACTCAGAAAAGACAATATAGCATTAATTACATCTGGTTCTGCATATTGGAATGTATTTTTATCCACCCTGGTTGATTTATGACTTCCCTAAACAAAAGCTTAGAGCTCATTTATGTAGCAGTGTTTCCTTTCAAAAGAGGAATCATGCCGGGGTTTACATCACAATGAAGTTGCATAACATCCTTATACATGGAATGCTGACAGCCAGGTAGAAAATATCTAGCAATTTAGATGCTTCTGGAATACAAATTATTGTCTGAAGCCAACCTGTTCCTAATCTTTAGACATGTCAACACGAACCACAGTATTCCTCACTGTATTCATTAGCATCTCAAAACTAAATTCATTTTCTCAGGAAACTATAGTACAAGCCTATGCATGTCTACTCAAAAGTAAGCCCCGTTGAGTTCAATGGGGCTTACTTCCAGGTGAGCATGTATAGGAGCAGTGGTGTATCTAGAGGGGGGCAAAGCACTAGGTTTTGCAGGGAGCCTCAATAAGGCAGTGGGAGCAAAACAGAAGCGTACGCCTGGCTCAGAAGGGAAGGGGAAGAGGCCCCTTGCATGCTGCAGCGAGGCTCCCTACAAAACTTAGTGCTTTGCACCCCCTCTACCTACACCACTGTATAGGTCTTGCTTTTTTAATTTTTCACTGTATAATGTTAAAATGAATGTTTTTAATGCTTTGATTTTTTTTTTTTTTTACCTGTTATGATACTGTATTATGGAGCTTTGTAAGCTGCCTCGGGCCTGTGATTTGGCATGGGAAAGATGGGATATAAATTTCTCAAATAAAATAAGAAATTTGTTTCCATAGGTAGGGCCAGCTACCTAAGGGCCAAATCCTATCCAGTTTTCCAATGCCAGTGCACAGTGGTGTCACTAGGGTTCGTGTCACCCGGTGCAGGAGGCCAGCGCGTCACCCCCATGCAGTGGGCGGGGCAACACTCCAGGTGGTGGTTGTGGTGATCTACCATCGCCCTGCCCCCACTGATTTTTTGGCTGTACCTTTCGATAGAATAAAGATATTTCAGCACAGTTTGTTTCACTGCATTCTGCATGAAATTACACATTGATTGATATATAACAGGATGGTATTATTTTTACAAACTGTGATTTTAGTGATTTTGGTCACTAGTGGTGTCACCTCCCCCCCCCGGGTGTCAACTTACTAACACCTTATTGGAGCAGTTCTCAAACTTTTAGCACTGGGACCCACTTTTGAGAATGACAATCTGTCCAGGATCCATCATAAAGCAAATTAAAATAAATAATTAAATTAAATCTAGTAATAATAATAACAACAACAGATATTTATATACCGCCTTTCTTGGTCTTTATTCAAGGCGGTTTACATAGGCAGGCTTATTTTAAATCCCTTATTAAATAGGGATTTTTACAATTGAAAGAAGGTTCTTTCTTTCAAGAACCATTACATTCAGGAGTGTATGTGGTTCCTCACCACCTTTAGCCCTCCCAACATCCCTGTGAGATGAGTGAGACTGAGAGAGAGTGACTGGTCCAAGGTTGCCCTGGAAGCTTTACGGCCAAGCAGGGATATAAACCTGGATCTTCCAGGTTGAAGCTCAGCTTTCAAACAACTACACCATCCTGCAACACGGACCTCTTCTTAAATCTTTCAAACCGCCCCTGACTGCTTTTGAACTCTATCTCACGTGCAGTCCCATCTCCCTCCTTCCGTTTCTCACGCTTGGGGTCCACAAAACGTATTCATGCCTTCTCTTGAATGAATATTGTAGACAAAGGCATATCTTTGTCTGGAAAAGCTTTCCAGCTTTTCATAAATTTCATGTCCCCCATGTGTAACTTTTGCAAGCTTATCACCACCAACCACATTTTGAGCTCTTGCTTTAATTTGCTCTCTTGATAACACAGATTGTGTTCTCTGTATATTTTGATAAGCCTAAAGCGAGAGACTGAGCTTTCCTCAAACACCACCACCACCACCACAGAGTGCACTTTGCACATGCAGAGGTTTATCTGAACAGGGCTTGTGTGTATTCATCCATAAAATGAATACACAGGGCTTGTGTGTATTCTAAACAGAGCTTGTGTGTATTCGTCCCAAGCTACACTTTACAAAGAATGTTTTAGATTGGCCCTTTTTTTCTGTGCTGGCAGGTCCCTGAAATATGGAAAAACCATGGGAAAAACCATCCTGTTGCAGGTCATATCTCCATTGTGTGCCCCCATGTGCTATTCTAATTGGGGAAAAAAATTTCCATTGGCATTTGATGCAAGGATCAAATTTTTCCTAATTAAAATAGTTCAAGGGGTGTGCAGTTGGAATTGAACCCCTGGGGGCTGGGGATAAGAATAGGCCCTCAGTTTGGCTGTACTTGTTGTAAGAGGCGACTAAACAGCCACCGGGTAGATGGGACTTGTCAGCCTGGGAAGGCAGCTCATCTGAGAGAAGGAAAACTCTGATCCCAAACCTCCACTGCCTTGTGGCTACATCCAGTTATGGAAAAGGCTTCAGGAGTCAACCTTGAGGCAAATCCGGAGCCAGAGTCCCTGAGGCAGTTCATGGTTGAACACAGTCACGTTCTGGCAACTCCTGTGATGCCCCTGGAACCAACCGCATTGGCCTCTGCCTTTCCATTGGACCATTTCAGCGACGTGGAGAGGGGGGATTTGCTGCATGGGTAACAGCCTATCCTCCATACCTACTTTACCCAGGCTTCGCGCACTGGAGAGGACACTCTGTTCCAGAACCACCATTCAGAGCGTGACACCATAGTCTTCCGAGACTGAAGGATGCCAACCAGTTGGAATTGAAATTACACCAGAGGTGGAAGGGGTGACCTGATGACCCAGGGCTTGTGTGAGGAGAGGCAGATAAAAATAATTTTTACTTACCTTCCCATAAGCCACCTAGGGCCCAATCCTAACCAATTTTCCAGTGCCAGTGCAGCCGTGCCAATGGGGTGTGCATTGTGTCCTGTGGTGAAGAGGAAGTCACAGTGGCCTCCTCAAGGTATGGAAACATTTGTTCCTTTTCTTCAAGGCTGCATTGCAGTTGCACCGCTGGTGGAAAGTTGAATAGGATTGGGCCCCTAGTTGACAACAGATCCCCCCAGACCTATGCCAGCTATTTAGCTGGTGTAAGTCCAGGGAGCTGCAGGGGACAGGTCAAGCTAGGGAAAAGGCGATAGGATCTTGGCATGCACCACAGTGGCCAAGATCTTCCCTTTCCCACCCTTGAACCATCCCTGGTTTGGCCTGTTCCCCACCCCAATGCTCCTCAAACTGTCCCCAAACGGATCCCACTGCCACATTACCTGCTCTAGCGAGGTGCTGAGAGAGACTGGCACATGCATAGAACATCTGGTCATTTTCACCAGTGGCTCTAAAGCGCGCACACAGCAGCATGGCTTTCAGGCCACTGAGACTGGGCTTACAGCAGTAGGTCTCAAAAAAAATCCCTGAATAGGGTTGGACCACTAACGACAGAGAAATTCTGTCCCCGGCACAGTGTTTGTCTTTTCAGAGAAATGCTGCTCTGGGAGAGCTGAAAGGTAGGGCTAAAGAATTCAGTGGAAGTCGGGGGTGGGACTTCTGAGATGCTACCAAGCATTGTTTAAGCATTGATGCTGTCCATGCTTCCATCGTATCTGACAAGGCTGTGCTTACTACTCCCCTTTCTTACAGGCCAATCCTAACCCATACTGGAACCGGCAGGTCAGCTGGCCTGACCCATATCTAGCATGGGGTTGCCTGCCGCTCAGCTTGGGGAAGGGGAATCAGCAGTTCTCACCCACGTAACGTGGCAGCAGTTCCAATGGGGCTGTGTGGATCTGTGTCACCTAAAAAGGTGGCGCAGATCCAAGCAGCCTGATGCTGTTCCAGGTCACCTCGGAGTGGGGTTCGGATCTGGCCCAAGTGCCGGAGCCTGGCTCCACCCCCCTGTTGCCTGCCTGCCCCCTGCCCCAGAATGCTCCTGTTCCTCTTTCCCCCTGCCCTCCCCAAACCCCTGCTCTGGCCTAACTCGGCCAGTGCAAACTGACCTTTTGGCCAACCAGAGTTGGCCTCCAGAGGCCAGGGCATGTCAGTGTGCAAGCACCCAATTCCTGAGGTGGCGCAAATGTGTCACTTTTGTGACACCTCTGGGACGGCACAAGAGACTTGAACCGGCCCAAGGGCGCATTAGGATTGCACCCTTAATCAATGTGTTGAACACTCCCCCCCCCCCCGCTTGCAAGGCATGTATTGTTTAGGCGCAAGATCCAGTGAAGTACTTCAAGATCTTAAGGACATTTATATGCATATTCCATTCTCATTATTATAAGACACTAATTATGGCTGCTCAAAATGTAAATGCTCATTAATGCCAATTTCAAGGGTTTGCCTTCAGCAAATTAATATTAATAAACTGTGACATTTTCTGTGGCTAGACAAAGCACAGGTATCAAACAATTAATCGTACAGTCCGGCTTTGGCTCTAATGGCTTCCATTTCTTTACATCACTGTCATTTGTCTAAGCCTTTGGCACACCGTATCTTAAATTAAAATAATGCAATCGTAATTATGTAGGAAAGTACTTCCATTTTGTCTCTTTGTCTTCTTAATACCACCTTTGAGGTAATCTTTAACTTGCGTCATTTCTTCTCCTCCAAAATGTAGATCCTTGCTCCATATCTCTTTACAGTAATTACCAGTGTTATAGCTAGAGGGGGTGCAAACCACTAAGTTTTGCAGGGAGCATCACTGTGGTGTGCAAGCGCCCCCCCCTTTGGAGCCATTCTGGGCGGTGGGAGAAAAATAGGGGCATTTGCTGAAATAGCTCAGGAGGGGAGGGGCCATTTGCATGCCACGGTGGGGCTCTGTGCAAAACTTAGTGCTTTGTACCCCCTCTAGCTATGCCACTGGTAATTAATAATACTGATGGCTTGCATGTGTCTATAGTTGTTGAAATGTAACATTTTCCCCTAATGTTATTTCACTTTGTTTAACCTTTTATACTTTATAGTTTTTTTTTGTTGGCAACCTTCAGTCTCGAAAGACTATGGTATCACGCTCTGAATGGTGGTTCTGGAACAGCGTCTAGTGTGGCTGAAAAGGCCAATCCGGGAGTGACAATCCCTTCCACACTGGGAGCAAGTGCAGTCTGTCCCTGGTCTGTCTCCCTGGCTATGGGCCTTCCTTCTTTGCCTCTTAGCCTCAGACTGTTGGCAAAGTGTCTCTTCAAACTGGGAAAGGCCATGTTGCACAGCCTGCCTCCAAGCGGGCTGCTCAGAGGCCAGGGTTTCCCTCTTGTTGAGGTCCACTTCTAAGGTCTTCAGATCCCTCTTGCAGATGTCCTTGTATCGCAGCTGTGGTCTACCTGTAGGGCGCTTTCCTTTCACGAGTTCTCCATAGAGGAGATCCATTGGGATCCGGCCATCATCCATTCTCACAACATGACTGAGCCAACGCAGGAGTCTCTGTTTCAGCAGTGCCACAGAGTGTGTTACTGAGAAGGACACAGGCAAAGGTCATTGAGGGTAAAAATCAGTTATGTCTAAAAATGCCAGAATTTTGCCAGAATTCTACTTTATTAATTATCCAAACTATAGCAGAATACCCACTTTTTCTTGCTTACTGATGGAACAGTTCTGATCAGACTGGATAATGCATTCTCCCAAGAAGATTGACTATTAAATGTTTTTTTAAAAATCCGAACACAGGTCTCTTTATTTGAGGTAGAGTCATGGCTCAGTGGCAGAACACAAGCTTTGCAGATAGATTTTCCCAGGTTCAAACCCTGCCATCTCAAGGTAGGGCTGCAGAAGACCCCGTTTGAAAATGTGGAGAGGAATGGCTGCAAAAACAATCTTGAGTTAGCCTGAACACTGGTCTGAGACAGTAGACAGAAACCTGAGCCAAACCCAAAGTTCATGGTTCACCGCCAAGGGCAGTAACAAGGCCATTTGCCTGATCCAAGGAAGCATTAACTGCACTGCCTCCGGGGAAGCCTCTGAGGTGTGGGGAGGTCTAGTCAAACTTGTGCCAGCAAAATCACTGGATCCAATGGATCCAGGCCATGGGATCAGGCCACGCAGATTGGCTGCCCAACGTGCTGTGGGGTGCACTGAGCACTGGGGAGAGCGGTCCCAGCCAGCTCAGTCCGGCGCGCATTTGTGAGCCCTGCCTGCTCACCCGCCCACTCTATGGTCAGTCTGAGATTAGCTGGTTGCCCGTTTTGGGAGCTGGGTAGGAATTTTTTGTTGTCACCCTGATTAGCCGTTGGGTGACAGTTTTTTTGCCTACCCCAGATTGTCTTATAGGGATGGGTTTTGTGGTTAGAGGTCTCCCTGTTCTTGGTGCATGATGCGCTGGCAGGGGTAGCCAGCAGTTGGCCTCACATACTTCCTGAGGTAAGCTTTGCCTGTGTGGGTTCTTGCAAATCAGCTGCCTCGACCCTCCAGGGTTGGCAGTGATAAGATCACCCCGTCCTTGATTGGGTGATGCCTTGAGTCAGGTAGTGATGCTTGTTTGGGCATTGGAGGAGGCAGACGGCCAGTGCAGTTTCCCTCAAATTTAATGCCAGCATGTCTAGAGGGTCATAATTAGGTTTTTTCCTGATGCAGTTCTGCTTAAGTTAAATAAAAAATAAGAACATAAGAATAGCCCCACTGGATCAGGCCAAGGGCCCATCTAGTCCAGCTTCCTGTATCTCACAGTGGTCCACCAAATGTCTGAGGGAGCTCACAAGACACAAACTGTGGCCTGGTGCCCTCCCCTGCATCTGGCAATCAGAGGCAGCCTGCCTCTAAAACCAAGAGCTTGCACATACCTACTATGACTTCTAACCCGTAATGAACTTCTCCTCCAGAAATTTGTCCAATCCCCTCTTAAAGGCATCCAGGCAAGATGCCATAACAACTTCTGGTAGCAAAGAGTTCCACAAACTAATTACACGCTGGGTAAAGAAATATTTTCTTCTGTCTGTTCTAACTCTCCCAACACTCAACTTTCTTGGATGTCCCCTGGTTCTGGTGTTTTGTGAGAGGGAAAAGAGCGTCTCTCTATCTACTCTGTCCATCCCCTGCATGATTATTAACCCAAGTCTCTGTCTTTTGCGCTTTGTGGGAGGGGGTGCATGGTATTTCTAAATCCCATGTTGCTCCTGGGCCTAAAACTCAGGGCCTAGATATTCTGCAAGAAAACAGGAGACATCTTCTCCTAAGCATAACTTTGGCCATAATTTTTATTGTCTCCTGGTGAGACTGAAAGGGCAAAACAAACTCTTTTTAACTCACTGTAGACTTGTGCAATTCTATTTGCCATTTCACTGAGTCGGGTGTCCGTTTTGCAAGGTTATTGGTTCTTGCAAAGATTTTGTGAATTTACAGTCTTTTGGCTCTGCAGATTTGTCTGGGAGAAAAACAAATTGACACTATCATTCATCTTTGCTTGGGGAAGGGCACAGATCATTGATAGCGCATGTGCTTTGCGTGGAGAAGTCCCACATTCAGTGTTTGATATCTCTAGTTTAAAGAATCTCAGGTAAAGTCAGTAGTGGACTTCCCCCTCTCTGCTCCCAGGGCAAGGGTTCAAGAAGCCGTCCCCCTGTGAAAGATGCTACCCCCAGGGCCCAGGAGAGGGGGTAAAGGGGGTAACACAGGGTCAGAAAGGGAGCCCAGAAGCCACAGGAGGGGGTCCAGAATTTTCTGGGATCTTACATTTTCCAATCTCATCCAGACTAACATCCCACGTGGGATGCTGGGGGCATTACCATGGGCACATGGCAACTACTGCCACAAGCCGTACCCTAGCCCAGGAATGTATACATTCCTTAACAGTGTCACATCTGGGAGGAAACTGACCTGCTGCAATAGCTCTTTGGCTTGTAGAACAGCTTACCATGAGCATTAGAGCTCAGCGATTCAACTGCGGCAGCTGTTGCAGAAGTACATTTTGGTCCACACAAGACATTTTTTCATTCTAGTGTGAGCCTAAATACAACGATATCAATCTTCTGGTTTTCCGTATCCAGTTGCCGATGCCAGGCAGACAGGTAGACCTGCCTGCTCTGCATTGGGAAGACAGGTAGACCTGAGCTGAGATTGAGACATACAAAATTATGCAGGGGATGGACAGAGTGGATAGGGAGATGCTCTTTACACTCTCACATAACACCAGAACCAGGGGACATCCACTAAAATGGAGTGTTGGGAGAGTTAGGACAGACAAGAGAAAATATTCCTTTACTCAGCGTGTGGTTGGTCTGTGGAACTCCTTGCCACAGGATGTGGTGACGGCATCTGGCCTGGACGCCTTTAAAAGGGGATTGGACAAGTTTCTGGAGGAAAAATCCATCACGGGGTACAAGCCATGATGTGTATGTGCAACCTTCTGATTTTAGAAATGGGCTATGTCAGAATGCCAGATGCAAGGAGGGCACCAGGATGTAGGTCTCTTGTTATCTGGTGTGCTCCCTGGGGCATTTGGGGGGCCGCTGTGAGATACAGGAAGCTGGACTAGATGGGCCTATGGCCTGATCCAGTGGGGCTGTTCTTATGTTCTTATGAGCTCCAAAGACTATTCTGGCTGTTGCCATTTCCCCCCTGCCTGTTTTGCCCCCATTCTGCTCACCCCCATTGCCACTCCCTCTCTGTTTCACTCCCTCCCTCTTTGGGAAGGGGCCCAAAAGAAACTTTGTACCCCCTGATAAAACTTTTCTCAGAGGCCCTGGCTGCTCCCCCACATGTGAAGCTGCCCCATCTCAGAAGCACGATGGAGCCTCGCACAACCTTAGAACTGACTGGGGAAGCCTTGTGAGGCTTCCCTGCAGTCTTAGGCTGTACCAGAGGCACACTGGCTAAGTGCCTGGTCCACTGCTAGGTGAAGCTGGGAGAGACTCCCTCCCTGAGTCCTTGGAATATCAGCTAAATAGGCCATAGTGAACTAAGTACACTAGTGAAGCCAATGGCCTGACTCAGCTTTTTGTTTCTTTATATATCATGATAGAATATTAAAACAAACAAAAAACTTCCATGGCACTGCATACAAAGGCCCATGTTTGCATATCAACAATGCAGGCCAATGCCTGTCTACTAAGAACTAAGCCCCACTGAATCCAGTGGAACTTACTCCCAGATAGGTGCATATAGGATTGCTGCCTAAGGGCACAGTCCTAACCCACTTTCCAGCACTGGCATAGCTGTGCCAATGGGATGTGTTCTGCATCTGCAGTTGGGGGCCAGTCACAGATGTTTGTTCCCTTACCTTGGAATTGCATTGCCCTAATGTCAGTGCTGGAAAGCTGGTTAGGATTGCTGCCTAACAGCCCAATCCTAAGCATCACTACTCAGAAGTAAGTCTCATTAGAGTCAATGGGACTTACTTCCAGAAAAGTGTGAATAGGATTGGGCTGTATTGTCTTACAGCACAATCGTATGCATATTGACTCAGAGTAAGCCCCATTGTGTTCAATAGGACTCACTCTCAGGAAAGTGTGGTTAGGCTTGCAACTCTAGAATCAGGATTAGGCCCCACCTTACATCACAGTGTAGTGGATACAAGATTCCTTCCTGCTGTTGGTCAAAATACATACTGATTCAGGAAGCATCTTCATGATTCTCTGCAAAGCCTCTAGGACACCTTCAGAGACTTACAGCCCTTCTCCTTCAGAGACAAAAAGAAAACAGAGCAGAGGTTCCAGGGTGGAATTTTAAACAAGGTAGATTTATGAAAGGACTGATGGGCAATCTTTGGAGCTGTGTCAAAAATATTTCATGTTCGACTCAGTTTTCAAGAAATGTGTGAGTTTGTCAAGGACAAGGACAAACTCAGAGACCTGGTCCAAGTATTTGGTTTCAAGGATACTTTTCCTCACATTGCTAACTTACTCTCCAGCATCTCACAGCTGAAGACAGGGACACTCCCGTGCATGTGTGAGTGGAGCAAGAGGGCCAGGTCTGACTGGCGAGTGGCAGAGTCTATAGGATAATATGCTGGGCTGCACACAGTCTTCTCACTAACATGTTTCAGGAATTAAAAGTGCAGGCAAGCCAGTGGCATAGCTAGAGCGGGTGCAAAGCATTACGTTTTGCAAGTGCCTGAACGTGCCATGCAAGCAGCTCTTCCCCTTCAGAACCAGGCGTACGCCTCTGTTTGTCTCCCATTGCCTGGAATGGCTCCGATGGTGAGGGAGAGGGGTCACTTGCATGGATCATTCAGATTCCTGCAAAAAGTAATGCTTTGTACCCGCTCTATCTACACCACTGAGGCAAGCAGATATATCCTTTAAAAGGGGATTGGACAAGTTTCTGGAGGAAAAATCCATTACGGGGTACAAGCCATGATGTGCTTGTGCAAACTCCTGATTTTAGAAATGGGCTATGTCAGGTGCAAGGGAGGGCACCACGATGCAGGTCTCTTGTTATCTGGTGTGCTCCCTGGGGCATTTGGTGGGCTGCTGTGAGATACAGGAAGCTGGACTAGATGGGCCTACAGCCTGATCCAGTGGGGCTGTTCTTATGTTCTTAACTACAATTCCCAGGAAGCCTTGCAGGTCTCTTGTTATCTGGTGTGCTCCCTGGGCATTTGGTGGGCCGCTGTGAGATACAGGAAGCTGGACTAGATGGGCCTATGGCCTGATCCACTGGGCCTGTTCTTATGTTCTTATCCAGATGACAAGAGGAATTAGGCAAATCACAGGCTATAACAGAAGCAAGCCACCTACCTAAGGACATATATGTTGCATATATTACAGGATATTGGTTCAATTTAATGAGCACTAAGGCACAGCAATAATTGAGTGACCAATGAGCAGTTAATGAATCCATGACAGAGAATTCTTGACTTGAAAGAATATTTAAGTAATAAAGAGCATGGAACTATAGAATACGATTCTGTGATTCCATGTTCTTTATTACTTAAATATTCTTTCAGTTCAAGAATTCTCTGCCATGAATTAATTAACATCACAGTGAGCCACAAGGTCATCTAGTTCAAACCCCTGCCTGTAGCAGGAGATCCTCCTAGAGCCTTTCCAGCAGATGTCTGTTGAACCTCTACTTGAAGATCTCCACTGAGAGAGAACTCACCACCTCCTTTGGCAATCTGCTCTCTTCCTTTGCCCTGGGATAATTTCAGCCTCTTTCATTCCCACACTTCAAAAGAAGACAAACTGTACACCACCACTGATCTCCATCTCCATTGTCAGTAAACTTCCAGAGAATAACACATTTTAGTTTCCCCCCAGACAACAATCCACTTTTACTTCTCAGTTATTTTCCTTCCAACAATTCTTCTTTTCCACGACTCTTTCCTCCCCTTCTTATAGGAAAAACTCTTCACCCTTTTCTTCTCCACCACATCCTTACATTTGGGCCAAGCTTCAGCAGAGCTCAAACCAGGAGTCTGCTTCCAGCAAAAAGGGGAGTTCAGAGGTATGTTAATTGGCTCTGAGAAGGAGAAGAGTTCTTTTCCTTATTCACTGATGAACTGTACTCCCCTTCCCCCCACATATCTTGAATTCAGGAAATATTGTTTCTCAGTTCATGCCTAGCCCAGACTGTTTAGGATTCAGACTCAGCCCACAGCTCTGTTCCTCCACCAAAAAATCCACTTATCCATGAAGGAAAACAACCACAAAAATTTAAGTCTCAACCAAAGTGCCTTCTCTCCATTTGTCTACCTTGATTGTGAGTGATGATATTTTGGGGTTGCAAAATGGAGGTGAAATATGGGGCCTCACTAGCAGTGGCTCTTGGCTGGCAACCAATATGTTGGCGGTAGTCTCACCAGCAGCAGGTGACTCCTTTTTCCCCCCAGAGGTCTTCTCAGAATGATGCTAAAAATGGCATCACCTGCTGCCCAGGATATCAACTGTCAGTGTTGTGGTGGCAACAGTGAAAAAGGGAAAGCTAGGGGGTAGTCGGGGGCAATTTTCACCCCCCTAAAAAAATGTTGGGCTAGAAATTCTCACAGGAACACATTCTGCGCAGTTCAACATAACTTGCTTGCAAGAAACCATCAAGACTATTGCTTGACCTAAGCAAGAGTTAGTTAGTTGGCAACCTTCAGTCTCGAAAGACTATGGTATCGCGCTCTGAAAGGTGGTTCTGGAACAGCGTCTAGTGTGGCTGAAAAGGCCGATTCGGGAGTGACAATCCCTTCCACACTGGGAGCAAGTGCAGTCTGTCCTTGGCCTGTCTCCCTGGCTATGGGCCTTCCTTCTTTGCCTCTTAGCCTCAGACTGTTGGCCAAGTGTCTCTTCAAACTGGGAAAGGCCATGTTGCACAGCCTGCCTCCAAGCGGGCCGCTCAGAGGCCAGGGTTTCCCACTTGTTGAGGTCCATCCCTAAGGCCTTCAGATCCCTCTTGCAGATGTCCTTGTATCGCAACTGTAGTCTACCTGTAGGGCGCTTTCCTTGCACGAGTTCTCCATAGAGGAGATCCTTTGGGATCCGGCCATCATCCATTCTCACGACATGACCGAGCCAACGCAGGCGTCTCTGTTTCAGTAGTGCATACATGCTAGGGATTCCAGCACGTTCCAGGACTGTGTTGTTTGAAACTTTGTCTCTCATGTAATGAGAGTCTTCTTGGTCAAATGGTCTCCTAAGGTAGTTCACATTAATCAATATGAGTTTCATCAAGACAGGGCAATTAATACTAAAAAACTTCTGTGCTTCATATAATGTAGACGCCTTTGGGGCTCCCTGGCTCTGTGCCATTTGTTGAACATTTCAAGCCATAGAAAAGCTTCTCAGGGAAATGGCACTTGGTTCATGATCCAGCTGGATTTTATGCGATTGACCAATTAATATACTGGGCTGGGAAGTTACGAACTCCACTAACAGTGTCAGCGACTGACTGGTACGATGGATGGCCTGATTGTTTTTGACTCGCCACAGTCATTGCCATTGCTTGTCGGTTTATAACACAAGGCTTTAGGAATCAATGCTTACCAGTGGCATAGCTAGAGGGGGTGCAAAGCACTAAGGCCCAAATCCTAACCAACTTTCCGACGTTGGCATAGCAGTGCCAATTGGACTGTGCTGCATCCTGCAGTTGGGTGGCAGTCATGGAAGCCTCCTCGAGGTAAGGGAATGTTTGTTTCCTTACCCTGGAGCTGCACTGCCCTTGTGTTGGTGCTGGAAAGTGGGTTAGGATTGCATCCTAAGTTTTGTAGGGAGCATCACCGCAGCATGTAAGGGCTCCCTTCCCCTCCCCTCCAGAGCCATTCCGGGAGGTGGGAGCAAAACAGAGATGTTTTGCTCTCACAACCTAGAATGTCTCTGAAGGGGAGGAGGAGGGGCCCTTGCACACTGCAGTGAGGCTCCCTGCAAACATTGCTTTGCACCCCCTCTAGCTATGCCACTGATGCTTACCGCAATGAAAAAAAAAATGGTACAGAACTTTGTTGGGAACTGCCTCTATGTTGATCTGAAAAGTTGGAGTGAGATATCTTTAGGCAGAGGTATTCATTAATATTCTGAATGCGTTTGCATGAACGAGGCTGACTGCTCTGGTACACAAAAAGGAGTGTGGACTCTTTGAAGGGCTCAACAGGACAAAGTCTTCTGGGCTCCTTAATTGGACTGAACATGAAAAAGCTGTGTGTTTTCTTCCAATGAGTCACACAGGCAGGTTGAAAGGCTTCTTTGGTGAAATGAACCAATATACACCTATGTAAATCAGCGGAAATTAAAACATTGTTTACCAAGAGAGGTGGAAGAGGCAATCTAATTAAATGTTGTTTTTGAAATCCAATTATGGATTTGCATAGGTGTCTGAACAAAGAATGAAATAATAGAAAATTAGCAGAAAGGCTCTGTGTGTGAGAGCGTGCAGTGGCATCACTAGGAGGGTGCAGGAGTGTGGGCCGCACTGGGTGACACGCACGGGGGGGTGACACCATTACTAGCCAAAATTTTTAAAATCTTGCTATTGAATTGAATAATGCCTTCATGTTCTATATTGTTTGATGTGTAATTTCATGAGGAATGCAATGAAACAAACTGTGTTGAAACATCTCTATTCTATCAAAAGTTAGAGCCAAAAAAACCAGTGGGGGTGGGGCAATGGTGCATCGCCACGCCCACTGCCCAAGGTGTTGTCCCACCCACTGCATGGGAGGAGGTCCATCAAGGGGGTGACACACTGGCCTCCCGTGCCAGGTGACACAAACCCTAGTGACGCCACTCTGTGTGTGGGTGTGTGTGAATGTGGCTTCATCATCTGGACCACCAAAAATAAGATGGAATAGGAGGGGCAACAGAAGGGAACAGAAACACATTGATAGCCCAATCCAAAGCGCCAGTTGAGCTGGCGCAGTTTCCCTGCTCTGGCTCTTGAGTGTTACAGATGTGCCGTCATAAGGTCTGTTTGTACCAACTTGAGAGTTGACTTGGCTGTAGCGGAGGCCAATGCTGGTTTGCCCATGCTGGATCCTGTTCCTGCTCTGGTTGGAGCAAGCAGTTTTGTGCTTGGGTGGTGGGTGGGAGAGGGTGGTGGGAAGGTTTTCTGGGGGTGGGAGGGGATGTTTCTGGGTGGGGAGGGGGAAGGTGGAGCCATTCTGGGTGGTGGGAGCAAAACAGAGGCCTCTGTTTTGCTCCCTCTTCCCAAAATGGCTCTGAAGGGGAGGGGAAGGGGCTGCTTGCACACCGCTTTGAGGCTCCCTGCAAAACATAGTGCTTTGCACCCCTCTAGCTATGCCATTGTGTGGAAAAGGAGAAGGATCCGGCCTGGGAGGGGGTTGAATAGGTGGTGGCAGTCCAATTTAACTCAATTAGGCTCACTTCTGAGAATACATGGTTAGGATTAAACTGCAAGGTATATTCAGTGCCATTTTGTCCTGTTCAATGAAATGCTGGAGGCACATAGGCTGTGATGAAGCTGACATTCAGTTTCATGTGCTCACCTCTGAATGGGGATAGAGACCTACTCAATTCACTGAAATAAATAGTGCACTTTGCATATGAAAAAATGCTTGGAGTACACATGGGGTTCTAGTTTGGGTGAGTAACACTATGGTAATATATTGCTTCCCATAGTTTTAATGTGCTACCCAGAATGTACTTAATACTGAATAGAAGATCTGCTGGCATTGAAGGAGAAAAGCTATCTTATTCTACAAAAATATTTTTTGGTAAAATATATTTATAAAATACATTTATCTGTGAGTAATTGCTTTATTCTCCTTAGTCTCAGATGACTTTTTAGTCTGTTTGGTTTGTTAAGGTGCAAAGAAAATAATGGGATACACTAAAAAATATTGACTGACCACATCAAAGATCTCACAGCAAAGTAGATCAGCCTGTTCCGCTTCTTTTGCTATGAGGACTTTGAAATGCTCGCCCTCATGTGGTCTACAGCTTTTAAATGTCAAAACAGTAATAATTGGTACATGTGGAAAATAAACTGAGGACAAATTCATGAGGAAAGGAGGAAAAAGCAAAGCGAGATTTGGACAAACTAGAAAGAGCAGTGCAGTGGGTTGATGCTGGCTGCCCCTTTTGGTAGTGGTGTTGGTTAGTGGTGTTGCTTGAGGGGTGCAGGGGATGCAGGCCCCCCTGGTTAGCACACATGGGGGGGTGACACCAGTACTTGCCAAAAATTTTTAGATCTTGGTATTTTTGAATAAATCATGTTATATATAAGAACATAAGAACAGCCCCACTGGATCAGGCCATAGGCCCATCTAGTCCAGCTTCCTGTATCTCACAGCGGCCCACCAAATGCCCCAGGGAGCACACCAGATAACAAGAGACCTCATCCTGGTGCCCTCCCTTGCATCTGGCATAGCCCATTTCTAAAATCAGGAGGTTGCACATACACATCATGGCTTGTAACCCGTAATGGATTTTTCCTCCAGAAAATTGTCCAATCCCCTTTTAAAGGCATCCAGGCTAGACACCATCACCACATTCTGTGGCAAGGAGTTCCACAGAACAACCACACACTGAGTAAAGAAATATTTTCTTTTATATGTCCTAACTCTCCCAACACTCAATTTTAGTGGATGTCCCCTGGTTCTGGTGTTACGTGAGAGAGTAAAGAGCATATCCCTATCTACTCTATCCTTCCCCTGCATAATTTTGTATGTCTCAATTATGTCCCCCCTCAGGCGCCTTTTTTCTAGGCTGAAGAGGCCCAAACGCTGTAGCTTTTCCTCATAAGGAAGGTGCCCCAGCCCAGCAATCATCTTAGTCGCTCTCTTTTGCACCTTTTCCATTTCCACTATATCCTTTTTGAGATGCGGCGACCAGAACTGGACACAATAATCCAGGTGTGGCCTTACCATCAATTTGTACAACAGCATTATAATATTAGCTGTTTTGTTCTCAATACCTTTTCTAATAATCCCAAGCATAGAATTGGCCTTCTTAACTGCTGCCGTACATTGGGTTGACACTTTCATTGACCTGTCCACCACCACCTCAAGATCTCTCTCCTGATTTTTCAGACAGCTCAGAACCCATTAGCCTATATGTGAAGTTTTGATTCTTTGCCCCAATGTGCACGACTTTACACTTACTTGCATGGAAACGCATCTGCCATTTTGCTGCCCATTCTGCCAGTTTGGAGAGATCCTTCTCAGCACAACCATTTAAAAGTGGACTAACCATATGCAAAGTTATGACTGGCAATTCCTTCCCATGCTGTAATACCTCCATTAGAAAGTTAATTGGATTTGCCCCTAGCATTTCAAGCATTCTGATGCCAATAATGTAAATACTGTCTAAGTCCAATCACTCATTTTCTGTTTGGACAGTATGCTGCCCTGCCAAGCAACAGGATTCACTTTTAAATGAAGTCGCTGCGGAGTTGATCTATTTGAATTGTGGGCAGTTGAAAATGGATAGATATGGCCATTTAGCCATAAACAAATAAAATGACAACTAATTTCACAGCAAGAACAATTTTATATCCTGATCCGGTGGGTAAGAGGACCCACGTGGACAATTTATTGTTTATAGGTGATTGCAATCATTGACAAATTGCAAGCTTTTATGGTTTCTATGAAGTTCTTGGGCATGGAAGGCATGTATGATTACACAGTGATGTGTAGCACATGTAATATGACAGTTAACAGGTTTGAATGTTGATAGAAATCATGGCATACTCTGCTCCAGGCAATGGCATAGCTAGAAGGAGTGCAAAGCACCAAGTTTTGTGGGGAACCTCTCCGTAGCATGCAAGGGGACCCTCCTCTTCGGAGCCTCTGTTTTGCTCCCCCTACTCAGAATGGCTTCAAAGTGGAGCAGGAGGAACTGCTTGCACGCTGCAGTGAGACTCCCTGCAAAACTCTGTGCTTTGCATCCCCTCTAGCTACACCACTGGCTCCAGGAAAACCGAATTCATAAACCTGACTAGGCAAGTTCAGGGCTTAGTAAACTGGCTGGGTGTCTAGTGAGACAGGGGGAATCAGAACCATTCTCAAGATATGATCTGGATTGGGGATGCAGGCTGGTGATCCTGTGACCTTTTATTATTATATCTCAAGAGTTGAAGAATTTGGCTTCCTTGACCCTACTCCAGGGGTTTGCACTGAAAAGCTGGGGGTCACCAATAGGCCTCAATGTTTCCAATGGTGAGTGGGAGGGGCTGTTTACATGGAATGTTGCAGCGCCTGCAATACTGTCTGTGCTGGCTACACTATTGCATCTACTACTCCTGGCCCCCTGACTACACTGCTGCATTTTAGCTCAGTCTTCTGCTGGCATCACTTAGTTAAGAACATAAGAGAAGCCCTGCTGCACCAAGCCAAAGGCCCACCTAGTCCAGTTTTCTGTCTCTCACAGTGGCCCACCAGATGCCTCCAGAAGCATCCAAGACCACAAGAGACCTGCCTTTAGCTCCACAGAAGTGACAATTAACCTACAACTTTCTGGGAATGGTGTTCTCAGCTTATCCATCCTGAAAGCAAGAAAGGCAATGACATAACAATACGTAAGGTATTCTTCTAGTTAAAGACCAATTAATCCACAAGAAACTGGAAGGCAGAATGAAATGACAAAAGCTCCCAATCTTTATTCACATGAACAAAGAATTCATTAGCATAGTTTCTTATGCCAGCTATCTTCTGGTCCAACCAACTGGTAATTTTGAAAGTTCAGGTTTGAACAGGAAATTTGACTCACTCCCTTTCTGGCTAATTACTACAATATCCTGAATAATAGAAGGGGATATAAATAGATGATAGTGATGAAGAAAGTGGTCAGTTTATATACATAGATTTGGTCAAGAAGGGGGAAAAAGACCTGGTGCCAGACATCTCTGCTTGTTACCCTTTTTTAATATGAAGAAATATTTGACAAATTGCTTATTCCTCTTGTTTAGTTTTTTAAAAAAATGTTAAGAGATCTGTTGGAGGGATCTCTCTCTCTCTCTCTCTCTCTCTCTCTCTCTCTCTCTCTGTGTGTGTGTGTGTGTGTGTGTGTGTGTCATTATTGTTTTCTGGATGAAAGACCTCTGAGAGCCTCAGGTGAGCTATCTTGAGGCCTGGTCAACACTTAACAGCAGAATGGGATAGTAGAATGAGATGTTTAGTATGAGTAACTTCAGACTGCATGTTGTGAAATGCTCTCCTCTCTAGAACTACTTGCAGATAAAAACCAGCACAGCAGCAAAAGGGCTGGACTTATCTCCTTGATGTGCTAGTCTTCTATGTGCAAGGATTTTTTTTAAAACGTGGGGTACGTGCACCTGTAGCCTGAAGCGCTTCATCCTAACCCACCACCTCATTCCCATTTCATTCTGCCCTACAAATAGACCACACACTGGCTTGTTATGAAACAACAGGATATAATTAAATGAATAAAACTCAAAATCCCACTGATACGGTTTCCTGAAAGCAGTGAAACCTCTTTCACACACTTACCCAGTAGCCTGAGAGCCATTTTCCCATGGTGAAATCTCATTCTGCTAAGGAGCCCATAGGAAGGAAGTCACCACAGGAGTAGGAGAGTAGGACCATCAGGATCTTTCTCATCTGATTGGTGGGGGGGGGGGCATCCATTGGGTGGAAAAGAGTCAAGCACGTAGACCTCACATGTGGTTGTGACAGTCAAATCCATTCCCCGCAGATGTGGCATTGTAGGAATCTAGGAATTCCCTCTAGGAATCTAGATACATGTGAAGGGAGGCCCAGACTACTGGATTTCTAAACTCTTCTTTGGGAAAGGTAATGTTAAGAGAGAGACATTTGATGTACAGTACCTCCCCATATCCACGGGTTAGCTATGTTGCTAACAATATAGAGGTCTCCCTGTCTGCTTCCTGCACAACGGCAAGCATTCACTTTTATCCATGGTTTCAGGTATCAGTGCGAACATATCCCCCAAGGATACAGGGGGAATGCCTGTACTAAATTTTCATGCTTAAACATTCACGTTGACCTCTAGACCTACACAGGTGATGTATGATGATGATGATGATGATGATGTAGATATTTTCATTGGATTCGTTGGATTTTAAATGGGTGCTTGATGTGTGTTTCTTGCCTATTTCTGCATGAATAATATTTTTTTGCCTAAATATTTTTAGTCAAACCATTATTCTTCCAGAAAGAAAAGAGAGAACTTTGCATGCTTAGCCACATGCTGTTTGCCTCTCTGCAGTGTTAAAAACGGTCCTTTTATTATTTCTGAAATCCAGATTTATGTGTGTTTATCTTTTGACAAGTTGTAGCACATAATTTTACCTACCTGTCAATATAACCCACGGAAAGAAACAAAAACAGCAACACAAATCTCTTTCCAGTCAATCCGGTGACCTGCCTGGCGGAGGCAAGAGCTATGAAGTTAAAATAAGGTTCTACCAGCAACGCAAGGGGGACAAATCTTGCAGCTGTCCTGGGCCCACAAGCTCAGCCCCATTTCTGATGCAGGAGCAGCCATTGGTCCTCTGCAGCTGACAAAGTTCGGAGATGCCAGACAAATTATAATCCTGCCACAAATAGGCAAGGAACAGGACCCCTTATGGTGCGGGTTCCTGCTGTGGCCTATTCTATGAGTCTTTGTGACCAGGCCTTCGATGCCCCTGATCATGCGTTGGGTGTGATCACGACCACCAGTGGTGACATGGGAGGGGAGGGGAGTGAAACCTGCTTTCCCCCCACTTGACATCGCTCAGCTGTGCCATTTTTCTCCCTGTTCTGCTCACTTCTGGATTTGGAGCCAGGCTGTGGCAAAACTGTGTCGAGTCCACAGATGCTGCCTCTCTCCTCTGCCTGCAGCTGCTTGTGTCACGGATAGACCGCACCTTTGCTTTACTCACAAATATGGCAACCACCACATGTGCAACAACACAGACGCAATTGCTCCGTAGGTCAAGTTTGTCCCTAAGTGATCACCCTGCCTCAAAACACAGGCTGTGCTTGGAAGACTATAGCACTACTTTTGATGGAGCCAACCATAGACTATGTGTGCTAATTGTTTTCCTGATTTTCTTCATAGGTCCCCTTTCCTCCATGGTGGAACTCCAGGAAGTGCACATGGGGCTCCCTCATCCAAGTACTGGCCACACCCAGACCTGCTTAGCTTCAGCGAGGTGCCTTTGAACAAATGCCTTTGAATGCAACCTTAGGATATGGGTGACTCTCTAAGTTGACCTGGTGGGACCCAAATGCCAGCCAACACTTTGGGGAGGGCGGTCTCTGGATCCATCATTTTCCTGCTCATCTTTTGTGGCAGCAGCAGCTACCCTGCCCACATGTGGGTCAGGTTGGTTTCCTAGCTACCCTGACTCCTGCTGTTGAGAAACAGTGGCAGGGCAATCCCTGGGAAAAAGCAGTGGCAGCCACTCCCACTTGATCTTCGGTGCCCAGGGAGCTTGGGCTGGGCCTGCCCTCAGACCACAAAAGAGTAGCTCGGCTGTCACAGGAACAGGGGTTCCCAACTTTTATGCAAGGATAAGGGAACCACTGAATTGTTGCAGGGCCATTACGGGGAGTTGTTGTTGGTGACTCAGTGGCAATGGCAGTGACAGCACTTTCGGATTCATGCTGCCACTGACTAAATACAAAATGGGGTTTGGGGACTTACCCGTCTGAAGGAGTGGCAAGAACTTGAGTTTGGGGGCTTCTCCAGCCATCGCAGACAGGTGAGTCCTCAAACCCCCTTTTTAGTTAGTCGGTGGCGACAGTGGTGCAAACCCTGAAATGCTGTTGATGATGTCACCTTATGAGGGAAAATGTTGTTTCCTGCTGCCCTGGGGGGGGGTAGTGGTGTGTTGTGTAGCCCTGCACCTGTAGCCATGAAAACTAGTGTGAGCATTCTTCATGACTCCGCAGGAATGAGGAGTATATGTGACAACATGCCTGTCCTTCATCTCCTGAAGGGTACTTGCTGTGGACAAAGAACAGAGTGGAGAGCATTTGCCGTTACAACACATGAAGGCTTCACGCTTGTTAAAAATGAAATGTGGTTGATCAGCATTCCGGGCATTCCTTTTTATGGTAACTGCATTTTTAATTTATAAATCAGGGGTTATTGTTTTTCCTCAGCCTTTTCATCCGAATTCCCGGTGCACGAAGGTTTACTACTGCCCATAAAAAAATCACAAGCTTGATGTACAAGGGCAGACCACAGAGGTGCAAACTTGGTGTTTTTTCTTTCTCTGCACTGAGGACAGAGGACTTTTGGGCGTGCAGAATGTTTAACCTGCATAGGATGCTCTTCCTAAAAGGTCACCTTTTCAATTGATTTGCCACTGGGAGTGCTTAGGAAATGGAGATTAAGTTTTTTCCCCCCAACTTCTCATCTCTGCAGATACGTAATATCTATTAGTGGGAGGTATTTAACTTAGGGCACAATCCTAACCTGGTCTACTCAGAAGTAATTCTTATTTTGTTCAATGGGGCTTACTCTCAGGAAAATGTGGTTAGGAAAAAGCCTTAGAAAAGCCTTAGAAAAGCCTTTCAGCCTTAGAAAAAGACCATGACTATGATTATGTGAGGAGCAGTATACAGGAGGTGTGAGGACCCATGTGCACACATGCCTTTCCTTGTGTGAATGGGCAGCCAGTTGGACAGCTTCATTTGTATGGTCCCATTATTAGCCGGATCTTGTGAATCTTGAGATCATCATGCCAATAAGTTGTGGATACAGTTTTCTGCTGCTGATCTGATATTGTTATATGATCAGTCTTGCTGTCATTATTCTATCCTAGGTAAATTCTTACTAAGGTTTAAGGCGAGAGAGGTATGGAGATGATTGTGGAAAAGGCTTTAAAAGCTTCTCTGGGAAGTGTATTATGGAATGTCAAAGCTCCTACTAGATCAGCCATTTTCAACCACTGTGCCGTGGCACACTGGTGTGCCGCAAATGGTCTGCAGGTGTGCCGCAGGAGTTTGAGGGAGGATCACTTATTAAAAGGCAATTGGGGGATGCGAGCCTCCCATGAACAGCATGATGTGCCTTGTCAATTGTCCAAAAACTGATAGCATGCCTTGAAAATTTTAGTACCTTGTCAGTGTGCCGTGAGACAAAAAAGGTTGAAAACCACTGTACTAGGTATACCTCTCAGCAGTGGCATAGCTAGAGGGGGTGCAAGGCACCTAGTTTTGCAGGGAACCTCAGCACAGTGTGCAAGCGTCTCTTCACTCTCCCCTTTGGAGCTGGGCTTTCACTTCCAGTTTGCTTCCCCCTACTGGAATGGCTCCAAAGGGGAGGGGGAGGGGCCTCTTGCAGGCTGCAGGGAGCTCTCTGCAAAACTTCATGCTGTGCACCCCCTCTAGCTATGCTACTGTATCTCAGCTTTCTTGGTACACGGCAGCCTGTCAGTGCCTCCTCTTCTGACCTCTCCGTTTGTTCTGCTCCTCTCCTCTAGACGTCAAACTCCAGCTAATGCTGCTCAATATGGGCTGCAGAGTGTCCTGATCAATATCTCCTCTGATCTCCTTTATTAAAAGAAAACACCGTCTCTGACCCCGGTGCGCTCTGCAGAATATTCTGCCCTACTTCCACGTTTGCCTGAGTGGCTCACTTCAGCTGGTCTAGTCTGTCTCCCTTGACAGGCTGAAGCAAAAGTCTCCTACATTGCAAGACACAGAAACAGAACATGTTCCTTTTTCAAAGAAATATATGCTACCCAATTAGCAAGAAATCATTGCGAACTGGTTATCTGCAAGTGTTACTGAGATGGTGGGAATATGTATATACAGTAGAACCTCTTTAAGTTGACCACCCAAGGGACTGGAGGGAATTGGTCAACATAGGAAGGTGGTCAACATACGGGAAAAAAAGCATTTAAATATCATGTTTAGCTCCCAGGACAACAAATGCAAGGCCAAGTTATTATTTAGATTGGATTTTTAAAAAGTTTTATTGCAAATATCAATGAGAATTGATCCTCTTGTGATGCTTACTATTTATATCATCTATATCAAGAGAAAGAGAATAAACAGCCCACAATCAGTGTTTAAAAAAACCCCTGAAAATTCATAAGCTTAAAAAAAATTGTAAGTTAAAAAAAAATACTTGGTTTCATAGCAGACAGGCAGACCAATGCTAGCCCTTTCTAGCCCATAGCATGTAGCATGTTACATAGCCCCAAACGCTAAAAAAAACAACAACCCAAAACACTTTTTTATTTAGGCTGCCTGGCCTCCATTGGGTCTCCTCAGATTCACCAAATGCCGGAAGGTGTTTGATCCCTCACTAAAAGCTGTTGAGAAAACTCCACAGTCAGGGAATAAGAGGACAGGTCCTATCATGGATTGGGAACTGGTTGAGGACCAGGAAACAGAGAGTGGGTGTCAATGGGCAATTGACAAAAAAAGGGGAGAGAGGTGGAAAGTGGAGTGCCTCAAGGATCTGTCCTGGGACTGGTGCTTTTCAACATCTTCATAAATGACCTGGAAACAGGGATAAGCAGGGAGGTGGACAAGTTTGTGGATGACACGAAACCTTTCTGAGTGGTGAAGACCAGAAGGGATTGTGAAGTGCTCTAGAAGGATCTATGCACAAGCAACCTCATATCCCTCACAACTTGGTACATGTCCAGGTACAATCAGCAACCAGCGCAGATCTGTCAGCTATGTGCAGTGTGCCCACCTATAAAAACCCTTTCGCACACGCGCTAGCAGGCATAGGGGAAGGATTTTCGTGTGGCTTCTTGCTTTTCCAAGATGGGACAAACCAGACAAAACACAGGCCCACAGTACCGTGTTCAGTGGGCAGCTTACGGAGGGTAAATTAATACTCTGGGGCTGGGGAACCTTCCTTATGAGGAAAGGCTACGGCGTTTCTAGGCTCAGCCTAGAAAAGAGACGCCTGAGGGGGGACATGATTGAGACATACAAAATTATGCAGAGGATGGACAGAGTGGATAGGGAGATGCTCTTTACACTCTCACATAATACCAGAACCAGGGGGCAGCTACTAAAATTGAGTGTTGGGCGGGTTAGGACAGACAAAAGAAAATATTTCTTTACTCAGCGTGTGGTCGGTCTGTGGAACTCCTTGCCACAGGATGTGGTGATGGTGTCTAGCCTAGACGCCTTTAAAAGGGGATTGGACAAGTTTCTGGAGGAAAAATCCATTATGGGGTACAAGCCATGATGTGTATGCGCAACCTCCTGATTTTAGAAATGGGTTATGTCAGAAGGCCAGATGCAAGGGAGGGCACCAGGATGAGGTCTCTTGTTATCTGGTGTGCTCCCTGGGGCATTTGGTGGGCCGCTGTGAGATACAGGAAGCTGGACTAGATAGGCCTATGGCCTGATCCAGTGGGGCTGTTCTTATGTTCTTATGTTCTCTGTGCATTGGTCTGTGCAATGGTCAAAGTGGTCAAGATACAACTTACAGAGGTGGTCAATATAGAGAGGTTGGTCTCCCATAGTGTATATGCAGTGTCTGTCCATACTGTGAAAATTAGGTCAACTTGAGGAGGTGGTCATTATAGAGAGGTGGTCATACTGTGTGTGTGTGTGTGTGTGTGTGTGTGTGTGTCTAGATAGATAGATAGATAGATAGATAGATAGATAGATAGATAGATAGATAGATGGTTTCTTCATTGGTCACTTTGGTGAGAAGCATGCAGGGTCTGGTTAGGTAGGTACAGCTCGGTGTCCATCTAAGCCAGCAAGTCAAGGGGTGAGCCAGTATCGCTGACATGATGTCTGACTGGCTCGACGAGGCAGGCAGGCAAGCCCCTTTGACTGGATGGGCTATGCCCGACTGGGCTTGCCCTGCCAGGTTGGCAGTCCAACTGCCTTGACCCTCTGGGGAGGTAGACAACTGGGTCTGTTTCCCCCGACTTAGGAGCCTGCACGCGGGGGGGGGGGAGTTAATTTTCTTCCCCCCTTATTGCCCTGCTGTATTAAACCTTAATAAAGTGGCTCAGTTCATTCCCAAGTCTCCATCTGGTGCATTTTTTTAGGGGGGGGGGTGCTTGGGTAATGGACACAACAGGCCATGGTCACTGTCTGCATACCCTGTTGAAAGGGGAAGTAGTTTGCCCTTTTTGTGTCCAGTGCAGGTACATGATCACCAGATACAAAATGTCATTATTATCAAAACACATTTATAGCCTTGCTATTCAGATTTGCATATTGAATCATGTTCCCCCATGATGGCTGTTACATGGTCAACCCAGTGATGTAGCCAGAGGGGGTGCAAAGCACTAAGTTTTGCAGGGAGCCTCAATGCGGCATACAAGTGACTCCTCCCCCTCTCCTTTGCATTCACCTCTGTTTTGCTCCCACTGCCAGGAATGACCTGAAGGGGAGGGGCCGTTTGCACACCATAGTGAGGATCCCTGCAAAACTTAGTGCTTTGCACCCCTCTAGCTACGCCACTGGGTCTACATTTTATATCTGTTTTCTGCTTAATTCAAGCTGTGCAGGAGATACTTCTTTAAACACCAGTTCTTGGCGCTGCAGAGAAAAGGACTAGACCAGGGGTGCCCAAACCCCGGCCTGGGGGCCACTTGCGGCCCTCAGGGACTCACAATCTGGCCCGCGGGCAGCCCTCAGTCTCCAATGAGCATCTGGCCCTCTGGAAACTTGCTGGAACCCATTCTGGCCTGACATAACTGCTCTCAGTGTGAAGATGACTGTTTGATCTCTTGCATGAGCTGTGGGACAAGGGTTCCCTCCCCTGCTTGCTGTTTCACATCTGTGATGCAGCAGTGGCCTTGAAGGAAAGGCTAGCCTTGCTTTGTGCAAGGACTTTTACAGGCCTTGAGCTATTGCAAGACCTTCATTCATTCATACAAGTTCCATCTCTAATATATTCATTTATGCAAACTTATTCAAATTTGAAATGTAAATTAATTCAGCCCCCGACACAGTGTCAGAGAGATGATGTGGCCCTCCTGCCAAAAAGTTTGGACACCCCTGGACTAGACCGTTACTGTGACTGTTAGATGAACCACAGATCCACAACCCTGAAAGACCACATTTCTGATTGAAAGGCCATTTAATGAGCCCCCCCCATCATCTTCTTAGGGCGCAATCCTAACCCCTTATGTCAGTGCTTTCCAGCTATCCGAATCTCTCCAACGTGGCAGCTGTGATGCAATGTGATCCAGCATAGACCAAAATCGGGATATCTCTGAAACCGCCGTTTCTAGAGATAGTCCCAGTTCACGCTCTCAGCCTTTGTTCCTTCTTCTTGGCAAGGAAGAGTTCCTCATTATTGAGGTCCTCTGGAAAACACATCTATTTAGCAATTTCCCTGGGAGTCCTCCCAGGTTCCCTGCTATTGCAATGAGTGTTAACTCTGCCGCAGGATTGGGCCCTAAATGTTAATGCATCTCTCCATTGGCATAGCCGGGAGGTTGGTGTGGTAAGTACTGTCAGTGCTGCAATGCACTGTGTAAGTGGCCCTTCCCACTTGCCGCCGGAACCATTCTGGGCAGTAATGGCAACCTGCAGGAGCACTCCATCACTGCTCGGAATGGCCCCAATGGTGAGATGGGGGACGGCAGCAGGAGACCATCTTTTTCTCTCAGTTTCTGGATTCCTTGTCTCTCAAGGCTCGATTGGTGGCTGAGGTATCTGGGAGTCATTAAATCATGCCAGGGGAAGAAGGAGGGAGGGAGTTTCTGTCGTTCCTGGACGCCATAACCTGGTCCAGAGCTAGAATTCAGGGTCCAGTGAGGAGGCTTGCCAGGAAGTGGGGGAGCAGGGCTTCCTTTGTTTTGCTGGGCTGTGGCCAGATAAAGAGTCCTTTTTCATGAGCACTGTTGTCGGTGAAGGTAGTGCACAGTTTTTTTAGATTGTGAGCCCTTTTGGGACAGGGAGCCATTAGTTATTTGATTTTTCTGTGTAAACTGCTTTTTCATTGAAAAGTGGTATATAAACAACCACAACAACCAGAAGAAGAAGAAGAAGAAGAAGAAGAAGAAGAAGAAGAAGAAGAAGAAGAAGAAGAAGAAGAAGAAGAAGAAGAAGAAGAAGAAGAAGAAGAAGAAGAAGAAGAAGAAGAAGAAGAAGAAGAAGAAGAAGAAGAAGAAGAAGAAGAAGAAGAAGAAGAAGCATCTCTGCTGTCTGGTTCTTAAGCACCACTTAGGGGTGTTTGCTGGTGTGTGCCTCGAACATAAGAACAGCCCCGCTGGATCAGGCCATAGGCCCATCTAGTCCAGCTTCCTGTATCTCACAGCGGCCCACCAAATGCCCCAGGGAGCACACCAGACAACAAGAGACCTGCAAGGCTTCCTGGGAATTGTAGTTAAGAACATAAGAACAGCCCCATTGGATCAGGCCATAGGCCCATCTAGTCCAGCTTCCTGTATCTCACAGCGGCCCACCAAATGCCCCAGGGAGCACACCAGATAACAAGAGACCTGCAAGGCTTCCTGGGAATTGTAGTTAAGAACATAAGAACAGCCCCGCTGGATCAGGCCATAGGCCCATCTAGTCCAGCTTCCTGTATCTCACAGTGGCCCACCAAATGCCCCAGGGAGCACACCAGATAACAAGAGACCTGCATCCTGGTGCCCTCCCTTCCATCTGACATAGCCCATTTCTAAAATGAGGAGGTTGCACATACACATCATGGCTTGTAACCCGTAATGGATTTTTCCTCCAGAAACTTGTCCAGTCCCCTTTTAAAGGCATCCAGGCCAGATGCCGTCACCACATCATGTGACAAGGAGTTCCACAGACCTGTTTTCCAAGGCATGGGGGACCGCCACATTTTGCCCAAGAGCCTACCTAATGTGCACCATCAGCACTATATAAGGCCCACACCAGCCAGAACTGAGGCCTACCCTGGATTAGATGTGGGACTACACTGGCCCCTTCTGTTGGACAGAAACAAAACAAAATCAGCTTTTGTAATGGTTGTCTGTTTCTGTCTGCAATAAATAAACCAGCTACAAGTGAAATTGATAAACGGGGACCAAGACGACACACACAATCTTAACAAGTTCAGCTTTATAATAGTTTTGGGGCTTCATTGAAACAGCCTGCACACTTTCATTCTGAACAGCAAAGGCATGGTCTAAGGAAGAGTTCTAGTACCCTCTTGTGTCTAAATGTCTTCATTGCACAAACTGTCTCATCGGTGCTTAATTTCTAATTAAGGAAACACAGGGTCCTAATCCTAGAAACTCTACCCCTCTGATCTGTGCCTTTCACCCTGAGAAAACTCAGTGATGGATGATAGACACTCTGCAGCTGAAAATCTTATACACACTTTCTTGGGAGTAAGCCCCACTGAATACAATACACTCCTCTGAGTAGTCATGTATAGGATTGTGCTGTTCAGCTGCTCAAGGTCATTTTCTTCTCATCCTACTTCATGAGAAAGCCAGCGTGGTCCAGCTGTTTGACTAGAACAGCAATCTTCAACCTTTTTCACCTCACAGCACACTGACAATGTGCTAAAATTGTCAAGTTTAAATTTAATTTTAAATTTTAAAATTCTCAAAACACCCTCAGTTTTTTGACAATTGACAAGGCACACCACACTGACAACAGGGGCTCACACCCCCCAATGGCTCTACTGACCCTCCCCAAACTCTTGTGGCACACCTGCAGACCATCCATGGCACACCAGTGTGCCACGGCAAAGTGGTTGAAAATGGCTGGACTAGAAGTTTACCAATGTCCATGGACCATTTGCCATCTCTCTCAGCCTCACATACCTCACAGGGTTGTTGTGAGATTAACAATGGCAGAGAGAAAAACCATGCGTACTGTTCTGAGTTCCCAAGAGAATTGAGGAATAGCCATTCCTATAACCAAATAAAATAAAATACATTTTAGAAAGTGTGCCAGGGTTGAATCCTGGCATGCCTTGTTCAAAATTCTGCCTTGAATCTTGTATTTAGTGGTTAGGGCTCTTTCACGCAGGCTAATCTCCATGGATCCCACTAGAATACCAGAGGGCCACACTAGCTGTGTCAACTTGTCAGTGAACGCGTTCTCCTTGCAGCCCATGAGGGGCTCAGCTCTGCAAATACTCTTTGTGCCAAGTTTGCCACTGAAAAGAAACTAAAATTACACAGATCCAGCTGACGGAATACATCAACCCGGGGGGTCCTGCTGGATAATAATAAATGACACCACACATTAATTTCTAAAATTTCATTCTGGCCTCACTCTAATTTAGATTTATAACCTAAATCTATTTAGTCCCAAGTCTATTACAAACTAATTGCAGGTCTATGGATTCATTATTGCTTATTCAACACAGTAACTATAATTTTAAAAGCTCAATTTAGGAAAGAAGCTGACCTTGTTTCAAACAAGGCTACTACACTCATAGCAGCAGGTTAAGGTTAAAATGAAACAAGCTTGAATAACTGCCCTCTAGTGGACAAAATAAAACATTGCAACCATTGTGTTTTACCAACAACACTATTTTTTAAATTTTTCCAGCCATTCAGTTGTCTGTAAGATGTGTAGTTGGGTCGCTTTCTCTCATGTTCGGCTTCTGGGCACATGCAAAGAAGGTGACTGTGGTTATTTTTTGCAAATATGCTTTTGTATAAGACATTCATCAAAAAACTGCATACGATTTTCACAGTAAATGGAAGTATGTTTGCAAAACAGCCACAGTAACAGAACATACCCTAAAGCATTGCCAGAACCAAACTGGGGCAAAAGCCTGCAATAGGTTTCCATTGATACACTCCACCTGCTCCCTAATGCTGCATTGACTGGTACTGGTGGTGTAGAGGTCAACCTGGCTGGTGTGTCACCAGCCAATGAATGCAGATCACCCTGAGATCACCCTCACCTTAAAGTATCCTTCTCTGGTGGGTGTTTCTATGCAAAGAAAAAAAAACCCAAATGCATTGCAGTGCTGGCTTTTGAACACATTCACTTTGAAGTGAGCCTGCTTTTTAGGTTGAAAATATCACATACACACCCCCTGAAAAAAACAAAAACAAATGTTCAAACCATTCTTCTACAAAACTGCTCAGGGATAAGTACAGAAAAAATATCCTAAACTGAAGGCATGGAGAAGACTTGTGAGACTGGACTGCAAGGAGATCAAATCAGTCAGTCCTACAGGGAATAAACCCTGACTGTTCATTGAAAGGACAGGTGCTGAAGCAGAAACTTAAATACTCTGGTCATCTCATGAGAAGGGAGAACGCCTTAGAAAAGACCCTGATGTGGGAAGTACTGAAAGCAAAGGAAAAGGGATGGCAGAGGATGAGGTGGTTAGATAGTATCACTGAGGCAATGAACATGAATTTGGACAAATTCCCGAACTTGTAGACGGGGAGGGGGCATGGCGCACTGTGGTCCACAGGGTCAGACACAACTTAATGACTGAGCAACAATAAAAATGTGAAATGGGTTTTGATAAGTGAAAATTGCTCATTTCTATAGTTTGCAAAAATCAGTGGAAAGGATATTTGGATGGCTGCAAAGAATGGAGACGGAAAAGGATGAATTCGAATCCTGCGGTGGTGTTGTCCACCTGGGAGAAAGGGGAAGTAAAAACCAATGACAGTCACAGAATTGTGTGGTGATGGTGGGAAGGTTTGAAACTACATTTTGGTCAGCTTGAGATGGCAGCGGAACAGCTTGAAGGGGTGGGGGGGGAGAGATGGTATTAGTATCTTTATTAAGTTCAGGATTCCCTTCGCCCCTTTCCTCTACCTGCCCCAGCAAAGGCCAGGGTAGTTGGTCCATCAGGGTTTCTCCCTCTGCCCAAAGTCTTCCTCACTAGTATCAGAAGTCTCAGCCTTGGATTCAAATTCCCAGGATTCACGGACTGCAGCTGTGGCATATCTCTTTTTGTCCCCTCCTGCCCTCAGACCTCAGGGAGGCTGAGCTATACTTTTCCAAGGTGTCCTTGCCCTACTTCCAGCTATTCCACTGAAAGAGGAACAGCAGGGCCATGCCAGCCTCTGCCACAAACCCCCTGCAGATTTACTTTGCAATTGTGTGGATTCAAGCAATAACTTGTGGCCCTCGTTGGTCAGGGACCCATTGAACATGCAATCTAGTCTTCACTGGCACAACCCACGGCATAATTCACTACCTTGTATGTCTCACGCATGCAGAGGCATAGAGGGGGTGCAAAGCACTAAGTTCTGCAGGGAGCCTCACCACAACATGCAAGCAGCTGCTTCCCTTCCCCTTCAGAGCCATTGCAGGCTGCTAGAGCAAAATGGAGGTGTACGCTCTGCTTTGCTCCCCCCACCCCGAATGGCTCTGGAGGGGCGGGGGAGAGGCCGCTTGCATGGCGCAGTGAGGCTCCCTGCAAAACCTAGTGTTTTGCACCCCCTCTGACTATGCTACTGCATGTATGGGTTGAGCAGGGCTAACCAGATCAGTAACATAGCTACAGGCAGGGCTGGTCTTAGGATCTGCAAGGCCCAATTGGAAACGCTTTTGCGGGGCCCCCTCTAATTTTCCGAGGCCCCCTCTACTAATTTTTTTAGCTCTTGAATGGAGTCAGATCAAGAAAGAAGTATCTGTTACTTCTGTGCAGGTGGATAGGGCTACTGTACCTTCAGTGGTTGTGCAGAATAGGCACCTGGGAGGTCAGCAGGAGAAAGGGTGGGAGGCAGTGCCCACCTAGCCCTCAGTGCTGCTGGACTCTCACCTGTTGCTGCCCCATCCCGCTCTGGAGTGAGACAGGTAGAGGATGGTGCTAGGAGATGTGAGGGCCGGGAAAGAGCGAGGCACACATGCTGCCATCTCCATGGCACCAATTTTGGGCCAACTGGAAGCAGCGGTGGATGGAAGGGCAGTGTGGAGCCCCCACCATGAGCAGGGCCCAATTGGGCAAAATTGCCACAATTGGCTAAAAGCTGGCCCTGGCTACAGGGGGTGTGTCTCGTTGGCAACCTTCAGTCTCAAAAGACTCTGGTATCGCGCTCTGAATGGTGGTTCTGGAACAGTGTCTAGTGTGGCTGAAAAGGCCAATTCGGGAGTGACAATCCCTTCCACACTGGGAGCAAGTGCAGTCTGTCCCTGGTCTGTCTCCCTCGCTATGGGCCTTCCTTCTTTGCCTCTTTGCCTCAGACTGTTGGCCAAGTGTCTCTTCAAACTGGGAAAGGCCATGTTGCACAGCCTGCCTCCAAGCGGGCCGCTCAGAGGCCAGGGTTTCCAACCTGTTGAGGTCCACTCCTAAGGCCCTCAGATCCCTCTTGCAGATGTCCTTGTATCGCAACTGTAGTCTACCTGTAGGGCGCTTTCCTTGCACAAGTTCTCCATAGAGGAGATCCTTTGGGATCCGGCCATCATCCATTCTCACGACATGACCGAGCCAACGCAGGTGTCTCTGTTTCAGCAATGCATACATGCTAGGGATTCCAGCTTGTTCCAGGACTGTGTTGTTTGGAACTTTGTCCTGCCAGGTGATGCCGAGAATGCGTTGGAGGCAGCGCATGTGGAAAGCCTTCAGTTTCCTCTCCTGCTGTGAGCGGAGAGTCCATGACTCGCTGCAGTACAGAAGTGTACTCAGGACGCAAGCTCTGTAGACCTGGATCTTGGTATGTTCCGTCAGCTTCTTGTTGGACCAGACTCTCTTTGTGAGTCTGGAAAACGTGGTAGCTGCTTTACCGATGTGGTGTGTGGCACAGTGAGTATTGCAGGTGTTGCTGCCCAGTATGGCTCCAACGGGGAGTGGGAGGGGCCACTTACATGGCACACTGGGGCAGCTGCAATACTGCAGCCCCTAGCTATGCTCTTGTACTAGATCCATCCTTACACATTCATGGATTACCTTAATCAGGGACGAAGCAAGAGTGTAGCAAGTCTTTTCTGAATTCTTACCCTTCTTCCTGTAGCCACATGCTAATGCGCAAATTATGCGCTAAGCAGCATCTGCTGATTAGTGGCTTTTCTTTATTTTGAGCAGGGCTGGAGACTAATATTTTCTTTTCACCATTCTTTTCACCTAGCACTAGGATGTGACAGTTGGTTCAAAGGACCGCATCTCGAACAAGAATTAAAGGGCCCAGAATACCCATTTCTGCCTGGGGACCTGGGACATCTTTCAGGGAATAAAGAATCCTAGATAAACAAAACAAATCATTATAATAGCGCACAAGAAAAAAAAAATTATAACCTTGGAACAATTATCCCAAGTGCTACAACACATTGCCATTGTAATGACTTATCTCACTTGACACACACATTACAGAGCACATTAACATCTTTCACACATATAGCTAATTTGTGTCTATCAGTAGGTGTGGTTTTCCCTGGCATTGTATCCTGAACTCAACAAATGTGAGGGTACATTATGCTTCTGACACTTTTCATCGCTGTCATCGGAGATGGCAGAATTAAGGCTGTTCTTATCAGGCACTCCAGCTTTGGGGCTCCTTGTCTGAAATATCCCCCAGTGGTGTAGCTAGAGGGGGTGCAAAGCACTCAGTTTTGCAGGGAGCCTCACTGCGGCGTGCAAACAGCCCCTCCCCTTCAGAGCCACTCCAGGTGGTGTGTGTGTGTGTGTGTGTGTGTGTGTGTGTGTGTGTGTGTGTGTGTAATATTTCTAATCCCCTGGAGGCTGGGGATAAGAATAGGCCCTCAGTTTGGCTGTACTTGTTGTAAGAGGCGACTAAACAGCCAGCGGGTAGATGGGACTCGTTAGCCTGGGAAGGCAGCTCATCTGAGAGAAGGAAAACTCTGCTCCCAAACCTCCACTGCCTTGTGGCTACATCCAGTTATGGAAAAGGCTTTAGGAGTCAACCTCGAGGCAAAATCTGGAGCCGGAGTCCCTGAGGCAGTTCATGGCTGAACACAGTCACGTTCTGGCAACTCCTGCGATGCCACTGGAACCAACCGTATTGGCTTCTGCCTTTCCATTGGACCATTTCAGCGATGTGGAGAGGGGGGATTTGCTGCATGGGTAACAGCCTATCCTCCATACCTACTTTACCCAGGCTTCGCGCACTGGAGAGGACACTCTGTTCCAGAACCAATATTCAGAGCACGACACCATAGTCTTCCGAGACTGAAGGATGCCAACAACATAATATTTCTAGCTATACCACTGATATCCTTCAACTCCTCAAACCCACCACCCATCTCCAACAAAGAAACAACAAACAGAGTCAAGCACTTCTGCTGTTTTGAGTTTTATTTCTGCCTTTTGTTCCTAAACTACAGATAAACACAATCAGAAGAATAAAGGAGATGTCAAATCCAGAGACATCCTCTTTTGATGAGTAAGGAAGAAACTGGAACCCAGTGAAACTTGGTAATTGCAAGGGTTTAGGGTGAAGGCTTCCCTCTTTTGACTGGCAGGTTTCCCATTATGCTTTTGGAAGGGCATCCAACATCACCTTCCTCTGTGGAATGGAACTCTGACTCACTTAACCTCCTTGGTCCTCAGAGAGCTGTGATCCTGCTGGGCAGCTGGCCTGCTTCCATTCCTATTGTCATGAACCCCTAACACAGGCCTGTGAAATTGAGGATCAGAAAAACTTAAAAAACAAAATTATGGTGGTTATATATTAATTTGAGGCACTGACTCAAAAAATGGCATCGGTTTTGGCCTATCATATCTAGTTTTGGAGCTACAACATAGCTTCATGAGTGAATGGTCCAAACAGCTTCCTCATGAGAAAGCCTATGTCATGGGGAACTGGGACATCTTCCAAGGAATAAGGAATCCTAAATAAACAAAACAAATTGTTATAATAGCTCACAAGCCTGAGGGAAAAAAATGGAAGTGCTTCCAGTCTCGTCTGGAGGTATTCTGAGGTGGTGGGAGGCCATGTATGACCTCCAGAAGGCCAAGCTCAGCTCCAGGTAAGGAATTGCTTCGCCATGTGGGGCTCTTATGGATTTCATTATCTGCTGAATTTGGTATCCACAGGGGGGGTCCTGAAATGGATCCCCCACAAATATGAATGCCCCGCTGTATCAGTAGCCTAGCTAGAAGGAGTGGAAAGCACTAAGGCTTGCAGATACCTCACCTGTGAACACCTCTGTTTTGCTCCAGTGGCCTGCAATGGCTCTGAAGGGGAGGGGTGGAGGCGCTTGCATACTGCCCTGAGGCGCTTGCAAAACTTGATGCATTGCACCCCCTCTAGCTATGCTACTGTGCTGTATTCATTTTGCCTGACGGATCTTGTCGGTCACTGCCAATGGCAACTTCTGCTCCTCAACCCCTCGGACTCAGCTTCCAAGGTTCTGTATCATTCAAAACTCAGTTTGCTCTTCTCCAGCCCAACTACTGTTCTGTCCAAGATCATATTCAACTTTTCACAAAATTGAAAAGGAAGCCAGTTTTGTCTTTCTATCCTTTCTGCTCCTCTTTTTCCCCCAAAACTGCTTAAGCGGACTCTCCTAATCCCTCCCCTAATCCTTTTATAATTTAAAAAGAAAATGAAAGCGACCCCACTGCCTCCTTTCCGCTCACCCTTTGTTCATGTGTGCTCAATCCCCGATACCCAGCTACTGCCATTATTTTTTAAAATTGCTGTTTAATTACTTTGGAGGCTTTCTGGAATAAAAATGGGACATATTTTCAAACACTAAAGCTGGAAAAGGCTGGAATGTACGTTTTGCTGGGGACAATCTCTTATGATTCATTTTGTGTATTCTTCTCATTTTTATACCCCCTTTCCTCCAAAGACCTCAGGGTGGTGTACATGGTTCTTTCCCTCCTTTTGTCCTCACAACAATCCTGTGAGGTAGGTGAGACTCAGAGAGAAAGAAAGAGAGAGGGTGGCCCACAGAGAGTGACTGGCCCACAGTCATGCAGGGAACTTCATGGCTGAACAGGAATTTGAATGTGCATCTGACTCTCTTTAAGGGAAAACGGGCAGTGAGGGGATAGTCTCTGAGCAATGCCATTGTTCTTCCCGCCAAGAGGCTATTTCCACCATCTGGGTCATGGTGGCTACAATCCTATCCACACTTTCCTGGGAGTAAGCCCCATTGACTATAATGGAACTTACTTCGGAGTAGACATGCCTACTCTTGAGCTTGGTGTCACATAACTACATACTGATGGAACGAGAATAGGAGTTCTGGGTCCCTCACTTTAAGATAGATGCAGCCAAACTGGTGCTGGTTCAAAGACGAGCAATGAGGATGATCAGAGAGCTAGAGAACAAGCCCTAAACGGATAGGTGGAGGGAACTTGATATGTTTAGCCTGGAGAAAAGAAAGCTGAGAGGGGATACAATGGTGCTCTTCAAATACTCGAAGGGCTGTCATACGGAAGTAGGTTCAAATTTATTCTCAACTACATCTGAGAGTGGAACGAGATCCAGTGGGAACAAGTTGCAAGACAGGAGATTCTGGTGGGACATCAGGAAGAAGTTCCTGACAGTCAGTGGCTTGGCAGTGGAACAGAGAGATGGTGGATTCTTCCTCACTGGAGATCTTCAAGCAAAGGCTCAGTGGGCACCCACTGGAGATGCTCTAGGACAGTGGTTCCCAATCTGGGGTACATGTACCCCCGGGGGTACTTGCCAGAACCTTTGGGGTACTTGAAAAAGAATTGAATAATGGTGGGAAAAGGTAGGTCTGTATTAGAAGGCATTGCTTTCTAGCAACTGCTAGTTTCTGCTCATCAATTCATGTACGATCAGATATAGATCAGTAGTTGAAAACACAAATTTGAAATTACAGCAACTATATTCATGATAAACATTTTACTTATATGAGGGGTACAATTTACGGGAATGGGTTGTAAGTGAAAAAAACTTTGGGGAACCCTGCTCTGGGAGGATTTCTTGCTACAGGCAGGGGGATTGGACTACATGGCCTTGTGGGTCCCTTCCAGTTCTATAATTCTATGATTCTTTCCTGCTCAGAATCACATTACGGGGCTGGAGCACCTTCCTTACGAGGAAAGGCTATGGCGTTTGGGCCTCTTCAGCCTAGAAAAGAGATGCCTGAGGGGGGACATGATTGAGACATGCAAAATTATGCAGGGAATGGACAGAGTGGATAGGGAGATGCTCTTTACACTCTCACATAACACCAGAACCAGGGGACATCCACTAAAATTGAATGTTGGGAGAGTTAGAACAGACAAAAGAAAATATTTCTTTACTCAGCGTGTGGTCAGCCTGTGGAACTCCTTGCCACAGGATATGGTGATGGCATCTGGCCTGGATGCCTTTAAAAGGGGATTGGACAAGTTTCTGGAGGAAAAATCCATTATGGGGTACAAGCCATGAGGTGTATGCGCAACCTCCTGATTTTAGAAATGGGCTATGTCAGAAGGCCAGATGCAAGGAAGGGCACCAGGATGAGGTCTCTTGTTATCTGGTGTGCTCCCTGGGGCATTTGGTGGGCCGCTGTGAGATACAGGAAGCTGGACTGGATGGGCCTATGGCCTGATCCAGTGGGGGTGTTCTTATGTTCTTATGTTCACATTGCCCCCCCCCCCAACAGCCATCTAGTCCAATTATGGACGGGAGCGCCAGGGAGACATAGAACCTGCACCCCCTTTCAATCAGTGGTTCCCATGAGACATTCCCATCGATCAGGCTGCTTTTGATAAAGGAGGCAGATCTTCATTTCGTTTTCCAGCCCTAATGAAAAGCTTACCATTTGCCATGTTCGTTGTTTAAGGCGATGAACTTTCTTTTTGCAACACGCTGAAGATAAGGCATGGGCCTCTTTGCAATTACTTGGCAATAATTAAATCTGTGGGTTTTGCTGACTTCTACCCCTCTGGATTTTGCTGTTCCCCCCCCCCTTGAGGTTTATTACATCAGCCGAATGCTTCAATTGAATTGCAATCTTTTGCTAAGTGCTGTCTATGTTTAATTCTACTAAGGACATTTGAGGAAGCCTTTTTGTTCAATAGGCAGCTCTCTCAACCACATGCAGACTAAAACCGATGACCAGTGACATGGCTAGAGGGGATGCAAAGTGCTAAGCTTTTGCAGGGAGCTTCATTGCAGTGTGCAAGTGCCCCCCCCTTTGGAGCCATTCTGGGCCGTGGGAGCAAACCAGAGGTGTATGCTGGAATGGCTTTGTAGGAGAGGGAGGGGCCGCTTGCATGCCATGGTGAGGCTCCCTGCAGAACTTAGCGCTTTGCACCCCCTCATAAGAACATAAGAAGAGCCCTGCTGGATCAGGCCAAAGTCCCATCTAGTCCAGCTTCCTGTATCTCACAGCGGCCCACCAAATGCTTCAGGGAGCACACAAGACAACAGACACAACCTGTGTTCTGGTGCCCTCTCCTGCATCTGGCAATCAGAGGCAACCTGCCTCTAAAACCAACTAAAACCCTCTAGCTATGCTACTGCTGATGGCAGTATACAAATTTCTACAGAGCCATGGGTGTGACTTGCCCCCTTAGTATTGAGATAGTCAAGCTCTGATCCATTGAACAGGAGGAAAACCTGATCCGGAGAATATGAAGGAGTGGTACAGACAGGTGAGCAGCTTTGGGTTCCCTTGGACAATCCATTACCTGAAGTGACCTTCGCAGGTGACCTCATAGATAGGTCAACCCAGGTGAACAGGACTGGAAAAAGTCAACCTGTTCATTAATTAAAGACTTTTTTTCCCCCTGGAAAATATGTTGGATTCTTTGAAGGCATTCCCCTTGCTCAGAAAATCCAAATGAGCAAACATTTGGCACAGCTCTAGTTTCAACGAAAAGATTATCCTGCCAGAACTTGAGTTTGGCTTGTGGCCATTTTACAAGCGCCAGCGCGGGAGGTGGTGACAGAGCTCCCCCTTTGCTTTGCCACTGGAGATCGTTACACCCTCCAGCACAGGTGAGCCATAGGTGCAGGTGAAGGGTGTGTGAAATGGGGATGGGAGGGAGAGGAGCAGGAATTTCTGGGTGGGGAGGGGGCAGGTGGGAGGTACAACAAGAGAAGGAGGGGCAAACCTCCTTCCCTGTCCTCTCTCATCTCCCTTATTTTCCTTGGACTTTCACCAGCGCAATAACTGGCACCAGGGCCTAGGAAAGGGGTATAATGGGGGTAATTTGTACCCAGGCCCAGGGTCAAAAGGGGGGCCCTGAAGCCAAAGGAGGGGTCCCAGAAATTTCCTGGGATCTTACATTTTCCTATCTACTTAGAATTGTTGCCTGCACAGGTTGCTGGGGACGCTACCACACCTGGGGATGCTGGGGACTCTACAGATGCCACAAGGGTTGTTAGACCTGGGCTCCAAATATTTCTCCAGTTGTCTCTCCCCCTACCCTGTTTTACCCAATCCCTGCCCCTATTCTGCTCACCCGTCACCACCCTTCCCCTGCTCTGTTTCACCCCCACCGTCTTTGCAAAGGAACGAAAAAACAAAAACACACTTTGTACCCACTGATAAAATAACTCTCAGAGGCCCTGGCTGGCACATATCTAAGGAGACCCACTGGGGCAGTGGAGGCATGACCTGGACTAAGGGAGGAAGCAGTGGTGTCACTAGGGTTCGCATCACCCGGTGCGGGATGCCATCGCATCACCCCCATGCAGTGATTTTAGTTACTAGTGATGTCACACATACCCCCCAGGGTGTCAACTTACTATCACCTTATTGCAGGAGTTCTCAAACTTTTAGCACTGGGACCACTTTTTAGAATGACAATCTGTTCATGACCCACCAGAAGTGATGTCATGGTGGAAGTGACATCATCAGGCAAATTAAAATAAATAAGTATAAATAATTAAAGCAAAACAAATAATTAAATAAGCAGAACCAGCTCTGGTCCACCAAGTGTATTTCCTCTGCAGCTTGCCTGCAATAACAACCCCCCCCCCTCCAAAATCAGTAAGGTTTTTCAGCACTACCCAGTGCCCAGTTCAATTTAAGAACTTATGACTAAACCAGATCATTTGAGGATCCACCTGGCTTTGCAAGTCTCAAAAAAGTTCACCTTATCAGCTGAAGCCTCTGTTTTGATCCTTTTTAGTGGGGGGGGGGGGGAGACTGCCTTCTGGAGCACTTGTTTAGCTCCAGGTGCATAGGATCAGGACCATTCTGGTAACCTTGCACTCTCCTTCACCTGATCTTCCAAGGCATGTTTACTTACTTGCAAGTAAATGCAACCATGAGGCTAAGTTTTGCTTTCCATAGGGCTCAATACATTCATCTGCTTGGAGGGAGGGACTTCCTTCTCAGGTGTTTTTGGGGGCTGCATTCATTGGATCAGGACCATTGTGGTGTTGTTTGATTCCTCTCAGTCTGCCCTTTCCGACGGACTAAGGCAAGTTTGCCTACTCACGAGTAAACGTGCAATAAGGCTCACTCTCACTTTCTATATGGCTCCATGCATTTTTTGTTCTCTGGATTTTTGGCCATAACTCTTGATAGAAAGGAGATATTTCAGTCCGGTTTTTTGCATTGCATTCCGCTCAAAATTCCACATCCAACGGTATATAGTATGATGGATTACTCCTAACCACCATGATTTTAGGGCATCACCCCCCCAGTGTGCTTCACCCCCCAGTGTGTGTCACCTGGTGTGATCCGCACCCCCCGCACCTCCGTAGTGACGCCACTGGAAGTAAGAGTTTCCTTGCCTTGAAGTGGCTTCCAGACTGGGGCCCTCCCAGGATATGTGGGGTGCTCCATTGGTGCTTCTGCATTGGTGGGGGAGGGGCAATTTAGTTAGGGTTGGGCTGTCAGTGATCCAATGCTCTGCTATAAGAAGACAACAGTTTGCAGCTGCATAGCCTGTGGTGCTATGCCCCCTGCTATGTCACTGATATGCTGAGACATCTTGTGTCTATAGGGGAAATGTCATGAAACTTGGATGCTCTGAGTTGTACATGAAAACACCAAGGATGACAGATCTGTGGCCATTTCTGCATTGCAGCCCTGAACCGAAATATATTTTTGGAACAATGGAAGGAGAACAGAAATGCACACAGAAGTTGAACAAAAGAGAGATGTCAAAACAGTTAGAGAAACAAATTGGCCAATTACTGTTCCACAACCCTAATAGGTCCTAATCCTACCCCCTGCCAGCCCAGAGCATGTTGGTTCGGTTAAGTCTCCTGTATTAAAAAAAAAAAAAATCAGAGCAGAACAAAATAAGATGCAATATGACACAAGAAGCAAAATCTGTTCATAGTAAATCGTGGCAGGTGGATCTCACAGAACAGGTAGGAACAGAACATACACAAACATGAATTGCCACAGCTATTGGGGCAAAGCATTGAGGATTAAGGTTAAACAAAGAGCAAGACAGGCGCATAGCAAGGTATGGATAATTCCTGAGATCCATCTGCAGGAGAAAGGCTTAACTCATGACAATAAACATGGTGATTGTCTTTCCCTTGCTAGCATCTATACCAGTGTTTCTCAAGGTTAGTCCTCCAGTCCCACTTCACATGGTCCATATCTGAAGTACCACTGGAAGCAACTGTGATGACATCATTGCCAGTTACTTCTGGGTTGGGAGGCTAGATGTGACATGACCAAACACCAGTTAAGAGGCTCAGGATGGATGGGAGGGCTTTTTGAGCATGGAAAAAACATGCTTTGGAGCTCTGTCTGCGGAGCCAAGCCTCCTACCACTGTTTGCTGCTTCACATTCCTGGTTTTCTGCAGGGTTTTCTGCAGGGCAGCCCTGGTTTCTGTCCAGGGGTCCTGCAAGTACTACCAGGCATCATCTTAAGTACCACTGGTGCTATCTGTGCCACTGGTTGAGAAACACCAAAGCAGTGATCTATACTATCCTTCTGGAATTCTCTGTACTATACTGTGGAATGTTCATTCTTGGTCCACTGAACTTGCCTGCTGAGTCTTAAGCCTGTGAGATGCAATGAAAGTGAAAAGGATGATTACAAACATGCAACAGTGCATTCTTTGGAGATAGCCTGTGGGGTGGGGAGAGGGTGGCAATGGGGAGTGGGGGTGAGCAAATTGGGTCACAGGAGGGGGCAAGATCAATGGCGAGTCCTCAACTTACTTACTTACTTACTTACTTGATTGATTGATTGATTGATTGATTGATTGATTGATTGATTGATTGGAGTCATGGCAGAAAAAAGAGTTAAGACCATTGGACTAGATGATTCCTAAGATTCTTTCCAACTCTGATATGCTGTGGTTCTAAACAGGGATACTTTATGGCACATCTTTTTCTCAAGCACCTTCTTTTAAAAGGAATGAAAGATGAACCCTGGTTACACTGAATCAATACATCTATTAATCAATCAGCCAACCAGCCACTCAGTCAGTCAATTAGGGTCCAGTTTCATATTTCCCTTGTAATTCAGCTGAGGTAGTAAATTAAATATTTCAATGGGATTTTTATGGCAACAACATCTCGCAGTGTAAGAAATAACCTTCTCCCAGCTAGACGCTTCAACTCCAACCATGTACCATGATACCAGACAGCTGAGTGAGGACTCAGTGCTCTGCAATCACCATTGGAGGATTTGCACCTCAAAAAAGTATTTGGGTGAGTGAAAATGATAGCTCAAAATCAATATGTGGAGAAACACCATCTTTAGTTCTCCACATGGAAGGCTATTGTCATAATAGTTTCCCCAATGAGCACTTAATTAGCAGATGTAGTGAAAAGGTCAGATGAAAAGTTGCCTGCAGCTTCAGCATTTTGGGAACAAAACATTAAGATGTACCGATAATGAGGTACAATGTGCTGAGCAGAGCTGTGGCCATCTCCAAGAACTGGCTACACCAGATATGTATTTTTTTCTTCTTCTTTTTCAACAGCACAGAATGCAACAAAGGGCCAGCCCAGTGGTGTAGCTAGAGGGGGTGCAAAGCATTAAGTTTTGCAGGGAGCCTCACCGCAACATGCAATTGGCCCTCTCCCTCTCCTTTGGAGCCGTTCCAGAGTACGCCTCCATTTGGCTCCCACTGCCTGGAATGGCTCCGAAGGGGAGGGGCTGCTTGGGGCTCCCTGCAAAACTTAGTGCTTTGCACCCCCTCTAGTTATGCCACTGCAAAGGGCTGGAAAAAGAAAACGAAACATGGAAACAAGGAACATTTTGATAACTAATGTTATCAACATGCAGACAGTTTGATGCAGACAGTTTGATAACTAATAGCATTAAAAAGGCTAAACTGGCATTCTTTACATATTGATTAACAATATCAAAACTCATTCTGCATTGTCGTGATTCCATGGCTCACCCAGGACCTCCCAGCACCTGAAGAGGCAAGAACCTCTCAGGGAGAACCTGTGTAAGTGACATCATGTTGTCACATGATGTCATGGCATCATGGGATGTCATGACATCACTGACCCTGGTTTCAGGGCAGTGCGTTATGGCTCTGCTGACTGGCACTTGTCTGCCAGGGTTTGAGACAGAAGCCTTTGTCCCAGGTTTGTCTACCTATCACTGGCCTCTCCTTGCTCACCTGACCAGTTCTTTGAAACAGGTTGGACTCTAGGTGTGCTTGTGTTGGCACTGGAGCAGTTGGACCGTGACCGGGCAGGCAAGGAGGAGGAGGTGGTGTTTTGATAGCTTGTTTTGATTGCACTCATGGGAAGGGCAAGAATCAGAACAGGATTGACGCAATCCCTGGCTGATTTTTTGTCCAGCATTGCCAGTGAAATTGCTTGTGACAGCTGTGCTGGAGGAACAGGTGGGTTGTCTCTGCCCTGAGCTTCCTCTTGTTTGGTCTTAGCAAGCAAGAAGGCAATTGGTGCTCATCATAACGTCACTGAGTGGACAGCAGGCTGGAAGAGGCAAGCACCCCTCATCACTTTGTAGCCTGCTCCAGACTGCTCCTTGAAGCAGCCAGTCCAGACTATCGCATGGCTGGGCCAGCCTTGATTTTTATAGAGCAACAGGGTCCCTGGTTGTACTTCATTAATCCTCTCCCTTTACTGTGAAGTAGCAAAGGTTCCTTCCTTGCCTTACCTGACATTCCTTGAGAATATCTTGCACCCAACATAGTTTGCAGGATCTAAGCCCTTTGATCTCATGAGGACAAGTGGTACAGCTTTTTCTTTCTCCCCACTTACAAGTGGGGATTATGAAAGATCCATTTCATTTCATTGAAATGGAGACCAACAGCCCAGTTCTACCTAGGGTTGGGCCAGCGCATGGAGGATTTGACAGCAGAACATGGTTCTGCTGTTGTAAAATGGTTTCAGGTGGTATGCTGTACATGCTGCTGGTGGCCATTTTAGGAGGGCTGTTCAGATATGGTGGAAGTTCAGAAGAACTGTTGCTGGACCCAGCAAGGTAGGTCCAATGACAGAGGGGGTGGGCGAAATGGAGAGGTGCGGATCAGTACCAACCCTCCCCCCCCACAAACATGCCCCATTGTTGAAGCTGCATCGATGCAGGAGATGTTAGGTAGGACTGAGATGAAAAAAGCATAAGCAGCCCCACTGTTGCAATAAAACATTTCTTTTATTTAAATTAGGGTCTCTCCTTTTCTCTAGTTGCTATTTTTATGCTTTCCAATACGTACCTTCCTATGTCTTGGAAAAATGCGCCCCCTTTCTGCCAAATCACTTGCCATTCTCTATCTCTCCTCTTTAAATCTCAACCCCACCCCTCTCACTTATTCCACCGAACTTTAACTGGATCATCATAAACTCACCTTGCCTTGCAGTCCAATACCACATAATCCTTTCCTTGCCCCTTCCTCCCTAATGCTTTATTGGATTCTAGCCTCTCTCCCCACTTTTGTCCTCTCTTACTTGCCTTGTAAGCTTTCTGAGCAGGAGCAATGCGAGCTATCTGTTTTATTCTGAATTAAGCAGCTGATGCTTAATAAATTGGAAACTGGAGGAGAAGGCAGATTCTTGCAGCTAACGGCTTGGAAAAAAAATACAAAGGGGATGGCATTTGCTGCACAGAATGCAATTAAGAAACACATTTTTCAACATCTTTTTGGATTTCATCAATAAGTGACCCTTGGCAAAAAAAAAAAAAAAGGGGATTTGTTGGTTATGCACATAAATGCACCAGCGGATCATAAATCTGTTTTATGCGTGTTCCTACATCAGGCTGCAGTACTGTAATAACCACCTTTCAGTGTTGGAGTCTTAGATTGCTGAGGGTAAAAGGAAAGTCATTCAACACAGAGCAAGATTGGGCTTTGGCATACTGGAGATAACTGCTTAATGTCTGAGCTTCTTCCATTGCCAGGGCAACAGGGACATTCTACGGAGAGGAAGATACGATATTTGGCCAAGTGCCTCCATCCTCATTGTGGTAGGCAGCCTTAGAGAATTAAAATTAGATGCTGCGGTGTCAGCCTCAGTCACTGCTAAAAATATAAAACAAGTCCAGGCCATTGTTTCCAAATAAAAGGGATTCCAATAAAACCGGTTAACGGCTTACCCGACGATCAATTTTCAGAATAACCGTATTAAGCTGAAGAATTCTTTTTTTTCGTTCCGAAAGTTCCCCTGTGGGCAGCAGAGTCCCTTTGGATTCCGTGGTCATCTCGCGGACCTTTGCTTCCAAAGTCATTTTCACACAAATTGTCTGGCTAGTTAGATGGAATTCAAAAAAAAAGAGGCTTACACTTCAAAGTGTGGGGAAGCTGACTTAAGCTGTCGCATAAATACCCAAATCTCTTATCTTTTCATATTTGTCGTGCGCTATAATCCTTGCAGAGTGGCCTGTGAAATAATGGAAGGGGGGGGAAATGGCAAGATTGGCTCCGCAGAGTCACAAAAGCCTTCAGTGTAAATGCAGGTTAGGAGGCAATTATGGGGCTTTTAAGCTTTAGGAGTGATAAGTGCTCATCTAAATTAAAATGTACAGGAATCTCCAGTAAGCATGTATATCACCACTGAAAAAAAAGACTTTCTTTGGGGGCACTGACCAACACTATTACTTCTCTAGATGAAAGGTTTTCTTTGGGTTCTCCAAGTGCACAGCAAGGTGGATTTCATATCCTGTGTCTGATTTTTGTAGTGCAACTAACTTTTTCCCTGACTCTTTCTGGCACACAGGGAGTAATTTAGATGTACCCAGCACAGTCTTAGAAAACCAGGAGTACATTTTCAGTTCTCTAGTTGGTTGAGAATTGTTTGAAAACATTGTCAAAAATGTGATTGTCATACGTCCCCTCCTCCAATTCAGCACTGAATAAAGTCTTAACATGTCAAGTATCAGAGTCACGATTGCAGGATTCCTCCTAGCAACGTATGGTTACAGGTGCATGATACAGGTTCTTCAAAGAATTCTTAAGACATCTGCACATATTACTTGTCATTCCAGTGTGGAACCACTAGGTGGCTTCTTCCTTGTTGGAAGAGAGTTTGCTGGAATGGATATAACCGAGTGGAATGAGAGAAGGGGTTGAGTTGAAAGAGCTATCCAATTTTTTCTCTTGGACAGGCTCAACAGGTCTTCTTCTTCTGGTCCAGTAGTGTTCCCTGAGGGGGTGCACAGCACTATGTTTTGTGGGCACCTCAATGGGCCATGTAAAGGCTCCCTCCTCTTCCTCATCAGATCCATTCCAGGCAGTAAGAGCAAAGCAGAGGCGTCTCCTCGGAATGGCTCTGATGGCAAGGGGGAGGGGCCACTTATAGTGCACATTGAGGCACCTGAAAAAGTAGCACTGTGACCCCCTCTGGGAATGCTACTGACCAGACTCACTGCGATATTTTGACTCCTCCCCCCTTGAAATTGAATGTTCACCTTTAGGCATGATCCTCTTTGGTATTCCCAGAACCTTCTTGGGCAACCCACTGTTCAAAATGGTGGAGCAGTTTGCATAAGATTTTGGGAACAGGAAAATCAGTGTCGCAACTGTGCAGGGTGGCCTTCCAGAAGCCTCTCAGTCAGAGGCTACATAGGTTGGCTGAGGCCAGCTTCACTTCTGTGGGGGGGGGGGGCTGACCCTCCCTGGCCAAGCTGTGCAAGAACTGCCCATGATATGACCCTACCTCTTTCAGGTCACAGAAACTGCATGAGAAGATTGGAGGCCTTTAGAAAATGTTGGCTCCCATTTTGGAATTATTGGGAATTAATGCTGAGAAACAGAGCCTTTGGGATATATTTGCTGATATCAATGATTCATTTTCAATCTGGAGAGCCTGTCTTTTACAGTTGTTTTCAATTTCTTTGTACTTATATGGATAATTTCACACAGGTGGAACATGCAGAGATGTGTGCTAAAGATGTGTTTTATTTTGATTGGTCTTTGAGATTGTGACTGCAATATAGTTTTTTTTTTAATAATTAAAAAAAGGAAACTGCACTCTGTTTCTGAACCAGATTACTACCAATAACTCAGCACTCCCAGCACTAAATTCAAGACCAGTGGCATAGCTAGAGGGGGTGCTAAACCTTTATGCAGGGAGCCTCATTGCAGTGCGCAAGCAGTCCTCCCAGCCCCCTTTGGAACCATTCTGGGTGGTTGGAGCAAAATGGAGGGATATGCCTGGCTCTGAAGGGGAGGGAGAGGGGCCACTTACATGCTGTGGTGAGGCTCCCTGCAAAACCTAGTACTTTGCCCCCCTTAGCTACGCCACTGTTCAGGAGCTAGTCCTATGGGTGCGTGGCAAGCATGTGGCCTGGCTGCTGCCACAAGTTCAAGTGCCCAGGTCCACATGAAGATAGTCTGTGAATGCTCTCTGGTGCAGTTAAGGCCACAAAGGGATCAGGAGGGAGGCGAGGAGGGGATAGAACAGGGTGGGGGTGAGTGGAACAGGATGGCAATGGGAGGGAGGAGGAGGGTGAATTGAGCCCGGGAAGGGGGTGGGTTCGGTGGCAGCAGCAGTACCTGTTGAATCCAAGGCACCACATTGGCATTGTGGCATAACTGTGCAGAGAATTGCAGTGGATTGGGCTACTCAACATGTCTCTGCTCCAGCACATAATTGTTTGGGATGCCTTTTCATTCATTCATTCATTCAGAAGATTTATATACTGCTTTATCCAGTGTTCAAAGCGGTATACAACCATAAAACTGCAATATAAAATACAATTAATTTAAACACTAAATAACAGCAATTCAAACACTGCAGGTGCAATACCAGCATCAAAAACACCACCCCCCATCATCACACCTAAGTAATTATAATGGTTTTAAAATGCAAGCCTAGCCAAGAATAGATAGAAAATGGAGAAATACATTTTGGACAGCTCAATGCTTGTCCCAGCTAGGACCAGGTTGGCTGTGAGGCACTAGCCTGTCACTGCTGATCCAAGCGTGCAAACAGTGTGGCCTACAGTCTACCTGTGGTGGTGGTGAGCATAGGAAGGTGCCTGAAACGGAGTCAGATCATTGGTCCATTGAGTTCAGCATCGTCCACTCACCGGCAGTAACTCTCTGGGGTTTCCGACTAGGGTCTTTTCTGTCTCTACTATGACATGCCAAAGATCACGCCTGGGACCTTCTGCATGCAAAGCTTGTTGTCCTGCTACTGGGACGTGGCCCCTCCACATCTGTGCAGATAGCATTGGAACCACCAGAGTTGGGTGAAGCCAAGATCATTCATGAGCACATCTGGAAAAGGCCCATGGAACTATACCCTCTGACTCTATTGACCTTGGGCATCCAAGCCACAGCATTGCAAAAGACTATCCACTACAGGGACCTTTTGTTTCTTTAATTTCTCTTTCATCCTTCAGTTTATTAAACCACGTTCAGCATTTGCTTCTTCACCATTAAGAAATAAACTGTCAAAGGCCCTGGTCAATTTGCAGAGTAGGTTTTTGCCTTTCCCTCTTTGAATTAAAAGGATTTTTCTTGCATTCCGAAGGAGAAGGGAAAAGACTGCTATAGTTTTTTCCACCTCCTTCTCAAATTCAAAGGGAACAGCTCCAGCGCAGGCCACAGAGAGGTGCTGCAAACCTACCTTAGTGGTACTCAGAGCTGCATCGGAGAGACCAGATGGAGCCTCTCTGAGTGCTTCTCGAGTCAGGATTCCTGCTGACTTTTGTACACTTCCTTTTATTTTCCTAATATCTCTCCTAGCACTCATCATGCCACAGCATGAGTCCAGCAGTCTGAGCTTAAAATAATGAGATTGGCAACTGACAGTAACAAGTCAGAGGAGATTTACTTTACACAATGCTTTCAGACAGAAAATTTAAATAGCCACCACCATTCTCTCTCTCTCTCTCTCTCTCTCTCTCTCTCTCTCTCTCTCTCTCTCAGTAAATAATACATTTGTTTGGATAAATGAGCATTTATGGAGCTTGATCTTTGAATCTGGCTTTCACAATCGCCAGCCACGCAAACAGGAACATGGACATGTATTCCTATCCCAGCAATGTCTTGCGGCTCCATCACTTGTCCACGGGGTTCAAGCCTAATGGCCCCCATTTGACTCTGTCCCTGCCTGACCATAAGCACAAATATAAATGGTTAAAAGCATCTCAAAGTTATCCTGAGGTTCATCCCTATGAAGTTTGCTATGAATTTTCACCATATTAGCATGTAGTCACAGATGAGCTATTCTGGTTTGTTGGATCCCATCTTTGAACAAGTCCAATGCACACCATGTCCATTGCTTTTGATTGTGCACAGAAATGCTGTGATGTTACCATAATAGTATCCTTATGAAGCAAGTAGGCTGGTTCTTTCCTGCTGTGCTGCAACTTGGATGGGTGAGATGCTATGCAAGGGGCTTAGATGAGACAGTTTCATCTATCCCTAGCAGGAGATCCGCGATCTACGATCATAGCCATGTCGCCATAAGGTTTCCCTAACAGGGCAAATAGCAGTGTATAGTTGTGGTGACGGCAATTCACACCAGGTAAATGGCACAAGGGGAAATGCTAAACCTCCCTCTCGCAGTGCTGCAGTCCAGTTGGGTATGGCTGCTTTTAACAGAAAAGCACAGAGATGGAAGATCCAGTCTTGGATTTCTTAGCAGCTCAGCTAGCTTGACCCTGAGAGTCTTTCAGCCCATTACACAGGATGAAGTGGTAGACCAAACTGCAATTTCAGACTGCAAATTAGCTCCAGGTTGAACTGGAGATCATATAGCTGAACTCTCCCTATGTAAAAGCAACTGTCCCATCATGTACTAAACTGGTACATCAGGAGCAAAAGGCTCAGCAGAGTCCTTTCCCTTGTGTGTACATGGAGAAATATGTTCTTAATGAGGAGCACTAAAAGTATGTTCCCTCACCTGAAATCTGAAATATTGTGATCTAGGATGCTAGAACTGCAGTCTGGTACCTATAGTTGGCAACCTTCAGTCTCGAAAGACTATGGTATCGTGCTCTGAAAGGTGGTTCTGGAACAGCGTCTAGTGTGGCTGAAAAGGCCGATTCGGGAGTGACAATCCCTTCCACACTGGGAGCAAGTGCAGTCTGTCCCTGGTCTGTCTCCCTGGCTATGGGCCTTCCTTCTTTGCCTCTTAGCCTCAGACTGTTGGCCAAGTGTCTCTTCAAACTGGGAAAGGCCATGCTGCACAGCCTGCCTCCAAGCGGGCTGCTCAGAGGCCAGGGTTTCCCACTTGTTGAGGTCCACTCCTAAGGCCTTCAGATCCCTCTTGCAGATGTCCTTGTATCGCAGCTGTGGTCTACCTGTAGGGCGCTTTCCTTGCACAAGTTCTCCATAGAGGAGATCCTTTGGGATCCGGCCATCAGCCATTCTCATGACATGACCGAGCCAACGCAGACGTCTCTGTTTCAGCAGTGCATACATGCTAGGGATTCCAGCACGTTCCAGGACTGTGTTGGTACCAAAGTCAAAGTCTATATAATGTGTAGAATAGTATTTGGTGGCTATTCTACAGTGGAATAGCCACCACTGTACACTATTCCACTTTTTATTCCACTTTTTACCCCACGCTCAATATACTATTCTTCTGCCTACTTATATACTGTGCAACCGTGTGATGTTGAAATAATCCAGGTGGCACTGCAGACATTCAAAGTTACAGGGACACCTTTCTCTGACATCAGGTTATTTCCAGTTGGCTTCTGTTGAGCAGAAGCCAGGAGCAGGAGAACGAAACAGGGTGAAAGTGCTAGTACCAGTAGTGTAGCTGGAGGGGGAGCAAAGCACTACATTTTTCAGGAACCTGAATGCACTGTGCAAGGGGCCCCTCCCCCTCCCCTTCAGAGCCATTCCTGGTGGCGAGAGCAAAATGAGGCATATGCCACCATGGGGTGGAGAGGAAGGTGGTAGGTGGAGCGGAGAGGAAGACAGTGAGGATCAAGGGAGGTGACACCACCCCCGCAGGTGTGGCACCTGGACTTTTAACCCCTTTACCCCCCTTAGGTACGCCACTGCATGTAAGCATTGAAATAAAATAAGACTTATTAACTCTGTTTTAAAATTGAAAAATGGAGACCTAGTGACAATCCCAGCTGTGCAATCAGTTCATAGCAGTTCAAAGATATGGACCTCTCAGATCCAGGTGCAACTTGCTAGCTATGGGGCTATATCAAGTCTTGTTTCAAGTTCAGTGAATGTGAGGAAGGAAGGATTTTGGATTACTCCTACTGCCCCCTCCCCGACCTCCATCGGGGACTCTTGAGTATAAAGGAAAGGAGTCGATGCTCATCCACTTTGTACATGCCTTGGGCTCTATTCAGACCTTCACCTAAAATGTGGGAATTCAGAATGGGGATGCAATCTGAATTCCCTCCACCCTACATTCAGTGGGTGAAAAAGGCTACTGGCTTTCAATGTTAGGATGGAGTAGTTGGTCGGAGCCATAGCGTTGTCAGTGTGTGAGCCACCCAGGGGAGTGTCACCCCTGCTGTGCAACACCCCCACTGCGTGACATCCCCTTACTCACTCAACGTGCTAATTGGCAACTGCTTGGGCCTGCCTGCTCCTGGCATGTGGCACTAGGAAGTGGTTTGCCGGCGACACAATTTGTGGCGGTTCCAACACGGGAGGGTAGGAGGGGCTTCCCCCATCAAACACGGCATGGGCCTCGACTCATCAGGTGCTCAGGCAGCACACCTGTCACCTCCCCCCTCCCATTGCAGCACCCAGGGCAGACTGTCCCCTGCCCTTCGCTTGCTACGCTACTGGGTAGGAGAACCCATGACTAAGAGGTCCTTGACTGCTGTGAAATGGATAGTTGAAAAGCTAGAACAACGCTAGCCATTCCCAAATGTTCAGGCTTCTTCTTTTACCCAGAGTTAAAAATGTGTGCTGCTTTTCATGTCAGGCTGGTTAGCCTGGCATTAGCCTAATCACAACTCATCACCCGTTCACTTGAGCCGCACCCCAGGTATTGATGCCCGCCTGCCCGCCAAACAGTCTTCTGAAACTCCTCTTAACATTGTTTGAGGAAAGAGTGACAGGGTGTGATGAGAAGTTACAGTTTGCCTCGGGTTGCAGTGGAGAGATTCTTCATCAGCATTCAGCACCACTACTGCGGCACAAAGAAATGCGCGGGGAGGGGGAGTCTGTGTGTGTGTGCGTGCGTGTGGGTACAATAAGCACAGAGAAGTGCAAGGGAAGATAAAAGGACACCAAAGAGCCTAAAAGAAAACTTCTCAGGCTGGGCTGTGGACTTTTTCCTTAATGGATCTTCAGCCCAGCCAACACCGAAGTGGGGATGTGACATGTTTTACAAATACACCAGAAATGTCATGTTGAAAATTGCACATCTCCGCACATGCAGGGTTTGAGAGCTGGACAGCCAGTCAGGTAGCCAGGCTTCTAGACAAGGTGTCCTGTGGAAGGAAAATGTCTTATATAAAATGTAACAGCAATTACCAAAAAAGAGAGAAAGACAGAAGAAATTCTTAGGCTTGCAGGAGCTGCTTAGAGTTACTTCTCTCACCTGCCTTTGATAGCCACCTTGTCAGCCGAGAGCTAGTCACTGTCATATTCATTGTCGCTTCCCCTTGTGCCTGGCTAAAATGCATTGGTTCGACAGTTGACTTCAGAATTTTTGAGCTTCATCAAATTATTTGCTGGAGAAAGGGAAAAAAATCACAACAGAGCTCATCGAGAGAAGAATTCAGTGCTATTGATCAGATTGGTCCTTCTCATGAATGGTTATTCTCTCTCTCCCTCTCCCCCCGTACAGTGACTGCAGCATGTTCAAACTGCAGGAAAAAAGCTTCCCATCTGACTAGAACTGAGAGGCAATGATGGGAGATTTATGCTACTTCCATGTCGTGGAGACCTCAAATACAGCTATGAGAAGGTTGCCCTTATGCAAAAGAAATCAATAAGGAAGGAATTAAAGATGCAGTTTTTTGTTCCTTTTATATGCAAACATCATGGCAAGCCACATATAGCAATTGTTTTCGTGTGCACCTAACACAGTGTGCTGCAGCATCAGCCAACCAAGGTTCCTTAAGCTCCAATTCAATTTAAAAAAAAAAAACACACACAAAACTCTTCATTTCTATTTGCCAGGTTTGTCTAACTCTTGGTGCAAACTTGTTGGTGCAAACTTGTTGATGAACTAACTGCTACATTGAGAAGATGTTCATTTTGAATTAAAATAACATACAGGGGGCTCCGGTATCCACGGATCCCATATCTGTGGTTTCACAAATCTACAGATATGGGTGGACCCCTCTCTGCGCCTCCACCTCTGGAAGCAAGGGGGAGCTGTGCTCTCGTAGCCTCTGGAAAGGTTTCTGAGCCCTGCAGAGGACTCAGAAAGGCCATTTTCAGCAAAAAAAAAAAAAAGTAACTTTCAGTTTTTGGCCAAAAACCAGTTTTCAGCTGAGGGCTTTCCTGGCCCTCCTAATGCCTTTTATGGGCATTAAAATGTCTGTTACCCTGCACGTGCCTGATCTCATCTTATCTTAGAAGCTAAGCAGGGTCAGGCCTGGTTAGTACTTAGATGGGAGACCGCCTGGGAATACCGGGTGCTGTAGGCTTATACTGTAGTCTTTCGAGACTGAAGGTTGCCAACCAACCATTTTCTGGTTTACAGTTGAAGGAGGCTAGGGTATCAGTGGCACCACTGCCACCAATACTGCCCCCTTCCTGGCCTTGATCCACTCTCCACCCTATTTCTCCCCCTACCCATCCCATTCTGCTCGCCCCCACCTCTCTTTCTCTCCCTATGCCGACCGCATGGCCGTTCGCCACTTGCAATGGCGGCCTAGCCATGCTGAATGACATGGCATATTATGCAACAGCATTAAAGGACCTTGCGGTACTGGAATGCTAGTTCCGGCAACACGAGGCCCTCAATGGATTGGGCTGTAAGTGTGTATAAGATTGAAGCCTAAGACTGACAGGATGTTGTAGGGATAAGACAAGAAAGAGTGTGGCATGAGCAGGTGCTATTAAGGCACAGCGAGAGCACTTTATGTGTATGAACACATGCGAGAAGATGGTGTTGCGGACCAGGAAGCAGCATAGCAGACAGCATGGAGAGGGACCAGAAGTTAACAGGAGCTTTCTCTGTTTGTTGAGGGAAAAATAAATTTTTGAACAAAGCAGGGAGAGACATGATGCAAATACTTTGCTGAAGGCCTGGGTCTACTCAGTGCCTGCACTGACAAACACCCAAGAACCCTTTGTATCCCACCACAAGTTCCATGATGCCAACAAGTGAAGCCAAGTTTTGCTCAACTGAGCATAGCTTGAAGCTTAATCTGGCAGTTCCAAATGCTCTCCTCCAGTGCAAGAAAAGCATTACAATACATAAGTCATTTCCCAGCTCCCTTTAAATCTGAGCTAGGGAGAAACTTCATCCCTGCTTCCCACCCCCTATCCCCTCTCTTACCTTTTTTTTTCTTGTGTAGTAGTGGCAGCAGGAGATTGAAGAGCTGTTTCTGTGCCCCCCCTCGTTCCTGATGCCTGGCACGGAGTTGTCATCACAGTGTGCCAGGTGACAGAGATAGTCTTTCCTATGACCCATGGCAGAAGCATTGGAAAGACTAATATTCTAGATACTCTTTACACCTGATACATTGTGCTGATCTTGTGCTAGGCATTTGGGGGGGGGATAAACATCTCTCCCGTCTCCCAGGAAGCTGCTCAAGTCATGGAGCCTGAGTCGTGAGTCAAATCACAAGTTAGTGACCCTGTGTTCTGCCAGATTCCCAGTCCTAGCTCTGCCTGGAGAATTATGCCCACTTTTAGCTAATTAGCTCCCCTTCTTTCCTCAAAAGTGACCCTGGTTCTACCTTGCAGTACTGCTGGACCCCACCACCAGGGTAGCTTGCCTGTTTAACCTACAGAGGTCCTCCTTCCTGCCAGCAGCCTCCCACCACTACAGCAGCCCCTTGGTCCTCAGCAGGTCTTGGGCACAGCAGCCAAACACCAGTCTTAGTGTCTCCAGTAGTTTTTGCTCCAGCAGCTTCCAAAGTCCATTCACACATCAGCCAACAATTCCTCAGTCCATGTCTCCAGTCTCCCCTTCCTCAAGCTTTCCTCCTTCTGCTACCCACACCCAACTCTCCCTTCATCAGGTGCTTTTATGCCTGAGGGCCCTATTGCCTTCAAGTGGCTGCAGCTGTGCAGCGCACTCTGCTGGATGCCCAGGCCTTATCCTTAAAGGAGCCACTGCTGATACCACAACTAACTCCTTGCCAAATCTTCCGCAATTCCAATACACCCTGTGACCCAATTCAACTTGTGGATGGGATGGTAGTGGATGGGTGTTGGACTTGACTCAAGAAAAATTTGTCTTGAGTCACAAGTCAGAGTTATTTTGAGAAATGAGTCAAGTCATGAGTCAAAGACTTCCAGAAGCAGAAATTCACATTAAAAAGGGAGGTGGTGGTGGTGGCGTTAGTGATTGTCATTTAACACTGCCCTGATGTAAGTAAGAACACACACACACACACACACTAAAGAAATAGGGACTTGAGTCATGTCAATAGCCATTTTTTGAGTCATTGGCCTCAAGTGGCGAGTTGAGTCAGGTTCAAAGACATCCATGACTCAGGTACTAAAAGAAAAACAGCCATTTAGCACAACCCGAGTCGAGTCAACCAGAGTTGAGTGACCATCCCTGCATTCTTCTTCTGCTGCCCAAAATAAAGGTCAATGTGGGAGAGGCAGGAATTTGGGGAGGAGGCAGGAGAATGGGAAGGCTATTGGGAATTTGTAGGTTGTTGAAAGGATTGGACTGGACCTCAACACATGCCTGATGATGACATTTTTGTCATTGCAGCAAGAACTGGACTGAAGACAAATACATGAAATGATTTTCTGAGTTGGAGAGGGAGATTGTTCATTCTTTCCTACCCCATTAACTACCTTGATTGGGCAGAGTTCACTCATCACTAGATAGGAAAAAAAGCATAAAAAGGAAGAAAATTCATAAGAAAATGCATATCATCCCAAATCTCAATTGTGGCAATTGCTGTGCTGATACAAGATGTACAATCAATCTAAAAATCTCCATCATTCTTTGATAAGCTGTTAAGTTTTACTAAAAGAAATTTTTTCCACATTTTATAAACCACTATTTTTTTCCCCAGTATTCAGTGCTTTTATTTTTTTCCCCATTCAGTGTTTGGGAAAAAAAAAAAAAATTAAAACTGCTAACAGATCTAATGTTGATACATGAGCTACTTGTTTTACATAATTAAGAAGGCAAACCAGGGGATCTAAACCGATCCTTGTATCAAAATCAACTCATGAGGACAAGCCCACCACGTATGGTAAAAAAATCACCTCTATCACCTTGACAATGGCAGCAATCGCTGTTGTTATCTTTAGAAATCTTATGTAGTTTCCATGGAGATAAATACCATTGCATGGTCGTCTTATAACAGTTTTCTCTAATATTAAGGGCTATTGTGCATTGAGAACCTTTCAAGTAAAGTAACTGCCATACCTCATTTAGGCTGTAGATGAGTTTGTGCAAAAAGGAGGCAAGCCAAGAAATTGGATACATACCTGACTCTTGAATGCCTGGGTAGAAAACTGGGTATTCTCGTGACATGTTAAGATGGCAATTCATGTATGGGCCAATTGGTTGGTTGGCAACCTTCAGTCTCAAAAGACTATGGTATAAGCCTACAGCAACCGGTATTCCCAGGCGGTCTCCCATCCAAGTACTAACCAGGCCTGACCCTGCTTAGCTTCCAAGATCAGATGAGATTGGACATGTGCAGGGTTTATATGCTCCGCATTCAGTGGCACCACTAGGGTTTGTATCACATGGTGCAGGAAGCCAGTGTATACCCATGTGATGGACCTTTTCTCATGCAGTGGACGGGGAAAAACCTCAGGCAGGGGGTGTGGTGATGTACCAGTGCCTCACTGTCGCGGGTTTTTTGGCTATAACTTTGGATAGAATAGAGATATTTCAATGCGGTTTGTTTCATTGCATTCTGCATGACATCACGCATTGAATGAAATGCAACATGATGGTATTATTCAAAAATACGATTTTAAAAATTTTGGTGAGCAGTGGTGTCATCCCACATGTGCATGACCCGGCGCAGCCTGCATCCCTAGCAATGTCACTGTCTGCATTCCAATGTTGATAACCACAAATGGAGATGTGCTACAGATGTGTCATGCAAACACTACATCCACATAATATATATCTCACGTATGTGCATGCTAATGAAGTTACTCAGTGATTACCACACTGCTTAACAATCACATTAAGGTCAAAGCAGAACCCTATTTATTTATTTATTCACATTTTTATACCAACTTTCTTCCAAGGAGTGGTGAACGTGGTTCCTTCCCCCTATTTGTCTTCACAACAATTCTTAGGCTGAGAAAGAGAAACTGGCCCAAGATGACCAAGGAAGCTTCATGGTTGAGCAGGGATTTAAACCTGGATCTTCCAGGTCTAAGTCCAACTTCAGAACCATGACTACACCATGATTACCTTCCCATGTAGAACAGGCACATGGTCAGGGGGGGCTGTGGGAGTGCGCTGACAAGTCTCACCCCTGTGCCAGCATGCTCCTTAACAACACTCCTCACATGAGTGTTGAATTTGACTGCAGTGACAAACTTCATAAGTACTTATGGAGAGAGACTCCCCATGATTAGAAACATTGAAAGCTTAGTGACTCTGAAGATGAGGGGGAGGGGCTGTTTTAAACCAGCAGACAGGCACCTGACAAAACTTAGTTTTGCCCCCCCCCTTTTTTAGGAAAGCCAGTGGGGAGTGGGCAAAACTGGGTGGGAAGAACAGGGGCAGGGTGGCTGTGGGATGGGGTGGATCTCATGCCCAGATCCTATCCCCTCCTTTTGCAACCTGGGACTCACCTACAGAGCTGGTGTAGGTCTGAGGAGGAGTAGGGGGCTTACAGAAGGGTAAAGAGAAATTACTCCCCTCCAAAGCCTCTCTGTTGTCCCCCCCCCCATATTACATGCCTATTTTCAGTGCGGTTACATCAACGGAGGGTGGGGGAAAGAATATTATTATGTCCTCACCACAGGGATGGAACTTGGAGAGAAACATCAATGGATGTCATTCTGGGTTCTGCATCCCCTGCTATTGCACATGGGAATAGGGCTTAGATCAGTGATTTTCAACCTTTTTCATCTTGTGGCACACTGACAAGGTACTAAAATTGCCAAGGCACACCATGCTGTTGGTGGGTGCTCACGTCCCCTAATGGCCCTACTAATAAATGACCCTCCCCCATATTCCTGCGGCACACCTGCAGATCATTCGCGGCACACCAGTGTGCCACGGCACAGTGGTTGAAAACGGCTGGCTTAGATTATACACCTGTTGCATGGTTGGGGGTTTGCAGAAATAATAGTGACATCTGAGCCTGTGTCAGGATCATGGGGGTGGGGGGAGAGGAGCTTAAATTCTTTTCCCTGCCATGGCCCAGACATGGCTGCAATAGGACATTTTTTGTGTGTGTCTGGGATAAATAGCAGTTATGGGAGGTCCAAATGGGGACAGTGGTGGAGAAGTGGGTTGAAGCCTCTTGTCCCTCATGCCAGTAGCATAGCCAGAGGGGGATGGTGTGGTAAGTACTGCAAGTGCCACAACATGTCCTGTAAGCAGCCCCTCCCACTCACTGTTGGAGCCATTCCAGGCAGCGAAGGCATAGTGCAGGAGACGCCATTTGGTTTGGTGAGTGCCTGCATCTTGCCATCACTGCCCGGAATGTCTCCAACCCAGAGTGGGAGGGGCCACTTATAAGGCACATTGTGGCGCCTGCAGTACTTACCACGCTGCTCCCCCTCTGACTATGCTACTGCCTCATCCTTTGCTTACATTCTAGCCTGCAGCCCCAGATAGCTGCTATTTACGTTCATGAGTCAAGGATGCAGGCCCCATCTGACAAGGGGCATGCCATCTGGTTGCTTCCGGAGCATCAGTGGGGATTGTTTTGAAAATGTGGGAGGTTGCAAACAGTGGCATAGCTAGAAGGGGTGCAAAGCACTAAGTTTTTCAGGGAGCCTCGCTGCCACGTGCAAGGGTCCCCTCCCCTTTGAAGCCATTCCAGGTGGTGGGAGCAAAACGGAGGCGAGGGGGAGGGGCCCCTTTGTACGCCATGGTGAGGCTCCCTGCAAAACTTAGTGCTCTGCACTGTTAGCTCTGGGTTCTGAGTGAAACAGAAACACAGCTAACGAATTGGTCCAGGAGCAGGTGCAGGTGCAGGCTGCTGAGTTAGCAAAATCAACAAGCACCTGTGACAGACACACCCTGGGTGTTACCAAGCCTGCAGTGATTGGCTGATCTAACTATTTAAGGGTTAGTATGCTGAACCTCCAGTGCTATGGTAGGGGTGTAGTTGGAGATAACTGAGAAACTGCTGCCAGTGACTGTGGAGGCTGGATATTTGTATGTATATGTGTGATTACTGACCGTGGACTGGACCTTGACGTTGTATTGTGGGAAACTGATTGGGATTTGTTATCATTGGACTGACTGATCTTTGTGCTGACCGGGACTGTTTATTGACTACTCTGCTTCTGATATCCCTTGCTCAAAATATAACTGCTGCTTGAAAGTACTCTGCTGTATATGCTGCTTCTTGCAACCTGCTCACATTGGGACAAAACAGGGACCCTACAACATCTAACGTTAACATGCACCCCTCCTAGCTATGCCACTGGTTGCAACATTCTCTGGCAATATCTTCCCCCGACTTCTGAATTGTCAGCGAGTGAGGACTGCAAATAAAAAAGGCCTGTGTGAGCAGAATGGGTGATGATGAGAGGCTCCCGAAGCAGCCTTACATGAAATGGGGAGCAATGAGGGTAATGGAAACTGCTCAGGGGTGAAGGACTTGTTTCAACTGGGCCCAACTTTATTGTGAGGCACTTAACAAAGAGGCAATCCAGCTGCCCTCCGAGTCGATTTGTGTGACCTTTCCTTGAGCTCCTGGCAACAGCACTTTTGAGTGAGCCTCTCCGGCTGACTTTCAACCATGTCAGCAAGTGGGAAAGCTCAGCTTACAGTTTGGCCATCATAAAGAAGTATCACTTTAGGGGAAAACGCTGCCGACGGCACAGTTGGAGCCTCTTTCCGACCCAACCTCTCGCGTGCCAACTTTAGTTCAAACGTTCCAATGCCCCGAATATCCCATTATCTGAATAATTCTGACCTAGTAACACACCTTCCAATATGTTTTGAAGCCTCCCCATTCAAACAGCGGTTCTGGAAAGCGTCCATTCTCTCACTGCTGGAGGGTTGGAATGATCATCTTCGTCACATCTCAATTCTTTTTTTTTTTTTTTTCCCCTCCCCAAGGTGATAAACGGGAAAAGCTGTTTCAAACTGATGTGTCAATAGATAAAAGTTTTAAAGCCGAGTGATAAACTAAATAGCAGCGAGACGTGGCCAGATGGCATTTGATGGAAATATTGAATGACTCAGATACAAAATTTAAAGGGCCTTTTCATTGGAATATGTAATATGCTACTACAAAGCAGGTCTCCTCCTGAAGCCTGGATCACAGGCACTCTGGGAAGTCTGGGGTCTGATCTGCCAATACCCCCACCCCCAGTCTCCTTGGTGACTCAGTTCCACATGGCAGGCATGTGACAGTTCACTCATGGGCTGCGTGTTGTCCATGGACCAGGAATTAAGAGGCCAGATGCAAGATATTGGAGCTCAAGAATCCACTACTGTGTTGATTAATATAGTGACCTGCAACAATAAAATAACCATTTTGCACTAACCAACCCCCCCAAGAGTGAGTATGGGAGCTTTCCCTTCACCCTCCAAATGATTTCTCAGGATGCTAATGACGCTTTAATCCATCCTCTTAACCTGCCTTGACTCTGCCCCAAGAATACACTAGCCTTATATAGTGACCAGTCCCAGCAGACATAAATGAAATTCAGTGAATCTTGCTATGGAATCCTTAAGAAGATTTTGAACTCCATCTCAGAAAGGTATTCTTCATCATCCTTAAAAAGGCACATCCTTAAAAAGGAACAGGGTATCAGCTTCCCTCTTCCCCAGCTCACCTGAAGGTCGTATTCGAGATTCCTGATATTGCTGCCTCTCCACTCATTGATGTGGGCAGGGGCGTCCAACGCACAGTCCCAGCCTACATGACACATGGGATCAGCTTGGGCACATGATTAGTGCCTGAACAAGCTGAGGGAGGGGCCAGAGTCATGCAGCTCAAACGTGACCCCTGTCCCTCAACATTCCAAGAAAGGAGGAGCCCATCTCTGCCACAATAGTCTGGGGTTCGCTGGTTAGTGTTCGGGGATGGGTAGGGTAGGAATTTGTTGCTTTACACCTGGCTGTTGCTGTGGAGTTCCCCCTCCCACACACACACACACATATACCCCAGACTATCCTTGGTGTGGTGGATAGCCAGGGTGGCCAGACTGGAAGGTATAATGCAGGACAGGGAGTAGGAATTTTGTAGGAAACTCAGAGGGAGAACCAGAACTGGTCTCAAGAGGCTGTCCAGCTTAGACATACAGAAATCTAGTGATCTCTCAGGCTTGAATTGCAGGTGGTGTTCGAAGTGGGATAGGCTGAGCAACTTGGGTTCTCTTATTCCCAAGTTGGATCCAGGATAGTGTCCCCTAGGAGGCTGGAACAGGTTATCTACCTCCTCCAGGGTAGGAGCCCACATTGAAGGGGAAGGTGTAGATAGGACACATTCCAGTTGTAGCCTTCTCAGGGCCCAATCCTATCCAATTTTCCAGTCCCAGTGCAGCCACAATGCAGCCCCGAGGTAAGGGGACAAATGTTCCCATACCTAAAGGAGGCCTCTGTGAATGCTACCCCACCGCAAGATGTAGTGCATGTCCCATTGGCACGGCTGCACCAGCGCAGGAAAATTGGATAGGATTTGGCCCTCAGTTGTTATAGATCAGTGGTACTTGTACCACCAGTGGTACTTGAGGTGGTATCTGGTGGTACTCGTAGGACCCCCAGACCCTTGCCACTTGGCAGCAAGACCCACCATGCAATACAACAAGCAGCAGTAAGAGGCTTAGACTGGTAGGTAGAGCTCCAGTGAGCACTTTTCACACACTTGAAGAAGTCCTCCTGTTCACCCTGAATCTCTTACAGGTGTTTGTAGAGTTGTGTCTGGCCTCTGGATCCAGAAGTAACGGACTATAACATCATTGCAAGTTACTTTCAGTGGTACTTCCAGTAGGTGGACCGTGTGAAGAGGCAAATGGGGGGGGGGGACAGACACAAATGTTGAGAAACACTGTTATAGATCAATAAATGTGGCCCATTTTACTCCAGATCACATGGTCTCATGTCCTGGACAAATACGTCATCCATTGATACTAAAAGCTACTGGCTTTGCAGTGCATGCTCATTGGAAAGCACATCTCACTGAGGCCAATGGAATTTCTTCATAGCAAAATGTATACGTAGAAAGCTTCGGTAGTGTGTGTAATGGAAGATCAGAAGAGCATCAGGTGGATGATGTGGTGTTGACAGTGATCCCATGTTTTGACAGCTGGTCCACAGCTCTGGGAAGGGCAGGGCTGGCTCCACAGCTGTAATCAATCAAGGCCAATGGAGACCTGGTTGGACACCTGAGCTTCATTTGACCTTGATGGGGCTTTGAATGAGCTAAGGAGGTAGCTCACAGCTGAGCTGCATTTGCACTTAATGGGACACAAAGGATAAAAGGCAGCTTCAGAAGGACCAAAGGAGCGGGACGCTGACCCAGCTGGAAGCCGGATGCTAACCCAGAGGAAGAGCCAGGAGCGGGATGCTGACCCAGAGGGAAATGCTACCTGACCCGGAGGGAACCAGACCAAGAGGACTACCTGACCCAGACCTACAGGAGAAGGGGACTGCCAGGACTCTGCTGGAGGACACAGAAGACTGGGAAGACTGGACTGTGCTTTGGAGACCGGATTGGACTTGAATTGGAGGCTTCAGACCTTTACCCACTGAGTTAAGTGGAGTTTTGGGGAGGGAAAGCCTCTGGACAACAGGACTTGCAGGGAGTGTCTGTGTTCATGGCAATAAATTTGGGTAGTTGCTATAGATAAGGAGTTCTGTGTTCATACCTTTGCACACCACAGTGGTTGTTCTAGAGATAAAGAGGGTGTTAATTAGCCAAAAAGCAGGCATTAGAAGGGAGTTGAGATATTTGAACGGAACAAATTGGCGTAGTCAGCAGGATTCGAAAATTAGGATAGGACAACTGACTCACAACAGGATTCCAGGATTTTAGAAAGAGGCTTTTTCTAGTCCTACCTGGTGATGCCAGGACTGAAACTAAAAAGTATGCACACTGAGCTCCATTTCCTCCTGTACAATATTAATTCAAATTAATTAACTTTAAAATTAATTTATGTTTCCTTTTTCTCCGGTGTAACTGAAGTTGGATATTTCTCTAGCTTAAATATTTGTAAACCTGGATTGTATTTGTCCTTGATGCCTCTTGAGCATAATCCATTGATTCCTGTGGGTCTACATCTGAAATATATTTGATCTGATGAGAAAATGGATCAATAATCCTGTTGAAAAACCTCCTCCTAGAATTTCTCTCAAGAAACATGGCATGCAAATCAAAGGCAGCAAGGCCTCCATGGTACAACCATCAGTCTTTTTGTCAGTTTATACAGATAAACCAGTTTTCAGGTGTGCAGATTGACGGTTACGTGTCATGTACTCAGTGGCGTAGCTAGAGAGGCGCAAAGCACTAAGTCTTTCGTGGAGCCTCACTGCAGCATGCAAGAGGCCTCTCCCCCTCCCCTTTAGAGCCACTGCAGGTGGGGGGAGCAAAACAGAGGTGTAGGCATGGCTCCAAAGGGGAGGGAAAGGGGCCCCCTGTATGTTGCGGTGAGGCTCCCTGCAAGATTTAGTGCTTTGTACCACCTCTAGCTACATCACTGCATGTACTTTTCACTTGATTTAGTTCATGGTGATTTAAGGGACAAATAAGCAAACACATGTTTTGGATAAATATTTGAGAGACCACCTTCTTCCGTATAATCCGGTCCGCTCTCTAAGGTCATCAGAAGGGGCCTTGTTGGTTGTGCTGTCATTGAGAGTGGTGAAGGGAATGGCGGCCAGAAACAGGGCCTTTTCGGTGGTGGCACCTGCACTATGGAATTCCCTCCCCTTTGAATTGAGAGCAGCTTCCTCATTATTAACGTTCCGGCAGGGCCTGAAGACTTTTTTATTCAGGAAAGCCTTTAAGGCACCATAAGGGCTGCTTTTATAAATTTATAACTTATGTCTTTTACTGCATGCTTTCAGTCTGCTGCTATGTATTTTATCATGTTTTTAATTGTTTTTAAATGTTTTGTATTTTTAATGTTTATCTGTATTTTTTAACTTGATTGTTAGCTGCCTTGGGTGCCCTTCAGGGTGAAAGGCGGAATACAAATCCAATAAATAAATAAACAAACAAACAAATAAATAAATAAATATGCGTCTAGAACAGGAATGGGGAAACTTTCAATTTTAGGGATCCTGGACCTTTAAAAATGGTGTAAGAGAGAAAATTTCAGCAGGTATAAGCTGCAGCTGCTGAAATTCCCTCCTCTATACAATTGTTAAAGGTCCAGGATTGTTAAAGGTCCAGGATTCCTAAGCTTGAAAGTTAGCCCAGCCCTGATCTAGAACTTAATTAGGGAAAGCATCAAGGGGACCAATTTTGAGCAGAAAAATGTCTGACCAAGACGCAGTCAAGGAAGGAACAATTTCAGCCATGCCCTGATTTGACTAGCACTGACCTACATCATGAATAATGATCAGTAGACATCATATGAGAATGAACTGGAGAGCAAGCAGAAGGTCATGAGCAGAAGACAAGGCTGAGACAGCAAGACTGTTTCTCAATGGTGATTCTTTTGCCAGGTTGTTATCTCAGAGTTGAAGTCATTGTTTTGATAATATCATATGTTTGGAAGGTGTACAGTAACATTGTCTTATCCCAGGTATCTCCATCATAGAAATGTAAGTGTTCCATGTTCCATTTAAAGGGAGTCCACAAATTAAGGTGCTCCTTCATTCATTAAAGTCCCTGTAAATCAGACCAGAAGTCTTGCACTGGTCTATGGCATCTGTTCTCAAATTTTTAGCATCGGGACCCACTTTTTAGAATGAGAATCTGTCAGGACCCACCGGAATTGATGTTATGACTGGAAATGACATCATCAAGCAGGAAGAGTTTTGTGTTTGAAGAAATCACCCTGGGAGCCGGGTAGGGAGGTTGGTGATCTTCTTTCTGCTCACTTTTAGTGTGAGGAAAGCAGTGTGGGTTGTGGCTGGCTGGAAAAAGATGGTAGCACCCCAAATCCGCTGCTTTCTTTGCCCCCTGCAATCTGCCACTGATGCAACCCACATCACCATGCCTAATGGGTGAGTCACCCCTGGTGTAGGGGTGCTCATGTGTACGTGTGTGAAGATGGCTAGGCTTCTCTTGCAGCTGAAGACAGTACATTCTCCAGTTTCAAGTGAGGCTGAGCTTCAAGAAATGCAGGTTGTCCTCTGGTTCCAAGAAGACCTCTAGTGTCCAAGAAGATCTCCACTGTAACAATTGTAAGGTCCTGGAACAGTTGTAGGAACAGGACATGTGTTGAAGCGATAAGAGATTACTGGGCAACTGAGCAAGATAGAAGGCAATGCACCATTAGGATAAGCTCCATCTGCTTGGAAAGAGGATTGAGATAAAGCAGAGCTGGCAGTGGCCAAGGGGATAAGGTTACAAAAGAGCAAAGGGCGAGGGCCAGAGAAGAAGGGTTAAAGAGGAGCACAAAGGAACAGCATGTTAGAGATGGCTGAGTGAGTGTGCTCGAACAGGGACTAATTGCAAAAATAACATAGGGACAAGTTAGCAAACAAGCGTAATAAATGTTATGTTTCCAGTCCCCCAAAATGAAGTTTCTTTATAAGATCAGCACTGGTGACTCAAGACTAACTGCCCACACACCCTTCAATAAATACATGAGACAACTTTTGGATTAAAATGGGCCACAATTATTGAATTAACACCAATTGACAAGATACAGAAAACTCTGCAGCAGACCCTATCTCCATATTCTCCATTATTTTTCTTAATGTAGGCACATGAACATAAGAACATAAGAACAGCCCCACTGGATCAGGCCATAGGCCCATCTAGTCCAGCTTCCTGTATCTCACAGCGGCCCACCAAATGCCCCAAGGAGCACACTAGATAACAAGAGACCTCATCCTGGTGCCCTCCCTTGCATCTGGCATTCTGACATAACCCATTTCTAAAATCAGGAGGTTGCGCATACACATCATGGCTTGTACTCCGTAATGGATTTTTCCTCCAGAAACTTGTCCATTCCCCTTTTAAAGGCATCCAGGCCAGTCGCCATTACCACATCCTGTGGCAAAGAGTTCCACAGACCAACCACATGCTGTCTGGAAGTGATAGCACACAACTGTTGAATCTGCCCACTGAGCATCACTACCGTATCTCCAAGCTGCTGATGACTCCCAGCTTCTCTACAATCTTCAAGGGGCGGGGTGAGGAAGCTGAGATGCATCGTGTCCCCCGAACCAGAAAGCCTTTGCAATCCAATTCTGGGTTCCCAGAATCCAGCATCCTGGAACCAGACAGCCTCTTGAAATCATTTCTGGTTCCCCCTCCTGCTTACTTCAAGAGTCCCTACACCTACTTCCTGTCCTGCACTATACCTGCCAGCTGTGAACCACCTTGCTATTTACACCAGACCCTTAGAACAGTCTGGGATAGGTAAAATAGACAAACAGCCAGCATCAGGTGAGAATAAAAAGTTCCTGCCCTGTTCCAGATGGCAACCAGATAGCTTCAGATTGTCCTAATGGGAGAGGGCCATTGACAGGCTCAAAGGAGAGTGAGCTGAAGGGGGTGAGCCAGGCTGCCTGCTGACCAAGGCCTGCACCCATCCATGTTGACACCCAATAGGATGCTCAGTGTTGCAAATCTCCTGCCATGCCCCTTGGTTGAGGGACGGATGGGGCAAAATCTCACCTGCCTTCGTAATGACGACAGAGACTTGGTGTTCTGAAACAGTGACTGAGACCCCGAAATCCAGGGATCATCTCAAGAAGGTCTGTTGGCACAAGAACAAATATTTTGATGGTTTCTAAAAACAAGTTCATGGAACGCAGGCTTAGCAACTCTTATATGTCGTCGGTTCCAGGGACTAACAATAGGGAACATCATCACATTTCAACCCTGCATCCGTTCAGACTCAGAAGAATTTGGCTGATAGATCTAGAGCTGGTCCGTAAAGGTTTTCAGAATGCCACCGGGCCAAGCAAGTGCATGTTGTCACCTTTCCAAGTGCAAGAACTTTGTTGCACTAATAGTGGTTGACATCACTGCACACCGCATGAAGTACAGCAGAGTTTATTAGAAGAACACAAGAACATGGGCTCAGAATCGGAGCCGGAGCCCTGCGCAAAGGTTCTGGGTCCTTCCTCACCCTTCTCACAACCTCACATCTAGATGGTGCGATGTGTAACTTAGGTGCTGGGCTCCATGTGCTATAGTCCCTCAGGGCTCATCCCAGAGTCACCTGCAGAAATAGTTCCCTGAAGATGGGCAGGGAGAGGGTGAAACTGGATAGGGAGGGGGAAGGAGTGGGGGGGGCAGGGAGACTGCAGGAGGGGTGGATTTGGTGGCAATGGTGTGTGCCAGACCCTATTCCTTCTTTATCCTCTCTGCCCCTTTCTTCTCCTTGGACTTGTGCCCGCCACAGAGCTGGTATGGGCAGTGGCATAGCTAGACATGGTGCAAAGCACTAAGTTTTGCAGGTGCCTGAATGCGCCATGCAGGTGGCCCCTCTCCCTCCCCGGGACAGTCATTCCGGGCGGTGGGAGCAAAACGGAGGCGAATGCCAGAGAAGATCCAGTGAAAAGGCAAATGCCTCTATTTCACTCCCACCTCCTGGAATGCTCCACAGAGGAAGGGGAGGAGTCACTTGGCCGGCACATTCAGGTGCCTGCAAAACTTAGTGCTTTGCACCCCTTCTAGCCACACCGCTGGGTGCAGGCACGAGGAGACCCATTGGATTCGTTGAAGTATATCCCAATGAAACACCCAATGGCAGTGCTTGGGTTGTGAGTGCTTGCACACCTCTGGTGCGGTGGCGCTTTTCAAAGGACTCTGGTGGGGAGGCTCTGCCTCACCTGCCTCCTCACCCTCTGCATGTCCCTGGTTCCTCGCTATGGGTCCAAAAAACTCATGGATAAAACAGATGCCAATTCTGTCTGCATGATGCTGCCTAATCTTCCCAGAGCCTGGCTTCTGTTTTCCTCTGGCGCCATGACTCGAGGGAATGAGGTTGTTTTGACATTCTCCTTGCTCTGTGCCTTTCTGAAAAACCTGGGGGGAATCCAGGAACATGCAGGGGCTCTTACGCAGCCAAGAAGGGAGAAGTTATTGTGTTGCCACCCAAATTTCTTCTTTTGGCTTCAAGGAAGGATGCTGTGGTGTTCAATAACCTTCTGTGCTGGCAATTCCGCTTTCCCAGTACTGAACTTGGATGCGGCTTCCAAAGCTCCATTCAGGTTATTTAACAACATATTGACAATTTTGCCATCCAGCAACACACACAGAGAGAGGTGGGATCCGTGACAGACTTGCTCTATGCAAGTCCGCCTTGAGGACCAGACAGGCAGGAGACAATTAGTCAAATGTCACCACCGCCTGAGGACTCTCCAGCCTTCGCATCATCCAGCACCTTCACAAAAGAGGATTAAACAGGAGACAAAGTGCCAGCATTCTTCAAATGATGCTGAAATCTGCTCACCAGATGATCCTTTGCATCCTCTAAACTCTTTCCTCTCTTGAACATCAATAACTGGTTTGTTTCTGGCTTGCTCTGTTGGAGTCTAGAGAGACAGCAGAGCACAGTCACTGGGTCCCTCTGCCAACGAGACCCATCAGCTCTAATACAGAGTGAATCCTTGATCCAGCGAGCTGGGATGTCCACCAGCAAGAGGATGTGAAGTCAAAAACAGGAGCCTGATTTTAACATACAGTGGAAAGTAAAAACACCAGATCTTATCCATGCTTATGAGATTCAGGGCAGAATCCTAAATTGTGCTGGAGGAGACAGGCTGTGTGGCCTGTGCTGTATCCAGCACAAAATAGGTGCTGGCTGGAGCCAGCTCAGGGTAAGGGAATTTTTTACCCCTTCCTCATGTCATGCAGCAGCCACCCCTATAAGGCTACTTGGATTTGCACCAGCAAAATTACTGATGTAAATCTGAGCAGCCCATGTGAGGTTGATCGGGCCAAAGATGGAGATTAGGAGTGGTCCACCCCCCTCCCAGACCCAATCAGCCTCCCAGTCCCTCCCACCAAAAAACACCCCCTCCCCACCTCCAACCGCCCGCCACCCTCTCCAAATTCCCTGTGCCAGCCTCCCTCAGCCAACCCAAACTCATTCTATCTGGGGCAGGATCCAGCGTCAGCAGGCCAGCACACTTCCTTGCACTGACCTAGACAGCTCTTGAGTAGCTAAGGATGTCTTTTAGGAGGCAGGAGGTCTGGTCTAGAGGGTAGAGCCTCCGTTTGCCTGAAGATAACATCTGCAGGTCGCCAGTTCGAGGCCACCGGCACTGTGCGACCTTGAAGCAGCTGGCAAGCTGAGCCGAGTTATTCCATCCACTCTGAGCGAAGAAGCGTCTTGGCTGCCCTTCATGTGGGAGATGAAGGAGCCGCTTGTCAGCTTGCATGGGAGGATGGAGGCCAGAATGTGACACCAGATCAGAAAGAAACATCTGATATGTTGTGGTTCTTGAAAGACAGAACCTTCTTTCAATTGTAAAAATCCCTACGGGGATTTAAATAGCCTGCCTATGTAAACCGCCTTGAATAAAGTCTGAGGAGAAATCTGACGACCAAGAAAGGCGGTATATAAATACCTGTATTATTATTATTATTTTACAGCATGCCTGTGACACTCAGAAGCTGGCTCAAGGGACAAGTTGGGATTGCTCTGCCTGGCTGTGATCCTCTACACACTTTCCTGGGAGTCATTTAACACAACGGAACACACTTCTGAGTAGACATGAACAGGACTGTGCTCGAACTTAGCATCATGATAAATGTGCTAGCTTTGTATCCTCTTATCAGTACATCCCCCCCCCCCAAATTTTAATTACAGAATGTGGTCTTAATGATAAGATTATCTTTTTCCCCTCCAGGTAACACTACAGATATTTCACAAAGTTCAGGAAAGAGAAGGAGACTTTGCTCATATAATGTCAATCCCTCGGTGAGATTTATTAGAAACCTATTTCATAAATAGGTTAACTAGCCTTTCAAGGTATCTCCTCATAAGCTGAAATATTTGCAAACACAGAGATACCCATGATAGATAGCGACAGCCAGTCATTATTGCTTGCCCAAACAAAAAAGTCAACAGGTCCAACTGGATGTGTACAAGGTGCATGGTGTATAGACAAGCTTACCCTGATGAGGGTTGCCCCTCCATCACACGGCCTGCTTGTTGCTATCACTGCCCTGAATGGCTCTGACAGTGAGTAGGAGGGGCCGCTTACACGGCACATTGCGACACCTGCAGTACTTACTGCTCAGCCCCCCTTCTGGCTACGCTACTGCCCCTGGGTAAGACAAGCCCAAACTATGAGCACTTGTAGACCGCCCGTGGAAGTTTCTGTTAGCTGCATTACATAAGAACATAAGAACAGCCCCACTGGATCAGGCCATAGGCTCATCTAGTCCAGCTTTCTGTATCTCACAGCAGCCCACCAAATGCCCCAGGGAGCGCACCAGACAACAAGAAGACCTGCAAGGCCTCCTGGGAATTGTAGTTTAAGAACATAAGAACAGCCCCACTGGATCAGGCCATAGGCCCATCTAGTCCAGCTTCCTGTATCTCACAGCGGCCCACCAAATGCCCCAGGGAGCACACTAGATAACAAGAGACCTGCAAGGCCTCCTGGGAATTGTAGTTTAAGAACATAAGAACAGCCCCACTGGATCAGGCCATAGGCCCATCTAGTCCAGCTTCCTGTATCTCACAGCGGCCCACCAAATGCCCCAGGGAGCACACCAGATAACACGAGACCTGCAAGGCCTCCTGGGAATTGTAGTTAAGAACATAAGAACAGCCCCACTGGGTCAGGCCATAGGCCCATCTAGCCCAGCTTCCTGTATCTCACAGTGGCCCACCAAATGCCCCAGGGAGCACACCAGATAACACGAGACCTGCAAGGCCTCCTGGGAATTGTAGTTAAGAACATAAGAACAGCCCCACTGGATCAGGCCATAGGCCCATCTAGTCTAGCTTCCTGTATCTCACAGCGGCCCACCAAATGCCCCAGGGAGCACACCAGATAACAAGAGACCTCATCCTGGTGCCCTCCCTTGCATCTGGCCTTCTGACATAGCCCATTTCTAAAATGGGTGCTCCCATTGGGTAGAAAATGCATTGGGTAGAAAATAATTACAAGGTCAACAAAGTAAGTTGAAAAGGAACCAAAACTCAGGATGTTTTTAATTACTTTGCACAACACACACAAGCCAGGCTAAAAGGGTTTCTCCTCAATTACAATGCACACAAATGGGATCCCATGAAGAGATTGCATTTGGTACTTATTGCGTTCCTACCTTTTTGTTACACTCCACCTCTTACTTGACTTTCATTATTAAAAAAACAATTATTATATAACACACTTTTGAATGCAATTATTGCTTGTCAACTTTTATTAATACATATTAATACTTTTAATAATATTATATTTCTCTACCAAAAACAAATCATCTAACTATATGCATCCACGGACAAGATTTTCTCTAAACTTATCCATCATATGTGTACAACTGTGATTTTTTTTGTTTCTTTGCTTTTATTGCTTCCATTTTTCCCCTTTGGTTTTCATTAAGGATTTTATTACTTCTATGTTTTTCATTTTCTTTTTCATTAAACTTTTTCTTTGCATTTTAGTAAAACTTTCTCTAAAACCGACATTAACTAGAAATATTTTCAAACTTAAAAAAAAAAATACCAGCCTTTAAAAATAGCACTTATGTACTGGCCAATAGTACATTCTATGTACAGATAAAACATTAATTCACATTATTTTATTTTATTTTGTTGTTTAGAAAACATAAAGCACCTCTTTCATCATATTATTCATTTGCTCCAGTCCTTCTGCTTGCATGAATTTTAATGAATGCCATGAATGCACCTCCAAATTGGAGATTATTGAAGCCATTTGGCTTCCGTACCAAACATCATCAGCTTAATTTCTCTCCTCTGCCATCTCAAAAAGGCCCCATTTCATAATCCATGTCCTCCATTAGTGCACCTTGCATCTCTCTCATTCAAATTCCCTCTTTCTTGAAAATGGCATACTCACAGTGCAATCCTATGTGGGTTATTAGGTAAAGCCAGTGCTACATTGTTCAAGCAAACTAATATTTTGACTAGGGAGAAAGACCCATTAAACAATGTCCGTAAAGTGTTACGGCCTCAGTCACCTGAAGCACAAAAGACTGGGCTTGAATTCATTGCGATGCATTCTTGCGCGAACATGGGAAGAACTAGGAACCTGCTCGTGACCCGGAAGTGGGTCTTTCAACCCTAAAAATACTCCAGAGCAGTGTTTCTTAACCAGTGGTACTACCACTGGTTGTACTTGAGCTGGTGTCTGGTGGTACTCCTGGATACTCCGCTTGGCAGCAAGACCAGTGACGCAACACCACAACAGCAGTAGGAGGCTTGGCTTGGCAGGCAGAGCTCCAAAGCATGCTTTTTGCATGCTCAAAAAAGCTCTCCCATCCACCCTGAGCCTCTTACTAGTGTTTGTCACTTGCATCTGGCCTCCCAACCCAGAAGTATCTGGCAGTGGGGTCATCACCAGTTACTTCTCGTGGTACTTGGAATAGGTGGACCATGTGAATTGGTTTGGCGGAGGACAAACCTTGAGAAACGCTGTTGTAGAGGCTGGGAAATGGCATGGATTGACTACTCTGAGCTAGGAAGTATGATTCTGGCACTTTTTAAATTTTAAAGTGCTTTAACTGTGGACCCCAGAATCCACTGGCATCCACGGTGAGTTAAATCCATGGATTCTGGTCCCTCCGATACCTCAGGTCCTCTGTATTTAAAAAAAATATACATGTGTTGAGAATGCTTTCATCCTATGTTTGTGGTCTGTCTCACCCAATAGATACCTCCCATTCGCGTTGATTCTATACAGTCCTTTTGTACAAAAGGCTTATACTCACCCATGAAATACCTCACCCTGCATAGAAGCGCATTACAGAACTTTAAAGCCATGTAGTTGCTCAAGCATTATGGTCAAAGCAGATGTTTGTGCGGACAGGCTTTCGAAATAGAAGCTCTCCTTTCCAGAAAACAGACGTGGAGTTTCCTGATCCTGATGGGGAGGGGGGAAGGGAAGCCAGGTTTCCATGTGTTCTGTTTGGCTACTAATGTTTTGGCTACTAAACCTCAAATTTGATCCCCCCCCCCCAATTTGCTGCAAATAGCAACTGTTAAGGGTTAAAAAAAAAAAAAAGGAGGCATTTTCTTTTCAGCCAGAAATCTATGTGTGGGGAAGATGTGACCTCCCACTCCTCACATGTGCTTGCATATGCTCAGTTGTATGCAAGACACATTCTTGATTCTACATCATTGTATGTAAGAATTCAAGTCTATTCAAGCCCTGTTCATACCAATATCATATGAATGCTGTCCACACCATATCAATAAGACCAACTACACCATGTTCCCTTCCCCTGTGTTAGTCTGCACTGACAAATTATGTTGCTGGGGAGCCTTTTCCCATATGTTCAAGTAGTGAAGTAGCTGGAAAGGTGCAAAGCACTAAGTTTTGCAGTGAGCCTTACGAGGGGCCCCTCCCCTTCGGAAACATTCTGGGCAGTGCATTCTGGGTGGGAGCCTCTGTTTTGCTCCCACCACCTGGAATGGCTCTGAAGGGGAGGGAGAGGGGCCACTTGTAAGCTGCGGTGAGGTTCCCTGCAAAACTTAGTGCTTTGCACCCCCTCTAGCTATGCCACTGCGTTCTGGAATGTGTTCTACAAGGCGTCAGAGAGTGGGGAAGTTTATCTGAAAGGTGAAAGTTCTTATATGTGCAAAGTTAAGCATGGAAAGCCCAATTGCTTTTCATTGGAGATGGTTAAGCATGAAACCAACAACTTTAAAAGTGGATTGTGCCCTTTTAAAGACATATATCTACTTTGAAAAACACAAAGTCCAAGTGAAAAAAGAAATTAATGAAACCCTGTGTTGTGAACCCCAGGCTGACCTCTGTTGTTTACATCTTGGCTGTAACATTTAATGATGAAGCATTAATTAAATTGTTGAATAGTTCTTATCTCTTATTCATGAAAGCTGCTTTCTTGCTACTTCAGAGGAGAATTTGCAATCAGTAAAAAAATCTAAAATCTCATTACTGTACAATTGTTCCCTCCTGATTTCTTTGTTTGCATATTGTAATTATGGATAGCATTAATTGCTTGCCAAACTACTTTTCCTAATTATATTTATTTTCCTATATTTCAAATGTCTATTACATATTTTCCATTTAGGGAGTATAATCTTATTTCACTGTAGCATCTCAATGGGTTCATTATTTTTTTTAGTGCTGCAGAATGTATACATAAAATTCATTACAGGGCTACACAATTGTTTGGGGAGAGCTGGAGCTTAATATAGGGCATTAATAATGGTGGAATAAAATAATATTTTAATAGTGTTATGATAAGGTTATACATTGTATCGAGCAGAAGTCTGTGATTTTCATTTTCCTTTAAGAAATCTGGATATACATCCAGTTTTGGCCTAGCTTGAGTTGACTAGCACATTTAAATCTTTTATGAAGTCATTCCACCTATGGCAATAGGCAAGGAACAAAGCCTGGTCTCCCAAGCAATAGGGAGGATGCCTTTAAAAGGGGATTGGACAAGCTTCTGGAGGAAAAATCCATTATGGGTTACAAACCATGATGTGTATGTGCAACCTCCTGATCTTAGAAAGAAACCTCCTGATTTTTTAGATTTTCAGATGCAAGAGAGGGCACCAGGATGCAGGTCTCTTGTTATCTTGTGTGCTCCCTGGGATATTTGGTGGGCCGCTGTGAGATACAGGAAGCTGGACTGGATGGGCCTATGGCCTGATCCAGTGGGGCTGTTCTTATGTAATAGGATGCACAGAGTTATAGGACCTATGCTCCAATTCTGTCCCTATTAATATAGATGCAGCTGTGCTGACCCAATGCTGGGGTGGGGGATCGGGCATCCAGCAGGATGTATATTAAAATATGTTTTACTTAGCCCCCATAGGCTACCCATTTGCCTATGGATCTTCTTGGAGCTATGCTGCTGTATGTTCGAGGAGAGAAAAGTCTGTGATGTGACCTGGAATAGAGAAGCTAGGATCCTGGTGCAAGTCACTGATTATGGAATCCCTCCCCTCCCCACCTCTGTCCTCCCCCTCCCCATACCAGCCCGTAAATAAAGTCAGAAGTCCTGCACTTTTGGATTTAAGGAAACTCATATCATTGTACTTCCCTTCAGTGGCAGATTGGAGGGATGCGACAGACAGTGGTGTAGCCAATAGGGAAGGGGCGGGTCAATTGCCCAGGGTGCCACACTTGAGAGAAGTGTCAGGGGGGTGCCTTCTGAGGCCTGGGGATGCTGCACACTACCTCCCGGAGCTCTGGAAAGCTTTAAAAGGCTTGCCGGAGACCTGAGAAAGGCACTTCTGGCTTCTGCAAAAACTGGAAGTTCTTTTCTAAGGGCTTCAAGGAATTGTTAATTTTTTCTTTTTTGCCCCCGGGGGGCCAGATGGTGTAGCTGTTCTCCTTTTCCAATCCAGTGAATGCACCACGGTGGTATTTGTGCCTGGGTATTTGCTATGGAGGCAAGCAAGAGAACGTATTATGTCCACATGAATGTCATGTTGCCCTTGAAGTCCTGAACATCCTCATAAGACTTGAAAAATAGAACTTGTAGCTCATTGGTTCCTTGATGAGAAAAAATAAACACATCAATTATGATGATGATGTGATTTTTGCACAGTCAGGTAGGTGTTATTGACTTACTTGTTTTATTCAGACATAGAGTTCTTCCCACGGACCGGGAATGCCTGGTTTTTATCCTATTTTGGTGTTCTAAATAATGTTGTAAGATGCTTTTTATAGTTGGTGGATGGCAATTTCTGTGGCCCCAAGGCTGTTCAGGTGCTCTTCAAGGAGTTTTGGAATAGCACTGAAGGTGCCAATCACTACTAGGATCACATTGATCTTCTTCTGCCACAACCTTTCAGTATTGATTTGTAAATCTTTGCATTTTTTTTCCCCCCAGTTCTTTTTCTTCTATTCTACTGTCACCTGGTATGATCTGGGGCCCAATCCTATCCAGTTTTCCAGTACCGGTGCAGCCATGCCAATAGGGCTTGCACTGCATCCTGTGGTGGGGAGTCACTCACAGAGGCCTCCTTAAGGTATGGGAACATTTGTTCCCTTATCTCGGGACTGCATTCTGGCTACAGCAGTGCTGAAAAATTGGATAGGCTTGGGCCCTTTGACTTGTTTTTCAATCTTCTCAACTACTGTTATGTCTCGTGTATTGTGCAATAGGTGTTTGTCTGTCTGTAGTCGGAAATCCCATAAGATTTTGGCGTCTTCATTTTCAAGGACTTTTTCAATTTTGTGGCCCAACAGTTTTTGACTGCAGGTAGCTTGTATTTTTCACAGATGTTCCACTGAGGGCGCAATCCTAACCCACTTTCCAGCACCGACATAAGAGCAATACAGCTCCTAGATAAGGAAACAAACATTTCCTTACATTGAGGAAGATTCCATGAGTGTCCCCCAACTGCAGGATGCAGCACACATCCCATTGGCACAGCTATGCCAGTGCTGGAAAGTGGGTTAGGATTTGGGCCTGAATCATCGTTGCTACCTTGTCATGCCTTTGCTTGTAGTCTGTGCAATCTTTTTACAGCAACTAATTAGGTGGTCCAGTATTTCATGTTTCTTTACAGAGACGGCACTTGCTGCTTGTTGCTATTTTTTTTCCCTACTTTTGCTTTCATTGCATTTGTTCTTAATACCTGTTCTTGTGCAGCCATTATTAGACCCTCGGTTTCTTTCTTCAAATTGCCTTTTTTGAGCCACTGCAGGTCTTAGTGATATTCGCTTTTCCAGTAATGTCTGGAAGAACAATTAAAAAGTATGATTGAAAAACAAAAACAATTATGCAATCTGATTTTTTAAACAAAAAAAGTAATAATTGATGTGCCTATTTTTCCTTCTCATGGAACCAATAAGTTACAAGTTCTTCCTGCTTTACAAGTGTCATGGGGATAAGTTCAGCACTGCAAGGAGAGCATGACATTCATCTAAACGGGCTACTTTCTTTCCTTGGCTCCATACAGAGTAATAATTGATGACAATGCAAGTCAAATTATTTGGTCTGATACTTCCATTGTGATACACTCTTTAAAGTCTTTCTTCTCAACTTCCTATTCTGTCTTTCATTTCACAGGCTTGTTTTTTGGTGTTGTGTTTTACAATTATTGTCCCCTTGCTATGTAGCTAATGGTGTATACGAGCCAACCTGCCTTCCATTCAACGCATATATTTTGCAATAAACTGTCAAAATAATTAAATACTTTGTATAAATTTGGGCACTTAAAATGACAAAAATGTTGCTGATAATAATAATGGGAGAAACAGAAAAGCCGAAAAAATTACAAGGGTAATTCGAACTGATTCATCTGTAAATAATGAGAATTTAATGAGGCTGATATTCAAAGAGTCTCTCATTTCTTAGTGTATAAAACATTCATTTTTCACATTAATTGTCTTCCTGGTGGAGGTCTTACAACAAGCTGGAGAAAGAAAAGGTTACACACTCTTTGTACAAACTATATGCAGACAAGAGACTTTCCCCTAAAGTTCTGTTTCCAAAAGAAGTCAATCGTATTGTAAAGTCTGCAAAGCAAAGAAGAAAGAGTCTTTTTGTTTACTGATCGGATCTCAGGAGAGGAACTTTGATCTCAAAACATGCCAGTGCTTCTCAGCCAAAGCGAGGGTGATTAAAGAAATGTTATCTTGAAGTTGCAGAGAAAGCCTAAAAAAAATCCCGGAGAAAAAAGTTGCAAAGAAGCCCCGCACACTCTCTGGTATCTTCCCCATGAGTAAAACATCACCAACATCCTGGCACACAAACTCTGCCAAAGTTCACAAGATTTACACCCTTCCAATGAAAGCCTTCTCGCTTTCACTGCAGTCCTGAGTATGCCCAGAAGGCTTGTAATGCAGAAAAAGCTGGCAAAATAAAAACAGTGAGTAGCAAAAACCTTTTGCTGCTGTGAAAAATCACTGCAGGTAATAAGACAGAATGCAGAACAAAGAGAGAGAGAGAGAGAGAGAGAGAGAGAGAGAGAGCAAAAAGCTCACAAGCTACCTTTTGTTGTTGTTTTTTCTTTCCTGAGCGACCATTGGTTGATGAATCCTAGGGAAAGACCACTCCATGATAAGGTGGTGTCCTTTGGTGCTGAAGAGCCAAGACCTCCATGGTCTCATCCTGAAGTCCCTAGCTGGCCTTATCCTAGCCACTGCCCTTTGATCCTCAGCCCCCCCCCCTCCATCTGCAATAGAGGACACGTTTGTTGTGACAATTACAGCCAAATCCTATCGGCAGGCGTTTCTCAAACAGTTTAGCCCTGGGACCCACTTTTTAAAATGCCAATCTGTCAGGACACACCGGAAGTGAAGTCATTAACTTGGAAGTGATGTCATGCCCGGAACTGACCTCAATTTAGTCTTCAAACCTAAGCCGCAATCAGCCAAATGTCCCATTATACAGTGCCCTTGTGCTGTTAGTTTGTATAGCTTGCCACAGGAAGTAGTGATGACATCTTGCCTGGATGCCTTTAAGAGGGAATTGGTCAAATTTCTGAAGGAAAAGTTCATCACGGGTTATAAGTCATGGCAGGTATGTGCAAAGTAGAGGCAGGCTGCCTCTGATTGCCAGATGCAGGGGAGGGCACCAGGACGCAGGTTGTGACTTTGTCTTGTGTGCTCCCTAAAGCATTTGGTGGGCCATTATGAGATACAGGAAGCTGGACTAGATGGGCCTTTGGCCTGATCCAGTGGGGCTCTTCTCATGGCTTGGAATTCAAACATTCCAGCTGAAAAGTCAAAGAAGAAAACAGGCTTGGATCCTTCTCCAACCACACAGCCCTCCCCCCTTTCCAGCCTCTCATTCTTCCCACCTATTCAGGGCAAAGCACCAGGCCTCTTGGCAGCTCTGTAACCTGTATTTTAAAAACATAAGAAGAGCCCTGCTGGATCAGGCCAAAGGTCCATTTACTTCAGCTTCCTATATCATCCGGCACAATCCGGTTCATCCTCTTAGGTCATCAGAGAAGGCCTTTTTACAAATGCCACCGCCTAAGGAGGTACGTGGGGCAGTAGCAAGAAATAGGGCCTTCTCAGTAGTGGCACCAACGTTATGGAACGCCCTTCCCCTTGACTTGAGAATGGCTCCCTCTTTGGAGACTTTTCGGCGAGGCCTGAAGACCTTTTTGTTTAAAAAAGCCTTCTGAGTTCATGGCCTTTTTAACATCTTTTTACATCTTTTAGTATTTTTTACAGGCCTGAGTCCTCTATGATCTGCTGCTTTATGCTGTTTTTATCTGACTTTTTATCTGATTAGAGTTTTTATGGTATCTGTTAATGTGTTTTAATATGTTTTTATATTTGTTAAATTATGTTTTAGTCTGTTCTTAACTTGTTGTACGCCGCCCTGGGTCCCTTTGGGGAGAAGGGCGGGGTATAAATAAAGTTTATTATCATCATCATCATCATCATCTCACAGTGGCCCAGGAAGCTCTGTATTCTCAGCTCTGTATTTTCAGTGGCGGCTGAACTAGATGCTATGCAACCCACCTGAAATTGGCTCATGACCCACCTAGTGGGTCCCAACCCACAGTATGAGAAACACTGTTTTTGGGCATTTATGACAGTGAATCTTGTGATGCACCACTATAAGTGCTGCCGGGGTGCTGCAAATGTTGTTCTGCTGCTGTGCGCATCAGACCTGTGGAAGCAAATGGCCGGATGCTCTGTGTACCTGCCAGAGATGGACCCAGCCCGCATGAGAGCAGGTAAAGTGCCAGCGGAGCAGGTCATGTGCAGTTTTAGAGGGGTTCAGGGTGGGAGGGGTGGCAGCAGATCCTTTCCCTGTTTTCCTGACCTGACACACCCCTTGCGTCCCCTCAGACATATGCAAGCAAATTCGCTGGTGTAGGTTCAAGGGACCCATTGATAGGCAGGCAGTCTATGAAGACTTAATTTAAAAAAATTCTTAAATCCCCCAAGTCACTTCCCACCCCCACTATAGCATGTAGCACACATTCCAACAGCCTGGCTGCATAGTGTAAAAAGGTGGGGGATAGGATTGGGCTGGACTTGAGACAATTTATATAGCCCTCAGTCTAAAAATCACTTTATATACGCTAAGTTTTATTATTATACTTCATCACAGCATATGATTGGCTGGTTATAGTTTGCAACAAGGGTGATGATGATGATGATGCCAAGTGAAATAAATCTTAAATGTGATCTTATCAATAGTTAAGGTCAAGGGCAGGGTCTACTACTACAAGTGCATCTCATAAGCCCCACTTCGTACAGATACTTACTACAGGTTGGCCCTCGGTATCCACAACATCCCCAAAGATAAATTCCCTGTCCAGAGCACATCTATCCAACCAACCAGTCTGTCCAGAGTACACCTGACAAGCCAAACTAGGCAAGGGTCAAGTGGGCAAGTGGTTAGTGTCATGTTCCAGAAAATCTTGTCCACATCTTCCTGCAGTATCTCTTCTTCTTCTTGTTGGCAACCTTCAGTCTCGAAAGACTATGGTATCGCGCTCTGAATGGTGGTTCTGGAACAGCGTCTAGTGTGGCTGTAAAGGCCAATTCGAGAGTGACAATCCCTTCCACACCGGGAGCAAGTGCAGTCTGTCCCTGGTGTGTCTCCCTAGCTATGGGCCTTCCTTCTTTGCCTCTTTGCCTCTTTGACTGTTGGCCAAGTGTCTCTTCAAACTGGGAAAGGCCATGCTGCACAGCCTGCCTCCAAGCGGGCCGCTCAGAGGCCAGGGTTTCCCACCTGTTGAAGTCCACTCCTAAGGCCTTCAGATCCCTCTTGCAGATGTCCTTGTATCGCAGCTGTGGTCCACCTGTAGGGCGCTTTCCTTGCACGAGTTCTCCATAGAGGAGATCCATAGAGGAGATCCATAGATCCATAGAGGAGATCCTTTCTTTATGGAGAACTCCTGCAGTATAAGGTGTAAGTAATTCATAACACCAAAAAAAGAGGACCTCAACTGAAACTGCTATTGTGGAGTCCAAGTTGTGACAGGTGTGAGCCATTTTATCCTCAAAGTGCTTAGCAAACAGGTCAGAAAGAGACACCTTGAGGGCTTTCTAGACTCAAAGCTTAGTAACTGTAGATCCTGAAGCTCTTCTGTCAGCACCATTTATGAAAACAACATTTCAGCCTTGAAATATATTTAAGCCCCTTGTTGATGTGTTGATTCCTTAGATGGTACGGGGACTGTTTTTGACACTTTGGGCAGTGACATAGCTAGAGGGGTTGCAAAGCACTAAGTTTTGCAGGGAGCCTCACTGCAGCGAGCAAGTACAGCACCTCCCCTTTGGAGACATTCGAGGTGATGGGATCAAAACGGAGGTGAATGCAGGATGGAGTGCATGGGCAGTTATGCCTCCATTTTGCTCCCACTGCTGGGAATGGGTCAACAGAGGAGGGGGAGGGGCCGCTTGCACGCTGTGGTGAGACGCCATGCTTTGCAGCCCCAACTTAGTGCTTTTCACCCCCTCTAGCTACACCATTGGCTTTGGGCTTGGTTGTTTGGAATGATTTGTATTGTAGCCAGTTTTCTGCAGCAGATTGCTTCAGTGCTTGTTGCATTTTGTCGTCCTGATTGTGTGGGCAGTGAAATTAGTCTATGGATAGTTCTGCAATTGGGAAGTGGGCTGGACTAGATGACCTTCGGTCCATTCTACATCAGTGATTTGACGACTGGATGATCTTCCCCCAAAAGAGTATAGTCCTCTTTAATCTGGCCAGATTAATACCTATCAGATAGGCAGTTTCCACAATGCCTACAATAATAATTCCAATTTCATTGAGATATTAAGACCAATCTAATTTTACAACCTAATTTTCAAACTCACTCGCTGAAGACCTCTTTCCAGCGCCCGTTATTTATATTAGTGATGTAATAGTCATTTCTATTCTACAGACAGTGTGCACCGACGTGTGAACTATGGGGGTATATTTTCAGGTATGGGGACAGTTTCCAGTAGGAAGGCTCATTTCAAGGTTCATTAGGCATCTATTTTGATTGTTACACATTCGTCAACAGCTTCCTCTTCTCCGGCATTAGCAGAACCCTTGAACCAGCAAGTAATATGTGGTTTCTGCAGGTGGAAAGTCAAAGGGAAATTTTATTAGACTCACTGGTGCACAGATCTCCCATATTACTTTTAACCACAGTTTTAACCCTATCTATTCCTTTCTTAATTCCCATATTGCCTCCCCTCCTGCATGATTCCACAAGCCTACAAAAAAAGAAAAAAAAAGAAAAAATCCATTTTTAGGGCACAAACCAAACCTGCACTGGAGCAGGTAAGCCAGGAGGCTTGCACTGTATTGAGCGCAGGTTCCTTGGCTGCAGCGACTCAGCCAGGAGCGAGGGGGAAGTTCTTCCCCTTACCCCTGGGTAAGGGCTGCTCACCCCAATGGGTCTCCTCGGATCTGCGCCACCTCTGGATGGATACCAAAAATTGTGGATACCAAAAATTGTGGATAATAATAATTATATCAATAATAATAATAATACCCAATAATTGTGGATAATCAAATCCTCGATCTTTGGCCCCCTGTGGCCTCTCAGTGGGAATGGAACTGCACTCTGGTCCCCTTTGGAAGGCTTTCTGAAGCCCACAGATGCTGCATACATCAGCCTGCAGCTTCTATGAGCTTCAGAATGGCCCGGAGAGGTGAAAAAGTGCCACTTCTGATTTCTCTCAGGAAACCAGAAGTGCCGTTTTTATTATTTTTAAGGCATTCTGAGACCCGGCGAAGCCCCCAGAGGGAAACCAGAAGTGGCATTTTTTTGCCTCTACGAGCCACTTTGAAGCCTGCAGTGGCCACGGGTGCACATGTGCGACCTCTGTGAGTTTCAGAAAGCCCTCCAGAGGTGACTGGAGCAGACTACGGTCGCCTTCAGAGAGTTCAGGTGGGGCTGAGTCTGGCCCAGCATGGGTCCAGGTGACCCATGTTGAGCCAGATCTGTGGATGTAAAATCCATGAATAAACCGGCTCCACCTGTATATGTCCTTGCATTCAGACAATGGCAAGGAAGTCTGCAATTGTTTGTTTGTACTGTACCCTTCAGAAATAATTTAACTAGCAGGAGCTTGTGCTTATAGTCTCTTTCCCAAAGTGCTGCACACCGTTTTTTTTTTTTCTCCTGTGAAATTGTTTTCTTCTATCCTTGATACATTTTTTTTGGTGGACTGGTTGGTAGCTACTATTTTGTCACTTGTTCATTTGTGCAGTATATAGAAATGGAAGCTGCAAAGGACTCTTAGAAGTTTGGATAAGAATGCTCAAAACTATCTGAAAGAAAAATCAATATCACGACAAGGCTACTTTGTCTGTTATTTCTAGTCTGGATCATTTTCCCTCGGTTATGTCTGTAGGGTATGTTGCAATCTTGGCTATAATGTGTGCAATTTTTCTTGTATCCGTTATTCCCTCTTCTCTATAAATCACTCCTCATATACTCCGCAAATAGTACAGGTGTCTAAACTGCTCTAAATCAAACAAGAATCCTCTAACTTTTCTAAATTGTTCTTCCTGCACATATTCCATATTCTGCACTTTTTGTACCGCACCCTCCACAGAGTGCGCTGACACCAATAACAGTTCACTGTGTTCTTTTGGTTACGGTGAGAGTAAATCATATTGGTTACCTCTGAAGAATGCTTGAAATAAGAAGGTATGGAATTACGCTATTACATCCCATGGTCTTATTATAGGCATTCTAAGACAATCTGTGATGGGAACAGTTTTGATTTACCCAACTGAAATTTTTTTTAAGGTCCGATCCATCTTGATTATTCTCAAATGCATTCCGAGGTGGAAAGGAGATGTTATTTTGACTAAACTATGGTGTTAAAACAACAACAGCCCTCCACCCTTTCTGAGTATAACTGGAATATATTGACTTGGGTTTGATTCAGGGTACTGGTCAAACTGTTTCAGCCTCTCCAATTCCCACAATATACCTGGAAAGAGAGAGCTCCAGCTACACTGGGTCCTCTTCCAGTTTACCTGGCAGTCCACACCTCGGTAAGACCAGTATGAGCTACGTCCATGCCTAATCCAAAGCACATCCTTAAAATATACTAATGTCTCTGCAGCATGAGCTGAATTGAACTTCCATAGTTGCCATTTTAGGAGGGGCAGCTGCATTTATCCGTAGTTGAAGAAACAACAAAGACTTGTGACACTTTCAAGATCAACACATTTATTTTATTGTGAGCTTTTGTGGACTACAATTCAATTCATCAGAATCATGAAGTGTTATCCTCTGTTGACAGGTATATATCTATACATCCATGGGTACAGAGGGGGGGGGAAGTTTTTAAAAAGAGTATCGAATGGTCATAAAATAAAAGAGAGATAGTAGGTGACAATTATATGTCAAGTGTCAATGTATAGAAGATAAGCAAGCTGTTGCTGACAACCAAATCCTTCAGGTGTGAGTCGCTGTCATTCTGGACAAATGCAGTCATATCATAAGGTTGGGCTACAGACCATAGATCATGTAGTGTGTCCTAGACCTAGGTGAAAGCTGGAATCATACTGATATGAGTAGTGGCGGTCAGCAGAGTTTAGGTATAAGGTGATGCTTATATATCCATTGCGTAGTTGCATGGACATATCTAATAAGCAAACTTGCTATGTGGAGTAATAGAAGTGCATTGAAAGCGGGTTAAAGCTGTAGTGGAAACAGCCCTGGATAGGCTGAGATTGAGTTACTCAAATTTATTTTGTCATAAATTGGTTTAATACTGGATAGGTTGATCCAGCCTATCCTAGTTTACAGTTAGCACTCCCCTCTGGTCTTAAACAGCTATTCAACAGGAAGAACAAATGACGTAACTGACACAGGGATTGCAGGGATTCAGCCTTATGACAAACACAAAGGACAATTTGGTTCCTGTATCTGCCCAGGCAGCCCTGCATCTTGTGAGCTGATACACTAGTGGTACCAGAGTGCTGTGGGCTGGTTGGGGCCCTTGTGTGCACGTGCACTACTTGCTCTTGCCCTCACCCTTCTCGCCCTTTTCATTCACCGCCCCCCTCCACACATACCTGGGTGGGGGAGAGAGGGGGCAGTCTGCGATCTGGCAGTGGCAGTTTCCATGGCAGTCCCCTTTTACAGTTTCTGCCATGCCAGCCAGCAGTTAGCCTGACTGCATTGGTCTCTGGGGGGGGGGGGCATAGGAGGCAGACCTAGAGATCTCTCTGACCCAGAGATCAATTGGATGATTCCAAGCAATGGAAATTTCACAACTTGGGAGTGCCCCTGGCTGCTTTGGCCTCCTAAGTGGGTGAGATGGGAGAACAGGTAAGAGAATCTCCCATCAAAATGCAACTCTAGATTGTGGGGGTTTTCAATAATTGTCTGTGAGCCTTTAGGAGCATGTGGTTTCCTAGACCCAATCAATCTGATCCGTGACACTGCCTACATCCTAATAACATAGTATAGCCATGCTACTGGGGACTCATTCACCTGATCAACCTTCAGTGTGGGATATGCTACTGTCTGCTACCAGTGCTCTTTTGCCATCTACGCAGGACAAGCAAGTCAGCCTCTACAAAAAAAGAATAAATGGACAAAATCTGGTTAACCTGTGGGAAAATGTCTTCGTCTTCCAGGACACTCTGCTGCTGACCTGAAAGTCATGTTCGTCAGAGAAAGAACATCAAAGGTTGCATGAAGCTACTGAATTAGAATTTATCAGATTTCATCCTATGTGTTTAGGCCTGAACTGAGGCACTGAGTTCCATTACAAACTGTGAACTGTAACTCCCAGGGGAGCCATGGAAACCAGTGAGGGGTTTCATGAAATTCTTGCAAAAACCCCACTGCCCTATATAATGTATAGGATTTTAGTAGCCCTCATGGGGATTATAGCCAATGGCCCAGTAGGCCAAGGGCCATTGGCCAGTCAAAACCAGTCAAAAAAGATTGGGAACCACTGCTAATGGGTCCTACTAAATTAATTATTTATTATTTAATAGTTTTAAATAAACTAAATTAAAAATTAACAGGACTAATGAATGAAGCTAAAAGGACCCATAAAGTTGTTATCACCAATTGTTGATGTCATGAATTGTCACTGTTTTGATGTTCTTTACATTTAAATTTAAACAGTAATTGTTCCAGACCATGGATGCGATCCTACGCATGCTTACCTGGGAGAAAGTCTCACTGGAACAGTGGATTTCAAATTGTGGGTTGCGAAACTGACAAGCTGAGAGCTGACAAGGAAAATGTACTGAGCCCTATGGAAACTGAAAGGGCAGTAGCACATGTGTGTTTACTCATGAGTAGGTGACTGTGTCTCAGTCCACTTTGAGGGGCAGACTGAAGGGAATGCAATGCCACCAGAATGGTCCTGGTCCAATGAACACAGGCCCCAACAAACGCTTGAGAAGGAAGTCCCTCCTCAGCTGATAAGGAAAATGTATTGAGCCTTATGGAAAGTGAAACTGAGCCACATGTGGGCATTTACTCTTGAGTAGGTGACTATGCCTTGGCTTTTATCAAAGGCCAGGCAAAAGGGAATGCAAGACCACCAGAATGGTCAAACTCAATGAATGTGGAGTTCAGCAAATGCTCTAGGAGCTGTTCCCCCTACCATTGTTTAAGGATGAAAAGAGAGACTTGGGCAGCTGTGAAACTTTGGGAAGAGGGAAGTCTTGTAAAGCCAGGTGGAACCCCATAGAGTGTCATTCTAGAAATTGGGTCCAGTTGCTAAAAAATTTGGGAAACACTGCAATAGAGCATACTTCTGAGGAGACATGCATAGGATGGGGCCGTAAACCTCTTATATTTCATGGCCATTTGGCCCCAACTTTTTTTCTCTGTACCCATCTATACAGTTACCTATCAGCTGAGGATATCTGCAACTTCAGGTATCTGCGTAAGTGGGCTTTCATTCACAAAGGCTTATGTTAGCACCATTTTTTTAGTCTTTTAAGCATCCCAGGATTCTTTGTTGTCTTTACATAATAACAGCCTCACCGGATCAGGCCATAGGCCCATCTAGTCCAGCTTCCTGTATCTCACAGCGGCCCACCAAATGCCCCAGGGAGCACACCAGATAACAAGAGACCTCATTCTGGTGCCCTCCCTTGCATCTGCGTCTTTGCCAAACTGTGACTTTAAGAAGCATTAAAAAAAAAAAAATCCATACTGTTCACCAACTGTTTCATAATTACTATTGTATCATGTAGATGCTGATGAACACCCTTATAGCTGCATTTTAAATTAATCTCATTATAAACATTATTAAAAATATTTAAAAAATCAGGCAGTTTTACTGGATGCTCTGTAGGCATGTCTCTCTTATTTTAGTTTTCCATTTCTCAGCCTTTTAATGATGCAATGCAGCACATTAATAAAAAACTAGCATTTTTATTTTTTTTTTTAAATGTCATTTTAGATACTTTTGACAAAACAGGCATGGGTATTCTTTCACTTGGAAGCTGTTTAGAAAAACCATGCTACCATGGCATGCTAGACAAGGCATGTAACAACAGGTAGGCAGATTTTACAAAAAAAAAAAAAAAAAAAATGGGCTTCTGCCAGAGTTAGAACATAAGAACACAAGAGTTCCACTGGATCAGGCCAAAGGCCCATCTAGTACAGCTTCCTGTATCTCACAGCGGCCCACCAAATGCCCCAGGGAGCACACCAGATAACAAGAGACTTGCATCCTAGTGCCACTCCCTTGCACCTGGCATTCAGAGGTACTATTTCTAAAACCAGGAAGTTGCATATAACCATCATGGTTTGTAACCTGTGGTAGGCTTTTCTTCTAGAAATCTGTCCAATCCCCTTTTAAAGGCATCTAAGCCAGAATTGTGTGTGTGGGCAGTGCAATTCTAGGCATGTCTACTCAGAAGTAGTACTGACTTCAATGCAGCTCCCCACATGGAGGGGGGAGCACATGGTATATCCTGCAAGGGAGTTTTGGACCCTGGAGGTCAAGTTTAATTCTTGTTTTCCATGTTAGCATCCAACTCAAAGACCGATTTTTAATCTAATTACCAGTGGCAATTTTATTATCATACTTTTCTTCTTTTGTGTTTAGACTTTTCTTAATAGAATCTTGTTATTGTTACAAGTTATTTGCCCAGTCTGTCCAGTACAGAAAATTATTATCTCTTGCCCTTGACTGCTGCTCAGAGCTTCCACTTCCACTAAGTGAGGAATTTGGGAGGACCAGGTAGGTCCTAGAGCAACTAACTTCTGCACTGAAGGACCCCTGGACTTTTGAGCTTGCCCTAGGTGGCAGGTGGGGTGAGGAAGTGCACCCCTTTCGCCCTGGATTTGTGGGGGTCAAACTCCCTTTCTTGTGGCGGTGAATTTACTGAGGTTGCTTTAAACCAGGGGTGTCCAAAGTTTTTGGCAGGAGGGCCACATCATCTCTCTGACACTGTGTTGGGGGCCGAGGAAAAAAAGAATTAATTTAAATTGAAAAGTTGAATAAATTTACATATGTGTACATAAATGAATATATTAAAGATGAACTTATATGAATGAATGAAGGTCTTGAAATAGCTCATGGCCTATAAAGGCCTTGCACAACGCAAGGCTAGCCTTTCCTTTGCTGCCGCTACTGCATCACAGACCTGAAACAGCAAGCAGTGGAGGAAGCCCTCGTCCCATAGCTCATGCGAGAGGTGAAACAGTCGCCCTCATGCTGAGAGCAGTTGCATCGGGCCAGTGTGGGCTCCATCAAATCTCCAGAGGGCCAGAGGCTCATTGGAGACTGGGGGCTCTTTGAGGGCCGCATTGAGAGGCCTTAAGGGCCGCATGTGGCCCCAGGGCCGGGGTTTGGGCACACCTGCTTCAAACATTACTCCACCCATCAGAAGATATAAAATACATTTATTTTATTTTTCCCTTTCTGATTCTACCTTTCCTCCTAGGAGCTCAGAGCAGTGTACATAGTTTCTCACCTTCTTTTGTCCTCACAATCTGTGGGATAGGTGAGGCTGAGAGAGCCTGACTGGCCCAAAATCACCCAGGAAGTTTCATGGTTAAGTGGGAATTTGAATGCAAGGATCTGTCTTGAGAGAGCCTGACTGGCCCAAGATCATCGAGGGGCTGGATAGAGCGGATAGAAAGATGCTCTTTTTCCTCACCAGAACCAGAGGACATCCACTAAAATTGATTGTTGGGAGAGTTAAGACAGATAACAGAAAATATTTCTTTACCCAGCATGTGAAACTCCTTGCCACAGGAAGTACTGATGGCATCTTGCCTAGATGCTTTTAAGAGGGGATTGGACAAATTTCTGGAGGAAAAGTTCATTACGGGTTACAAGTCATGGTGGGTATGTACAAGGTAGAGGTAAGGTTGCCTCTGGTTGCCAGATGCAGGGGAGGGAACCAGGATGGCAGTTGTGTCTGTCGTCTAGTGTGTTCCCTGAAGCATTTGGTGGGCCACTATGAGATACAAGAAGCTGAACTAGATGGGCCTTTGGCCTGACCCAGAGGGCTCTTCTTATGTTCTTAACCTGGATCTTCAGGTCTAAGTTCAACTCCCAAACTACAACATCACCCTGGCTCTGTGACATTCTGGTTCTTCTGCCTTGAAAATATCCTTGGCTGGGTTAACTAAAGGCACCATAGTGGCTTTGGGGGGAGGGGTGTTGCATCTGTCTTGATGGCTACTTGGCCATCCCTAGCTGGCATAATAAAAGACAGTTAATCAGGACTGTACCTAATGCTATTGTTGTTGCATAAGTTATAAAGTCATTGAATAACACCAAGGAACAACTACCGTTTAATTAATCCGGCCACCTGCGCAAGCAATTTGGGAAATGGGGAAAGAGGGAATATGGGGGAAGAGAACGGTATCAATGTTGCATTTCATTTCTGACTTGGAAGTTCTGAGCTATGCCCCTGCAGCTGTTTCTTTCACATCAGAAGTACAATATATATTGCTTACTCAAGTAATCAAATGGCCCGCAATCCGTTAGTCATCCGTATTGCACCACGGTGTCCTTTTACAGTGGTGTCACCAGCCGGTGGCTAGGAGAAGAAGTTTATTTAGTTGCTTGCAAAAAAAGCTTTGGCTGCTGATTAAATTGACAGCTCAAAGCATAAATTTTGGCTATTCGGCTACGGCACGTAAAAGGGCAAACCTATATTTCATTTCACGATTTCACGCTACAGCCTTTGGATTTGCCGGCCCTCTTGGATTGTCCTTGGGGAACCACTCTGAACGCAGGCAACAACTGTTCTAATGGTTAGAAAGAATTAATCAGCAGTTACAAGAGAAGGGATCAAACGGTAAATCAGATCACCATTGAGGGCTATTTTAACAGTGTGCCTGTGTGCGTATTTGGAAGGGTTGCATCTGAACATGAAGGCTATAAGAGGGAGCTGGGATTTTAAAAGGCATCGTTTTAAAGTGAGAAGAGAAAACTAATCAATGGGCTGTGAAAACCTTTATCCTGAGGGTGACAATGAAGATCAAAATGGAATTGCTTTTATTTAGGGTAAAACAAAAGAATGAAATTATCCCCCTCAAAACTGTTCTGTAAGTGCACTGAGACAAATGAATGCCCGATGGTTCACTAGCAGTGACAACTGTGCCTTATCTCCTGTAAGTGAAAGCTGGGGGTCCCGAAAAAGGTGGGGGAGTCATTGGAAAGTGACTTTAACTTTCATGTATGGGGAACAGGACCTCTTACATGAGCCTGCTTGATTATCAAGATCACCATCTGAGGACCTTCTCTGGGTGGTAGAGAATACCACCTTCTATTGGGGTGGTAACTCACAGCTTCACCTCATTTAGCGTGCAGGCACAGAAGTAATTGGTGGTGACATGATAATCTGTGTCCCTGCCCACTACTTCCAACTTGAGAGCCACAGCTTGGAGCGACTGCTTCTTCACTCTGCAGTGAAGAAGTGGTCGGGCCACCAGAACCTTGGAGTAGAGCAAAGAAGTGTCTGTTCCAAGCTTGGCCAAGTTGCTTCTTTGTGTGAGCCTGCGAGAACAGGAAGCAGTATGGCCAAAAATGGCCAAGGACAAGCAAGGGTGAGGGGGGTGGTCGCTTTTCCTCTTCCTCAGTCATCTCCGGCCCCTCTGAGCCTGTCTCAGTCCAAGATCTTTTCTTTGAAATTGTTCTGCAGCACATAAGGTAACCCCTTTTCTGGCTTGGCATCTCGGGCAGAATGCCCCCCCCCCGCTTACTATGCTAGTGGAGCCTTGACACAACTTAAATTATTATTATTATTTTATTAATTTATACCCCGCCTTTTTGCCGAACGGGCACACAAGGCGGCTTACAGTTTAAAAGTGCAACATGAAAAACAATTAAAAACAATTTACAATAATTAAAAAAATCTAAAAACAAACAAACAAACCCCGTGGATTTTCATATAAAAAGCAAGAACGCCAGCCAGCCTGTCAACAATTAAAAGCTTTTTGAAATAAAAAGGTCTTCAGTCCACGCCAAAACGTTAACAACGAGGGAGCAGTTCTCAGTTCTAAGGGGAGGGTATTCCATAGTTCGGGGGCCACCACCAAGAAGGCCCTCTTCCTGGCCACCGCCCCTCTCACATCACTTAGTGGCGGCACAGTCAAAAGGGTACCCCCCAGATGATCTAAGAGCACGGGCAGGATTGTAGAGAAGGAGGTGGTCCCTCAAATACCCCGGACCCGAGCCATAAAGGGCTTTAAAAGTCAAAACTAGCACCTTGAATTGGGCCCGGAACAGAACCGGCAGCCAGTGTAGCCGCCAGAGCAACGGCTCGACAGAGTCAAACCGACGTGCCCCAGCGACCACACGAGCAGCCGCGTTCTGTACTAGTTGTAATTTCCAGACCATCTTCAAAGGCAGCCCCACGTAGAGTGCATTGCAATAATCTAATCTAGATGTCACTAGGGCATGGGTTACTGTGGCCAGGTCCACGCAGCTCAGGTACGGTCGCAGCTGGTGAATCAGCCAAAGATTCGCACATTCGCACATAAAGATTAACACATTTATTTCAGCATACGCTTTAATGGGCTAGAGCAGTGGTTCTCACACATTTAGCATCGGGACCCACTTTTTAGAATGAGACCCACTGTCAGGGCCCACCAGTAGTGATGTCATGACCAGAAGTGACATCATCAAGCAGGAAAATTTTTAACAACCCAAGGCAGCAATCCTTCCCACGCTTACTCCGGATATTCTCATTGTTAAAAGAATATACATAGTAGCTTGTTAAAAGTACAGATCTGTAACCGTTCCCCAAAGCAGTAGCATCAAGTCTCATGTATCAAAAATAAATTATTGAAATGAATGGGAACCCACCTGAAATTGGCTCGCGACCCACCTAGTTGAGAAACACTGGGCTAGAGGCCACTACATTAGATGCAAAGTATTAACCTCAGTTAGCTGGGTTAAAAGATAAAAGGATACACGTTCTAAAGGACCTTGGGATGAAAAAGGTACTATCCATTAGTGACCATTATTATTTTTCTTATCTCGCTACATTGTTCAGTCACTTTTTCAGCCAGGAAGAGTGTTTTATCACCCACTATTGCTGATGTAAATTATGCATTTAGCCGCACTTAAGAATAGATCTGCATTGTACCTCTCCCATTCTCTGGCCCTCTGGCCTGGATCCATCCCTTGGCTCTAATGAGAAACCTTTGTTCCGATCTCAATCCTTGAGTTAATTAACCTGGCATAGCCAGCAGGCGTGCTTTATCTGCTGTCACTGATGTTGTGAATTGTCTCTGAACATTACAATGAGGGCTGACTGTATCTCTTCAATAGCCCTTGAAAGCCACTGGCCATTGTTTTCCCTCCTACTCTATTCTTATATGTATATATACACACCTGTCACTTGGCAATAACAATTCCCCACCTCTTCTTCCCTCCTGAAGCTACCTGATACCCCCTCCCCCAAATCACTGTTTTGAACCTGGAGAGATTTGCCACCCAGGTGGGATGGGCTGAGGGTGAAGAGGGGATGCCCAGAGATCACAAGCAGCCACACTCTTTTGCTTGTGGTTTTTCCAGCGTTTCCCCTTCCCTAAACAGCCTCTTGCCCCACATCCTCAAGAATGACTTTTGGAAGAAGGCTTAGGGGGCTGTGGCAGGGAGAGGAGTTAGGGGATGATGCCATGTGTGAGCACCCCTATGGATGCCACTCAGTGTCTTTTAGGCTGCAATCCTATACACACCCTTACCTGAAAAATAAGTCTCACTGAACTCAATGGGGCTGATTTCTGAACTCAATGGGGTTGATTTCCCCACCCGTCCTGGGAGGGGAGTGGGAGGTGGGGCTGGGATCTAGCACTTATGCTGGATCCCAACCTCCATTCCTGGGGAGTTCATAGCAGCTTTAAGCCACCTCAAGAGGTGGTGCAAGTCTGAGGAGACCCATAGGGGCCAGCGTGCTTTACCCGGAAGTAAGGGGGAAAGTTTCTCCTTGCCTCTGGCTGAGCCACCTTGGGCCCCTTTTCTGCACTGCATACAGCGCAAACCAGAGTTTTCCTTCTCTCAGATGAGCTGCCTTCCCAGGCTAACGAGTCCCATCTACCCAGTGGCTGTTTAGTCGCCTCTTACGACAAGTACAGCCAAACTGAGGGCTTATTCTTATCCCCAGCCCCCAGGGGTTAACTCTGATCCCAAACCCACTGCCTTGTGGCTACATCCAGTTATGGAAAAGGCTTCAGGAGTCAACCTCGAGGCAAAATCCGGAGCCGTTCGCGGCTGAGGCACCCCTGAGGCAGTTCGCGGCTGAACACAGTCACGTTCTGGCAACTCCTGCGACGCCGCTGGAACCAAACGTACTGGCTTCTGCCTTTCCATTGGACCATTTCAGTGACGTGGAAAGGGGGGATTTGCTGCATGGGTAACAGTCTGTCCTCCATATCTACTTTACCCAGGTTTCGCGCACTGGAGAGGACACTCTGTTCCAGAACCACCAGTCAGAGCGCGATACCAGAGTCTTCCGAGACTGAAGGATGCCAACTCTGTACAGCGCAAACCTCTTGGCTTGCCTGTTTCAGTGCAGGATAGGATTGTTCCAAGAGCCAATGACATGTCATCATGATCCAGCATGGAACCAATAAGGTGTTAATATGAGTCAGCTCTCACCTCCATGTATCATAATGCACTCAACCCTGCTAACTGTGTAAAAGGGCACTTTTTCAAATAGTGCTCCTCTTATATTTAGCAGGGGGAGAATAACCGTCCCTCTTCACCCCAGCACAGTGTCTCCAACCAATCAGGGGCACACTTTTTATTTACTCAATTAAACATGATTTTGTCTTGCGGCGGGTTATAAGTCTTCTTTGAACCCAGGTAGCAGATATATGCCTTAGCTATGCCACTGACTGGGGGGAGGTGGCAGAGCAAGTAAGTGGCAAGCTGCTGGGGGGAGGAGGTGGGTTCCCCCCAATTTTCATTTTTAAAAGGCCTGGGTGTGACGTCATTTTCGGTTGTGACATAACCGAAATGTCATATTGATGTCCAGGGCATCATATTGAGCTTGGCACCAGGCTACATGATCATTAGCTACACCACTGCCTCAGAGAGGCCATGCACCACCTCATGTGCCCTCTCTGAGGCTTAGAATGGCCGTTGGAGTGGTTTGTGGAGGATTTTAGATTTTACCGGAAATCATCCAAAACCGTTCCGGATGGCTTTCTGAGCTTGGAAGAGACTGCGCACCACCTGAGAGTGGTTTTTGGCCCCTGGAGTGGTTTCCGGATGACAGTTTTACTGGAAGTCACCCCAAAACCACTCCAGGCACCAAACCGCTTTGGGGGCCGAAATCTGCTCTCACGTGGTCCGCGGCCTCTCTGAAAAACCAGAAGTCATCCAAAATCTGCTCCAGGCACCATTCTAAGCCTTGGAGAGCTTCTTGTAGCCTCTTTAAAACCTCCCAGACATGACTGGAACAAGGTTCCAGTTGCATCTGGGAGGTCTGCGGGGAAGGGAGGGCGATCTAAGGGTTTGCCATTCACAGTGGGACAAATTCGCAGGTGCCGAATCTGCAAATAAAGAGTTCCCACCTGTACTGGCAGAAATAAAGAAAACACACTTTTTAGAGACTTATGTTGTTTGACAGTGACAGTCCTAGCTACCAATTTTCAACCAGTGTGCCATGACACATTGGTGTGCCGTGAATGAGTATGCCACAGGAATCTGGGGAGGGTTATTTATTAATAGGGCCAATGGGGGATGTGAGCTGCTGCGGGCAGTATGGGATGATTTGTCAGTTGTCAAAAATACTGAATGAGTGCCTTGACAAATTAGAGCCTTCACAGTGTGCTGTGAGATGGAAAAGGTTGAAAATCGCTGGTCCAAGCCTATACATACCTACTCAGAAGTAAGCCCCATTACTAAGTTCCTCCCAGGAAAGTGTGTTTAGGATTGTATCCTTTATCACTTTGGGGGCTTTGCAGTTCCTCCTGCTTCTTATGTCAGAGAATGCACTCTTTCTCCCTCATGCCCTTTATTATTTCACGTTACTATAGGTACGAAAGGTACTAAAGATCTATTTTCACACGCACTAGCTGTCACCGGGCAATTTGGAACAATATAGTTTTAAGAGTAGGGGAAACAGCTGCGTTAATTTTCGCCCATACTTTGTTCCTCATTGACAGCTCATCTGCAGACAGCGACGTTCAATTTTTGTTCCTTTGTCTTGGAGTCTCCTACACACACACACACACACACACACACACAGAGAGAGAGATTGAGAGAGAGAGAGAGAGAGAGAGAGAGAGAGAGAGAGAGAGAGAGAGAGAGCACAACACTAAATGTAGCTATTTTATCAGGGTCAGAAATTGGAACAGAGACCCGTTTTGATAGATGATTGAGTCTATTTTCTCTCTGCCTCCCTATTGTTTTATTGATTTAGAGAACAGAAAGACTGATCCAAATTTACATGGCTTCTGTTTCTTCTGATCTCCCAGGAAGCCCCCTCCTCACATCAAAGATGAAACAAACCAATTTTGTCTTTGAATCCAGAAGCTGCTGTGACAGTCAAGTAAGCATCAACTAATCAATTTTCCTGCAAAAAAAAAAAAAAGAACAAACCTGATTTTTTTTTTTTAAAATTTGCTTTAAACAAACATCACTGCACTTTGTTGACGCAATTAAATGACTTCTGTTATGCCATGTATCTAACTCACACACCCTAGGGAGCAGGTAAAAGCTGCCATAAAAAAACTCACAGCACATGTGCTTCTGCATCAAATTAAATATTTTTCTCCTTAATCCTACCACCAGCAGCTGTTAGGTACTGTGGCTTATTGCACATGGCCTAAATAATTAGGCAGCTCAAATGCCTCCGCTGAATGCTAAACAGGGCCCCTCTCTAAGGACACTGACTTATGAGCTGCTGAAAAGAGGCAAATGAATGAAGACGGAGGAGAAGAATGGTAAAAAAAATGTGATTGTAAATTCCAAATAACATGCAATCCTTTCTGACTTCCCCCCCCCCCAAAAGTGGCATAACTTTAACAAAAAAATAAAACATGGTAGTGGTATTGATCATTTACGGTAAGCATGATGGTCCAGCAGTGTGTAGCTGGAGGGGTTGCAAAGCACTGTTTGCGGGGAGCGTGCAAACAGCCCTTTCCCCTCCCCCTTCAGAGCCCCTTCCCCTCCTCAAAGCCATTCTGTATGCTTCTGTTTTGCTTCCCCCACCCGGAATGGTTCTGAAGGAAACGGGCCGCTTGCGTGCTGGGGTGAGGCTCCCTGCAAAACTTAGAGCTTTGCACCCCCTCTAGCTATGCCACTGAGTTCCAACCCCATTTTGTTTTTGCCCTGCATTTAATCCTTCCACAAGCAAGGAAGACAAAGGCATTCAGTCATGTTTGGCAGTGATGCTGCTGTTCTGAAGACATCCCTGCCTCCCTGGAATGATCAAAACAGATTAAAAAGGACTTCTAAAACACCAATTAGCATAATTTAGTAAAAATCATCTAACTACATGTTTTATAAACCTGCCCATTAAGAAAACAAAACAGATTCTCTCCACAAGGCAGGGTGATTCATCTCTCCTCATTGTCATGGAGGCTGACTGACGGCATTATGAACGTTGGAATGGCGGTTCGTGATTACGCACACGATTTGCATAGACAAAAAGGCTCCTCGAAATGGGGGAGCTGGGCAAATTGCAGTTGTGTGTGGCAACCAAGGGCATTATACAAATTCTTTGGACACGTGGCTCATAGACTGTTTGCTCAACTTCAATAGCATAGCTACGGGGGTCGGTGGTGCGGTGAGTACTGCGGGTGCCACCATGCGCCACGTACATGGCCGCATCAGAGCCATTCTGGGCAACGGCCAATCAACATCACAACCATGCTGCATGTTGCCATCACTGCCCAGAATGGCTCCATGGGTGAGTGGGAGGGGCCACTTACACAGCATGTTGTGGAATCTGCAATACTGACTGTGCCACCCCCCCCGTAACTACGCTACTGCTCAACTCCCTTCTTTGGACACCCAAGTTTGTCGTAAAATAATGCCACCCTACTGAAACTACTCCATTTCAAGGGCAACCCTCCAGGAGAGGCTACTCTTGTCCTTCATCTTGCATGACTACATTCCTAATCTCGTCTGATCTCGGAAGCTAAGCAGGGTCAGGCCTGGTTAGTACTTGGATGGGAGACCGCTGGGGAATACCAGGTGCTGTAGGCTTATACCATAGTCTTTTGAGACTGAAGGTTGCCAACCTAGCTGTGGTTTTGACTTTACAGGTTGAGTCTCCTTATTCGTGAGGGTTCCATTCCCAATACTACTCGTGTGGATGGCAAATTGCATTAAAACAAATCCATTTAAAAAACAATGTCTCTTTGCTGGGCAATTTACAAACAGCCTTGCAGACCTTTGTGATGTAAGACAGAGTCTTTAGGCAGACAATCCATCAATCGGTCTCTCTCCAGGCACTCTGAAGGGCTTCACTCTGAGCCAGTGACCCCTCCCTTCAATGCAAAGTGATTATCATTCTTTCGCATGCTCAGGGGGAAGGGAGGGGTTGCTTGCCTTCCAGTGAAGCTGTTTTAATTGCCTGGAGAGAGAATGATGGATGGATGGTCAGTCGGCTGCCCTCTCTCGCATTAACGAGGCTCTTGTTAAATGACCTTTATCCTCTAATTTATAGGGCCTGTCTCATTGCATTGAGATAAAACCATGGGTGAAAAGTTTGTGGATAATTAGGTCATACCTGTATCTGCCTCAAATTTCTTACATCTTAGTTTTCTTGTATTAAGGGCCACTTTAATTGCCTTTCCTGGTGGAAAGGCAGGGTAGAAATTCTTCAAAGAAATAAATATCTCAAGCTCATACAGACAATGCCACATGGGCCCCAGCCCTCCCTATAACTCTGGCACAACCCTTTCGAATTCTACCCCCCAATGCCCATGAAGATCCTTAACACAGCCTGTCATCCATGGATGAGGTTATCTAAGATAGTAACACCCAAAAGAGATTGGCAAGTTCCTAAAAGGGTTTTGCAGAAGTTCAGGATAACTAGATAGGAAAACGGACAGTGATTGCTCCGTGTTATGATCGCTGAGGTAGAAACCCAAATTGCCAAGACCTGAACTCTTGTCTTCAGAAAAGAGCTTTGGGGAAACATTATATTCTAGCAGTCAAACAGGCAAGCAGAATACGTTGATCTATTTAGGAAAGGGATAAATAAAACAGCATTGAAAACTTTGTCTTGTGGTTATGGAATCTCTAGTGCCGCCACACTTTAAATCATGGCTGCACAACAGCTAAATAGAGATCATTAACCACATATGTCTCTTTAGCAACTCTATAAACCTCTTGCTTTTGCTGCCTGTCTGGTCTGCAAAAACTGGGGTGTTGTCAGCCACAGATAACTGAATGTGGGTTACAGGGCTGCTTTAATTACATTGGATTTGGAAGAAAGAGGCCGAGAAGGGTAGCATAAGTCAGGTGGGTGGAATGGGTTTATGTACAAGCACAAACCCCACAGATCAAACTTGGTGGGAGGGGACAGGATCGGTAGCAGCCATGTATACCATATCCTATATCACTCCCCCGGCCAGATCTGCCGACAGTGGACTTGCACCAGTGATTTAGTAGGCACAGTTCTGAGTAGACTTATTGCCACAGCTGGGGCTTTCCTTGGAGCAAGGAGACAAATGTCCCTTTACCTCAAGGAGATCTCTGGACTGCAAAATCCCTCTGTGGAGATTGAAAATCCCTTGATGTATGTAGCCTAGTGGTTCTGAAACAGGTGGGTCATGACCCACCAGCCAGAGAAGCACTTGTCCTTGCTTCTTTAAGTGGGGGAAGCATCAACGCAACCCCCCCAGATCAAAAAAACAGGAAGTGGCTTTCAAGTGCATTTTTGTTGCACATCCTGCCAAAACTGCAGCATGGCTGATCAGAACAAATTTAAAACGAGATCCCCGAGGTCTCTACAGGTGCATTTTTGTACTACTGCAGAGACTTGGGGAGCCCTGCAGAGGTGTCTGCAGGGATCCCCACACAACCTGGAGGCTGGCATGCCCTCAGGTAAGTGAAGACCCCTCCTCTCCCCCCGGCAACTACGTGATCCTGGGGACTGTGTTGCTGCCATGGCCCTTCCTCTTGCACACACTTACAGTGTTCCCAACTCCCTTGCTAGAGTTTGCGAAGCACTGGTTGGCAACCTTCAGTCTCGAAAGACTATGGTGTAAGCCTACAGCACCTGATATTCCAAGGCGGTCTCCCATCCAAGTACTAACCAGGCCTGACCCTGCTTAGCTTCAGAGATCAGACAAGATCGGGCATGTGCAGGGTCACATAGCCTAAGCTGCCTTGTTAGTGTTGTGACCTGTCAAATATTGGGTCACAACCTACAGACTCCCCCGGACCCACAGTTTTGGGAACCGCTGGTTGAAGTGATTGGAATGGCAAGACAGTCCATGGCTCTGGTTTCAGAGTTGCAGCGCTCTGCAACAATTTGCTAAAACCGTTTGGCACAGAGCATAACGACGGTTTTGCTTCCTGGAATTTAGCCATTAGTTCACCGAGAATTATTACTTTTATTTCTTAGATCTGCAGAAACCAATATGACTTTATTACAGGGTGCCCTAGAAGAATGAACATGCTGTCTTAAAAATCCCAGCGTTGCACAAAGTTGAATTTCCTTTTGTCCTTTTTTTTTTGCATGGATATTCACATTTCTACATATCCAACTGTGGTTTTCCAAAAATATGATGCTGTAAACAATTTTTCCCTGATTTGATATCTCGGATCAATGAGTACACACCTGTTAACCAGTCAACCACCTTGCTAGCTAATTTCCAGGATATTTTTGTTTCCAAAAATGCAAGGCAGTAAGCCAAAGCCCGAGCAGACAAGTAAATATCCCTTCCCTCTGGCACATACAGCATAATGGGAATCATAGTTAATGATCTGAATCCGAACCCAAACCTTGTTTTATGGAATGCTCACTCATTGTTAAGCAAAGCCGTTTGAGCATAAGCGCAAACTATTGATTTCGAAATTGATTTTTTTTAATAACTGAAGCACGGTTCACAAATCACAGTGCTGGCATTCGTACGGAAATCTCATCTGTGCTTTTGTTATCGCTTGGCTCAAATTGTAGAGTCCAGATTTCGAAACAATGTATTTTGTCGTGGCTCCGGTGGGTTCTGAACTCTGTCCTTTGTATTCATGGACCAAGCAGAATTAATTGATTGATATGGAGAAAAGAATGTGAACATGGGAAATGATCTTTAAAAAAAAAGAAAAGAAGTGTATTCCACTGCTACTTTTGAATGTATGACAATTTATATTTCAAGCCTTTCCTTGTAATTATTGTAATTATCATTAATCATCAACTTCCACATGAAATGGAAATACAGAACACTGAAAAGGTCACAGGGATGGAGGACGCAAGCGTCTTTCAACGATGATATGCGGCATTAACATTCAGCTGCTTCTCTTGGATGTGACAAAGATGGGTAATGAAAACAGCAAATGGTGCAACATTATTCTGCCGTTGTGAAAAGGAATTGTGCGAGGCAAAAAAAAAAATCAAAGCGCCAGCAAGGATATAACTCCAGAAGAGGCTACTGTCTTCTTCGAGCCCCAGTCTGTGAAAGTGTCATGTACTCGTCTCTGAACAGTCACTGATGTGAATAAATTCCAACTCTGGGTGAGGGCACCAGGATGCAGGTCTCTTGTTATCTGGTGTGCTCCCTGGGGCATTTGGTGGGCCACTGTGAGATACAGGAAGCTGGACTAGATGGGCCTATGGCCTGATCCAGTGGGGCTGTTCTTATGTTCTTAACTACAATTCCCAGGAGGCCTTGCAGGTCTCTTGTTATCTGGTGTGCTCCCTGGGGCATTTGGTGGGCCGTTGTGAGATACAGGAAGCTGGACTAGATGGGCCTATGGCCTGATCCAGTGGGGCTGTTCTTATGTTCTTATGTACCTGGAAACAAGGTACTTGGAATCTGAAAATCCTGAGGATGCCATGCTTGGAAACAAACTTGTGTTCAGTACCAATGACAAAGGACAGAAGAGGAGACCAATTAGAGAGTCTGAGTGGAATTTGAACAAGGCAGTGGATGCTGGCAGTCTTGCAGGCCACCAAAACATGAGCTGAACTTGTGCCTGCTGCCCAAGTCAGCTTGAGAAATTTGCAGCCCAAGCTGTGGCTCAGAGATTGCTCAGAGAAGTTTGGAGTCAAGCCTGCCACTTCACGCTCAAGAGAAGACAGCTGTTCCACAAGCCCAAACAGGGGAGCTGTGCACTCGCTGTGATGAATCACACCTTCCCGGAGCCTGCCCAGCATGGCATCTGAAGCAAAGTGTCACAGATGTGGAAACATGAATCACGACTCTTCTGTGTGCAGGGCAGGTGCCATGAAGAGAGGCCAAGCTTGATTGTAATCAGCTGGTCTTTCTGGATGCAAGTCCATCCAAGGAGGCCAGTTCATGCTGCCAGGACATGGTACTCCGCTCTAATAAATACGGCGCATGCATGTAAGAGTCAAACTGTATAGTGGAGCTGAAGCAAATATTCCCCCCATGAAGCAAATTCTCCACATTTTGAATAAGGTACCAGGCCCTACATAGATAGTACAGTCCAATGCAATCAGATCCCAGTATCTGTGGATCTGGCATTTGCACATTTGACTTACTGTGGATGCCATTATGGGGTGAAGTTGGGAGGTGTAAGGAACCTCCACAAGACCTGTAAATGGGTCCTTCAGAACTAAATATAGCCATGAAGGCTCGGAATTGGTGCAGTTTTTAACCAAGAAATGATAGAGTTTCAATTTTTGCACTTTTTTTTTGTTTTAAAGTCATTTAAATTGGGATCCAGGTATCCATGGATTCTGGTGTCTGTGGGGGGTTCTGGAATGGAACCCCCGTTCATACCAGGTTCTGACCTGTATTCAATTGTTTGCATGTGGTGGTTTCAGAATATAGATTACATAGGGGAACTCACCCTTTGTTTGACAACAACCAAACAGAAGACCAATTTCTGCTTTTTCATTAAATGGAGCATTCAACTGCTGGGGGGAGGGGAGAGCCTCTGAGTACTTATTTTTATATTTAGATTTGAGCTCTCAGACACCAAAAGATTGTCAGGTTAAGCTGTATGAAGAATCGTCTGAACTATGAACTTGAATACACCTGAAGAGAGTGACAGAGAAGGCTCAAACCCAGAATATAGAATTGAACCCAGATAAGATCCAGATCTTGGTCAGCAAGGCTAGATACATGAGCCACATACTCTCACCAGAAGAAGTGAACATTGCCTGAGAGCTAAGTAAAACCAAGGGAAAACCGAGTTCAGCCCCCTGAACTTCTCCTTGGTCATAGCTGTGGATGGGTTTAACCAATGGAAAGCATGACATCACACACCCATAGGGATGTTCTATTATGGTGAGCAGTTCCCATTGGCTAAGATTATACATGCATTCTATTACAGTGGTGCTCAAAGTGGTGGGTCGCAACCCACCATAGGAGCAAAAAACAGGTCATTTCCCCTTAAGGGGAGCAACGCAGTAATGGGTGCCCTGACGGCACTGCAGCAGTCATGGTGCCGTGGGCACCCAAAGGCTTGTCAGCGTGCCTGAGGGGGTCTGCAAGCCTTGGAGAGGTTCCAGGGGGCCCACAGCCCCCTCTGCAGGTCTCCCCCAAGCTTTGTTTTGCTCCAGTCTGAAGGTTGGAGCAACTAGCGGTAAACCGGAAGTAGGCTTCTCTAAGGCTTGTAGACTCCTTCAGGTAGGTTGGCAAGCATCTGCCTACCCAAGGTACCATGATTGCTGCGGCACCGCTGGGGCACATCCCCGCCCCCACAACCATTTACAAGCGGTTCTCGGACTCCCAGCGAGTTTAAAAAGTGCTGCTCTATTAAAAATGCCTAGTCCAGGGATGTCACTCATTTCATACGGTGAGCCAAATACCATCAATGATGCCTGCTAAGGACCAGAAGTGATGTCATAAAGCAGGAAGTGATGTCATTAAGCAGGTAATGACCAGAAGAAAGCATTTTTCTCACTTAGGAACTCATTAGTTGCAAATGATTGTAGACGAAATATGCAAATCTTGACCATATTTTCAAGGTATGGGAGAGCCAAATATCACGTAGGCCATGCTTTCAGCAGTGACACCACAGGTGTGCTCAGTGTCACCTCAGTGTCACCTGAGGGACGCCTCAGCACAGCTCAGCAGCTGAAAGCAGCTGGTTCTGCGTGTCCTGAGAGCCTGATAAAGAGATCCTGTGGGTTGCATCTGGCCCACAGGCCTTATACTGGCCTAGTCCATAGCAGTGCCCTGTATGCTGGTGCTCACCTCAATACCTGACTATCATTGTCATTTGGCAACCCAGGTTGGTGACCTCAGGGGCATACACTTGCTGTCGCCCCTGTCAAGCAGTGCACAGTGAGCGAGGTTCGCGTGGCTTACGTACTGCCACGTTATGTCCCTATGAAGGTCCCAGTGGCCTACCCATGACTCAGATAAAAACAGTATTAAAAGCGAAAGAAGAAGATGAAAAGCCTCTAAATAGAAAATAAAGCCCTGGCAATTGATATTTTACAGATGGAGGCAGACAAGAAGTATTGGAAAGAGAAAGAGAAATTAAAACAGGAGGAAGGAGCGGGACAACAAAGATATGCAGGGGAGAGGAAGGAATGTCTAAAATGCCTGGATGAGATGAGGTCAAGATGCCAAGGTGTGGGTCCAAGCGGAGAGAGAATATGGAAGGCAGCAGAACAAGGAGAAGGTGAGAGACGACTATTTGTTATATGACACTTTTGACACCTGCTGGCACACTTGTGTCATTCACAAAGAAACAGGAGCCCCGTCTTTGATCCTACACCTTTGTGAACTTGAACCGCATTGTTCAAAGACCTGCGTGGGAACTAAACTGCGCAACTGGAATGGATAATTGACTTTAAGGCATGTTGATACCATTCGGTATGTGAAAGTGAAACGCCGTAACATTTGCCGGGTGGAACTCAGGAGAGCGGCACAAAAGGCAAATGCATCATGACGAAAGCGACACCTCTCAAAATCTCAGCAGCCAGCCAGTGGCGTAGCTAGACCTTTGGAGCCATTCTGGGTGGGGGGAGCAAAATGAAGGCTTCGAAGGGGAGGGGGAGGGGCTACTTGCATGCTGCGGTGAGGCTCCCTGAAAAACGTCGTGCTTTGCACCCCCTCCAGCTATGCCACTGCAGCCGCTAGTCTTCCTTCCTGTCCAAAGAAGCTGACTTTCCCCATGAATTTACTGCAGAACGTGTGCCCTGACAACAGACAGCAAAGTCACTTTCCATGAGATAAAACATCCATATGACCTATCAGTCATCTCTTTTTTAATTGTATATGCAAGAGAGGAACAGAAATATGTTCAGTTTGGTTTGTTTACACAAACCATCTCTAAAAATAATTGTAGTGAGTTACTAATTAGTCATTACATTTAATGGGTAACTACTACTCATTTAAGCACCTAAGGCAGCTGCTGTATTTGTGACTGCCTTTACAAAGAAAACTCGGTATTTTACCAACACTTGAAGGGTCCCACAACATAATCTTGCATTTCCTCATTTCTGATTTTTTCACCAGCTGGCAAAGATTCAAGTAATCTATTTCCTCTCCATTCTGCTGTTGAGTTGTTGTTTTTTACCATTACTACCTCAACATTCAGCGGTGATTGAGCATGCTCAGAGCCCAACCCTGAGCTTACAGTGCCAGCCCAAAGCTGGCGCTGAGTGCCACAAACATGCTGTAGGGCATGCCCTTGACACTCTGCGCTGGGACGGCACTGGTGTCGGCTCAGTGCCAGTCTGTGCTGAGCCCAGCACCAGCCTGAAGCCTGTTGCACGCCGCCCAGAGCAATGGAGTAAGTTGCTTTCATTCGTTTCACTACATTTAAGAACATAAGAACAGTCGCACTGGATCAGGCCATAGGCCCATCTAGTCCAGCTTCCTATATCTCACAGCGGCCCATCAAATGCCCCAGGGAGCACACCAGATAACAAGAGACCTGCATTCTGGTGCCCGCCCTTGCATCGACATTCTGCCATAGCCCATTTCTAAAATCAGGAGGTTGCACATACACATCATGGCTTGTAACGCATAATGGATTTTTCCTCCAGAAACTTGTCCAATCCCCTTTTAAAGTTGTCCAGGCCAGATGCCATCACCACATCCCGTGGCAAGGAATTCCACAGATCAACCACACACTGAGTAAATAAATATTTTCTTTTGTCTGTTCTAACTCTCCCAACACTCAATTTGAGTGGATGTCCCCTGGTTCTGGTGTTATGTGAGAGTGTAAAGAGCATCTCTCTATCCACTTTATCCTTCCATCAGCATAGATGTGGAGAATTTAAACACAGAGGAATAGATTATTTTGGTAAAGACTACCATTCAGAATGGCTGGAACACAAAGATCTGCTATGGTGTGGCAAAGAATTGACTTCTTCCTAATACTACTACTACTACTACTACTACCACCACCACCACCACCACCATATTTCTAACCCACCTTTCTCCCCCAGAGGGAATCCAATATGCAGTTGGTCCTCCTTCAAAAGAATTCAGGATTATGATTGCCCATGGTGATATGGCAAGTCTGAGTAACAGAAGAGCACGTGAGCAAAACAAACAAACAAAAAGTTTCTGCCTTATAAGAATCAGACAGTGGGGGGAATCCCAACTACCTGTTTTTGATTGGCAGAATGACCCAAATTCCTTCCTGGGTTACTAACATGTCCTTGTGTTAGAGGCCAAAGGCTCTGAAGTCTGTAGCCTTGCTATGAATCAGACAACAGCCATGCTAATGCTTCAAGATGAACTAAGATAAAGTTCTGCTTGCCTTGTTTTGATGGGCGGGCTGAGAACTGCATGGAAGTGTCAGTGTGAATGGAGGCATGACTGGAGAAGCTCCAGCTAACAGTGGCTCACCACAGCACACTGGTGTCGCTGGGGGGGGGGGAAATGCTAAATTTTTTTAGGTTCCTGAACACCTGTGTAAACAGGCCCCTCCCTCTTACCTTCAGAACCACTTCTGGCTGCAAAGTGGAAGCGTGAATGGCTTTGCGGGCGAGGGGGAGGGGCTACTTTACGCAGGAGTTCAAACACCTGAAAAACTTAGTGCCCCTCCAGCAACGCCAGGGCCACAGCCCCTCCTCCAGGGCCAAAACTAGCCAGAATGAGACACAGAGATGAAAGAAACATAAGACCATCAAGAGATCTTGCATCCTGTCTGCAGGTCTCGTCTCAAACTGAGGTAGGATGGAGAAGTTGTGGTCAAGCAGTTGTGGTCAGTCATCAAGTTGTGATGATTAGCAGTCCACCAACTCAAAGCCACCTGGAAAATGCCAGTAAATGAGTTGACCCCGACCATCAGAGGCAGAGGCCGGGAAAGGGCCAAGAGACTGTAGATAACCAATGAGCATATGACTAATCCGTCTGTAGACCAAAACCTTCTCACGGGAAGGAAGAGGGACTTTAAAAAATCTAGCCTGAGAGGAAGAGACTTGGGAGACTCAACAACTGTCCTCTCTCTCAGGGTTACTGTCACAGCTACCAACACAATCACTGAGCCAGTTGGAAGGTGCGCTTGAAATGAGTGCGTGGAACATGGGTGGGAGAGTTAAGATTAGCCATGGTCTCTTGGCCTTCATTGCAAATCTCTGTATTCATTGCAACTTCATTCTGTTGAAATTGCTGCCAGTGGTGGTCCCAATCCAGAATCAAAAAGCCACTGGCGCCTCGGCAAGCCATCTGGTCCCTTTTTCACAAGGGCGGTCAGAATTGAATCAGAGTTTATCTAGCCCTTGAACACTTGCTTCTTCTTCTTGTGTTGTCAAATCATCTTCACATGGTTGGTCTGTGGAACTTCTTGCCACAGGATGTGGTGATGGCGTCTGGCCTGGATGCTTTTAAAAGGGGATTGGACAAGTTTCTGGAGGAAAAATCCATTACGGGTTACAAGCCATGATGTGTATGTGCAACCTCCTGATTTTAGAACTGGGCTATGTAAGATGCAAGAGAGGGCACCGGGATGCAGGTCTCCTGTTATCTGGTGTGCTCCCTGGGGCATTTGGTGGGCCGCCGTGAGATACAGGAAGCTGGACTAGATGGGCCTATGGCCTGATCCAGTGGGGCTGTTCTTATGTTCTTAAACTACAATTCCCAGGAGGCCTTGCAGGTCTCTTGTTATCTGGTGTGCTCCTTGGGGCATTTGGTGGGCCGCTGTGAGATGATGTGAAATGCTGCAAAGAGATCATCGTCACTGAGCTGCATGAAATCCTCTGTCTCTGCTGGAGAGAAGGTGAAGTACCTCAAGACATGAGGGATGCAAACATCATCACGCTGTACAAGAACAAAGGTGACAGGGGTGACTGCAACAACTACCGCGGCATCTCTCTCCTTAGTGTTGTAGGAAAGCTGTTTGCCCGAGTTGTACTAAAGAGGCTCCAGGTACTTGCAGAGAGCGTCTATCCAGAATCGCAGTGTGGATTCCGAGCCAACAGGTCCACCACTGATATGGTATTCTCCCTTAGACAACTGCAGGAGAAATGCAGGGAACAACGACAGCCACTCTTTATAGCCTTCATAGATCTCACAAAGGCTTTCGACCTGGTCAGCAGAGACGGCCTCTTCAAGATTCTCCCCAAGATTGGATGTCCACCCAGGCTCCTCAGCATCATCAGATCTTTCCACAAGGACATGAAGGGCACTGTTGTCTTTGATGGCTCCACATCAGACCCTTTTGACATCCGAAGCGGAGTGAAGCAGGGCTGTGTTCTTGCACCAACCTTGTTTGGGATTTTCTTCGCTGTCCTGCTGAAGCAGGCCTTTGGAACTGCAACAGAAGGCATCTATCTCCGGACCAGATCAGACGGAAAGCTCTTCAACCTCTCCAGACTGAGAGCAAAATCCAAAGTCCAGCTGAAATGTCTGCGTGACTTCCTCTTTGCCGACGATGCAGCTGTCACTACCCACTCTGCCAAAGATCTCCAGCAGCTCATGGATCGTTTTAGCAAGGCCTGCCAAGATTTTGGACTGACAATCAGCCTGAAGAAAACACAGGTCATGGTTCAGGATGTGGACTCACCTCCCTGCATTACAATCTCTGAGCATGAACTGGAGGTTGTCCATGACTTTGTGTACCTTGGCTCAACGATCTCCGACACTCATTCTCTCGATACTGAGCTAAACAAGCGCATCGGTAAAGCAGCTACCACGTTTTCCAGACTCACAAAGAGAGTCTGGTCCAACAAGAAGCTGACGGAACATACCAAGATCCAGGTCTACAGAGCTTGCGTCCTGAGTACACTTCTGTACTGCAGCGAGTCATGGACTCTTCGCTCACAACAGGAGAGGAAACTGAGCGCTTTCCACATGCGCTGCCTCCGACGCATCCTCGGCATCACCTGGCAGGACAAAGTTCCAAACAACACAGTCCTGGAACGTGCTGGAATCCCTAGCATGTATTCACTGCTGAAACAGAGACGCCTGCGTTGGCTTGGTCATGTCGTGAGAATGGATGATGGCCGGATCCCAAAGGATCTCCTCTATGGAGAACTCGTGCAAGGAAAGCGCCCTACAGGTAGACCACAGCTGCGATACAAGGACATCTGCAAGAGGGATCTGAAGGCCTTAGGGATGGACCTCAACAAGTGGGAAACCCTGGCCTCTGAGCGGCCCGCTTGGAGGCAGGCTGTGCAGCATGGCCTTTCCCAGTTTGAAGAGACACTTTGCCAACAGTCTGAGGCTAAGAGGCAAAGAAGGAAGGCCCATAGCCAGGGAGACAGACCAGGGACAGACTGCACTTGCTCCCGGTGTGGAAGGGATTGTCACTCCCGGATTGGCCTTTTTAGCCACACTAGACGCTGTGCCAGAACCACCTTTCAGAGCGCGATACCATAGTCTTTCGAGACTGAAGGTTGCCAATACCTAATGTGAGATACAGGAAGCTGTACTAGATGGGCCTTTGGCCTGATCCAGTGGGGCTGTTCTTATGTTCTTAACTACAATTCCCAGGAAGCCTTGCAGGTCTCTTGTTATCTGGTGTGCTCCCTGGGGCATTTGGTGGGCCGCTGTGAGATACAGGAAGCTGGACTAGATGGGCCTATGGCCTGATCCAGTGGGGCTGTTCTTATGTTCTTAACTACAATTCCCAGGAAGCCTTGCAGGTCTCTTGTTATCTGGTGTGCTCCCTGGGGCATTTAGTGGGCCGCCGTGAGATACTGGAAGCTGGACTAGATGGGCCTATGGCCTGATCCAGTGGGGCTGTTCTTATGTTCTTAACTACAATTCCCAGGAAGCCTTGCAGGTCTCTTGTTGTCTTGTGTGCTCCCTGGGGCATTTGGTGGGCCGCTGTGAGATACAGGAAGCTGGACTAGATGGGCCTATGGCCTGATCCAGTGGGGCTGTTCTTATGTTCTTAACTACAATTCCCAGGAAGCCTTGCAGGTCTCTTGTTATCTGGTGTGCTCCCTGGGGCATTTAGTGAGCCGCCGTGAGATACTGGAAGCTGGACTAGATGGGCCTATGGCCTGATCCAGTGGGGCTGTTCTTATGTTCTTAACTACAATTCCCAGGAAGCCTTGCAGGTCTCTTGTTGTCTTGTGTGCTCCCTGGGGCATTTGGTGGGCCGCTGTGAGATACAGGAAGCTGGACTAGATGGGCCTATGGCCTGATCCAGTGGCGCTGTTCTTATGTTCTTATGTTCACAAGCCTCTTGTGGATTTATATGGGGACCGATAGCCGTGGACATAGAATTTGGAAATGTGTCTAGACAAGAAAGAGAGAAAATGCGAAAAAGTAATTAACTATTTGAATTGAGAAGTAATTCCAAACATTAGGAGTTTATCTACAGAACAAGAATGGAATCTATAAAGTAAGTATCAGGCACTAAATTTTAGGAGGGGTCTGATTTTGTTTCGTGAGAAAAGGACGATGACTCGATTTGCCCGTCTCTTGGTTGTAGAGGCAGAAACTGTGACACCTGGATTCCTTAGGCTGTATGAAGATCCAATGAGAGGGTCCAAATTAATATGTGGTACCTCCCTGCAAAGGTCCTGAGGAACACTCACTAGTGCAGTGGTTCCCAAACCTTTCCAGCACCAGGACCCAGTTTTTAAAATGACACTGTCTCAGGACCCACCTAGCTTTATGAGGCTAAAAAAAAGTTTCACTTAACCACCCACTCAAGCCTCTGTTTTTATCCTTTTTACTATGGTGGGGAGAACACCATTTGTTGAGCTCCACATTGATCAGATCATGACCATTCTGGTGACTCAGTTTCACTTTCCATAGGGCTCAATGCATTTTCCTTGCCAGCTTGGGGGTGGGGTGGGGTGGGGACTTCCTTCTCAAGTGTCTTTGGGGCCTGTGCTCATCAGATTGGGACCATTCTGGTGGCCTTGGATTCTCCCAGCCAGCCCTTCAGAATGGACTGAGGCACATTTGTCTATTCATGGGTAAAACATCCATGTGCAGCTCAGTTCACTTTCCATAGGGATCAATGCATTTTCCTCATTAGCTATCACCATGAAACAGCTTCAGTTTCATGACCCACCAACGATCAGGTCCCGACCCATAGTTTGGGAAGCTCTGCACTAGTGGATAAAGCCGATGAGGGTTCTGGACCCACTTCCTTCTCTTCTTTTGTCCCTTTTTGGCCAGTCATGCTAAAGTTGAGTCTCTTGCTGGTTAGGGCCAGTAAACCAGTCTGGCCTCAAACCAGGCTTGCATGGCTTCTGGACTGCTCAGTGAGTGAGCCACCAGCACTCGGCTTTGCCTTAACATCTGATCTTACCCACAATGCAGTTAGTCAACAGATCAAACGACCCTCTTTAGTTTGATTCTATTATAGGCATAGGCCGCTTAACAACCGTTTGCTTAACGATTGACTGCATATATGATGGTGGTCAAACCACAATAAAGATGTTATTAATAAGGCAATCGTGTCTCCCATAGCCTGCAGCAGAGTGTCTGTTTACACAACAGAGAGGCTCTTAATGCAAAGAAGAGGCAATCTACCTCCAGTACTGTGCAGCCAGCTAGTGTCTGGCAGGGAGTGTCTGTTTACACAACAAAGGTAATAGATTGGACTGAATGTTCACTTAATGACATAATCACATAACAATGGTGATTGGGGAATGTATCCCCATCCTCAAGTGGCACACACCTGTATTCTAATGTTCCTACTTAGACTACAACAAACCACACTTTGCTCTGTGTGGGGGACTCACAGCCTTAAATTCATACTCATTTTTCTGTTGACTGGTTATTTTGCTTCTTGCACCACTGATCATGAAATGGACCTTCTAAGATAGATCGTGGTTCTGGTTTCAACCTTCCTTCTGAAAAAGTCCATATCTGCTGCCCACGGTTTTGGAGAAGATGAGCAAGGCCCATGCAGTGATATTTCTGAAGCCACTGAGTTTAAGTTTCCATCTTATACTGGAGTTTTAGGTGAAATTACTTGCTGTGAACTTAGGTCTTTGTGCCTCCATATTTCGTGTGTCCTTCTCATTTAAATTCTCAAGTAGTTTGAAACAACTGCTGTTACTTTGACCTATAATGACATTTCAAAGGCTGAACAATAATTAGTGAAATAAAAGCCTCATAATTACTTTCTAACACCCACCCACAGATAATCTTTTTTTTTTTTTTTTTCCTGTCCAGACAGAGCACTTCATGGTTTTTAATGGCTGAGCAGGAAAATAAAATGCACCAACAGACGTTTCTTAACTGCATAACATGATCAGAATGGTACCAGACAGAAGGAGCACCTCGCTGGATGGATTAGTGCTAATGTATTTCATACACCTTGAAATTTGAGTCCTAAGAATTGTAAAACAAAGAAACAAGCAAAAAATAAATAAATCCAACAATGACTTTTTGCAGATCCTTACAGAGTGTGATCACGTGTATAACATTTTGGATGAATGTCAAGTAAAGTAAAACTAACATAGAAACTTCCATTTTCAGTGAGATCAGTGCTTTTAGCAGGAAGAAAAGAAACTGAGTTGCTGAAAAGAGAGTACGTGCAGTCGAGAAACTGCTATTGTCTTATTGCCAACTTTTCTTTCAAAGGTGGCATCAGAGGCCAGCCAGGCTGGGTAAGGACTGAGAGCACACCCCCATTAGAAGGCCGACCTGGCCAGGCCACCCCTTGAAGCATCAGTACTAGTGGCAGTGACAGCACCAAATGTGCCACCAGGGGATGGATGAGGTGTGCCTGTGTGTGTGAGAATGAGCATGTGTGTGCTATGGGAGTCCAGTGCAGGTCTCTGCCCCATGTCCTCCCGCCCCAGCAATCTTGGACAAATGTTGACCCATCATCCCATCTTGTCTATTGGGCCAGCTTCCTCCTGTGTCCTTGGGGTGATAAAGCAGCATCTCTGTTGCTTGGAAATCATTTGTATGTTAAAGGAATCCAACAGCCCAATCCCATGCAAGCACTGTTCTTCAACACATGCTGTTGCAAGAGCGCAATCAAGCACTTTGCAACAGCACAGAGAGCTGGTGCGCCAGCAGGAAGGCAGGAGCCTTCCCACACATGCCATCAGCCATCAGGATGCCCACTGGACCAGGTCAGTCTAGCCCAGGGGTGAGCGGAGGGTGAAGGAGGTAAAGTTGATCGAGGTATATGTCAATCTTATTTGCAAGTGGCAAAGTTTGCAAGTGGCAAAGTCAAGGGGGTAGATACCCTGCAAATGCCTGATCTTGTCTGATCTCAGAAGCTAAGCAGCATCAGGCCTGGTTAATATTGGGATGGGAGACCGCCTGGGAATACCAGGTGCTGTAGGCTGATACCATAGTCTTTCGAGACTGAAGGTTGCCAACCATCTTGGAGATCCTTTAAATGATGGACTTTCCCCTATAACCCTGCCAGTTCCTGGGAAGCAACAATGGGAGAAGGCTTTCTGCCTACAGACCTGCTGGTGGACTTCCCCAAACCATCAGCTTGGCCACTGAAGCTGCTGGACTAGACACAACTTGAGCTGACTCAGCATGGTGCAGGATTCTTAAGATCTGGGCTCACCTGTTCCTAGAAGGGCAACTGTAGATCATTCAAGTGAGTTATGGATTGGGCCTGTTCCAGAGATGACCCAGCTGGAGCTGCCACCTGATTTCGCCACTGCTGGTGCTGTAACCCCTGCAGGAAAAGAATAGCCAATTGCCTCATTCTTTCCCATAAACTCTTTTCAACAAGACAGAAAGTGCAGGGCATGCTGGGGACTCCCAGAGTGTCCCACATACTCTGTTTTACTTACAGGGACCGTAAGGAAGGAGCGGGGTATGTGGTTGCTTCCCCCTAATCTCACTCCTTCCTTGAAGGATTCTTGTAAGTTTACCGTATTTTTCGCTCCATAAGACGCACTTTCCCCCCCCCAAAAGTGGGGGGGAAAGTGTGTGCATCTTATGGAGCAAATATTGCAACGCTGCAGGCGTTTTCAGGGGCAAGAGAGCCGGGGCGGGACCTCAATCTCGGCGATCTCCCACAGGGTGATGCCCTGCTCCCGGCTCTGCTGCTTCGCCATCGGGGGGGGGGGGGGGAGGCACCTGGCGGAGAACAAAGGGGGCAAGGTCCGCACCGGGGGCAAGGTGTTCATTTGCACAGGCGCCACAGGGGGAGGGCAGGCTTACTTTAAAAGTAAGTTTTCCTCCTCTAAAAACTAGGTGCGTCTTATGGTCAGGTGCGTCTTATGGAGTGAAAAATACGGTAAATGGACCCTACAGGGAAGAAGGAAAGCAAGTGAAATGGAACCCCATTGTGCACACATCCCTACCCTCCACTCCTTCCTCATGCTGTCCCTTCAAGTTTAAAGGAATGGCATGAGGAAGGAGTGAGGTGAGTGGGAAGGAATCCAGTTTCCCCTCGTTTCGAGTGGAAAGAAAACCAACGTGGCTTTGTCTGCAGCACGTTGGAGGGAGGTGGTGGCAAATTCACAGTGAAGGGCACCCCAACTCTGTGGTTCCCCTTGCCATCCACCAGTAGATCTAAGCCACATCATTTGAATGGTGGATGGGCTGTCCTTGGCCAACCCCTTTGGCAGGTAAGAAAAATACATATCCTCTTTGGTGCTTAGACCTGTAAGACCTACAGCTCCATGGAGCAAATAGTGGGATGCTGGGGTTGTGAGTTCAAATCAGAACTTGAGAAAGTTAGAACGGGCACATGAAAACTGTACAGGGGAGTACACCTTTGTTGCAATATGCAAAGCAGCCCTCAGGGTGTCTCCAAAGTCAACACTTTCCCTGCGTCTAGTTAGAGGGTGAATGGAAGGAACAAACCAGTATTAGTGAGAAAAAGGTACGGTCTGTATAAAGTTCCTCACATCTACTAGGTAGAGAAGGCCAGTGGTGTAGCTAGAGGGGGTGCAAAGCACTAGGTTTTGCAGGCGCCTGAACAGACCATGCAAATGGCCCCACCACCTCCCCATCAGAGCCATTCCAGGCAGGGGGAGCAAAATGGAAGCATACGCCCCCACTTACCCTCTGCCCGCCCATGTGCCCACTGCCCTCCCCCACCCCAAAACGCCTCCCTCCCACCCTCCCCATGCCCCTGCAAGACCCCACCACTCCGGCTGTAGGCCCCCAGCCAAGTAGGTCCCACATCGGCCTTCGGAGGACAGTGCGTGTCTGTGCGCCAGCCTCCCTCCTCGAGCAGTGGTGCAAAAGTGCTTTACAGCACTTTACAGCACTTTTGTAACACTGGTGGGCTGGCGCAAAGGACTTGCTCTGGCCCATTATCTTGTTTGGATTGCGCCGTGAGCATGTTTCAAGAAGAGTTGTCACATCTGCGATCTCAAACTTTGAAATTCACTTTGTCTGTAGTTCCTTATGCCCAGTGGCGTAGCTAAGGGGGTGCAGGGGGTAGCAGTTGCACCGGGCATCAAGCTTTAGGGGGGCAACAAACTGAGCTTGACAGTAGTGACCAAAATTGTGAAAATCTTGGTATGTATGAATAACACCATCATGTTATATATCATTGGAAAGCTAATTTAATGCTGAATGCAATGAAGCAAACTGCATTGGAATATCTGTATTCTATCAAAAGTTATGGCCAATTAACCAGAAAATGAAAACACCACTGCCTTATGGAACAAGAAGTGGATTTTCTTAACTCAAAACCGACCTATGAGACTGATTGTTCTGAGAGCCAGTGACATGTTATAATGTTATGGACATGTTGCAATAACATGTTATCATGATACAGCATGAAACCAATAAGGTATTAATATGAGTCAACTCACATTTCCATGTATCTTAATACAGTTACCCCTACTCACTGGGTAAAAAGGCACCTTTTCAAGTGGTGTCCCTCATGCTAAATATAGCCATCCCTTTTCACCCCTCTTCACCGCAGCACAGTGTTTCAAACCAATAAGGTGCACACTTTGTATTTATTTACTTAATTAAATTTGATTTTGTCTGGGGAGGCTACAAATCTTCTTTGACCCCAGGTAGCACATAGATGCCTTAGTTATGCCACTGCTTGCGCCACTCCCAACGCAACCACCTAAAGATATCGCGTGCAAGAAGATCTTTTTATCGTTATCAGGTGCTCCAGAGAAGTGATGGGAAAAGACAAATAAACTCACTTTTTGACATAATGCTTCGGATTTGATGAGCGCAAAAGATACTGAAACCAGACTGTATCCTCCCCACGAAACAGTTGCCTTAGTCTACTCTCCCCCTTTAGGTTTGTGCCAAGATAACTATCCCCAAATTAAAATATCATATAATGCATGCCATATTAATCTTGCCTTTTGAAATATATGCTTAATAGCAGCCGCCCCTGAAGGCATTATTATGATCCATTGATATGGTATCAATGGATATGATTTTTATGATCCATTGATATGATAACCCTACAGATTATTTTTGGATCCTGTTGAATTTTCTGATATTTCCAGAGCCCCATTGTCTTCCCTGACTTACCAATATCTCATAGCCCTTCCATTTCTCTCAGCTTGACAAGTGACCCGAACATCCATTTGGGAAGCATCACCCTCCGTCTTTTTTTTTTTTTTAATTAAAAGGCAAAACTCCAGATACAGGGTTTGCTTTCATCATGGTTGGCAACCTTCAGTCTCGAAAGACTATGGTATAAGCCTACAGCACCCGGTATTCCCAGGCGGTATCCCATCCAAGTACTAACCAGGCTTGACCCTGCTTAGCTTCCAAGATCAGACAAGATCGGGAGATAGTGTTCAGTATAGGGAGATGGTTGGCAACCTTCAGTCTCGAAAGACTATGGTAGAAGCCTACAGCACCCGGTATTCCCAGGCGGTCTCCCATCCAAGTACTAACCAGGCCTGACCCTGCTTAGCTTCTGAGATCAGACAAGATCGGGAGATAGTGTTCAGTATAGGGAGATGGTTGGCAACCTTCAGTCTCGAAAGACTATGGTAGAAGCCTACAGCACCCGGTATTCCCAGGCGGTCTCCCATCCAAGTACTAACCAGGCCTGACCCTGCTTAGCTTCTGAGATCAGACGAGATCGGGCATGTGCAGGGTAACAGTTGCTGTCATAAAGCAGGGAAGTTGAGACCCAGTGGCATAGCTAGAGAGGGTGCAAAACCCTAAGTTTTGCAGGTGCCTGAATGCGCTGTGCAAGGGGCCCCTCCCCCTCCCCTTCAGAGCCATTCTGCGAGGTGGCATTCGCCTCCGTTTTGCTCCCATTGCTCAGAATGGCTCCAAAGGGGAGGGGGAGGGGCCCCTTGCACAGCGCATTCAGGCACCTGCAAAACTTAGTGCTTTGCACCCCCTCTAACTATGCCACTGCAGAGACCAGCTATTCCATCAATAGATCATGCTTTGCTTGCCCAGTCATTCACCTGCCATGCACATAGGGTGATAGCCCTCCATTTGGGACAATAACAAAACCGATGCATAGGAGAAGGCAGAAAATTGGAGCGTGTGCTCCTAAGCTTCCTTTCATTTGCACGAAAGCAATCTGTGCAACATAACCCCTGGGTGAGAGTAACAGCTTCTCCATATGTATACTGTGCATACGTTTCTGCAGTTGATGTTTTGTGTTTATTTCGTGACAGTTTCTCTTCATGTAGTGCTAGCCCTACGCAACACCTTTTTGCCGGTGAGCAGCTCCGAACTGCAGCTAAATCCTGCAAACCCAGACCGACTTGCAATACTGGAACCAGCATACGGGGCCCAAGCCCTGTACCTGAAACCCCCACCCACCCGCAATGGCTCGTTTAGTGCTACCTCTGCTCCAGAATGGAGGATTCAGGGGTTGATCTGGCCATGCAACCCCTCTGATGTAAGCAGATCCTCAGCCGATTCTCAACCTGGCTGACTCCTGCTGCCATATCACTCTCGCAGAGCTACATGTGTTGGAGAGCCCAATCCTATGTGGAATTGGGCTGTCGTGGGCAGCCATTTACAAGGGGGCAAGGGTGGATCAGGTGGCGATGGCCATATCCTATCCCCTCTTTTTGAAACATCTCTGCCCCCTTTCTCTCCTCGGACGCGTGCCAGCTAAAGAGCTGGTGCAGGTCCAAGGAGACCCATTGCAGAGCTTGGTGAATGGAGGGTTAAAGGGATTTAAATCCAATTTCCCTTCTGATGCTCCCAATCTTCCATGCACGCCTCCCACTGGATATGGGATACTTGTTTTCAGCACAGCTGCATCAGCGGGGGGAGGGGGGAAGAATAGAATTAGTCTGTAAGTTCCATATAAGTGTATTGGAATTATGAAGATTGAAAGGGATTTTTGAGTCACCTTATTCAATGCTACTTGAAGTTACAATGATAGAGCCAGAAGCAGACTCACATATCACTTGTTGTGTATATTTATTATTGGCTCTTGCTTTTGTCTGGTAGTCATGTAATCAACTAATGTTTTGTAGCAGGCTCTGGGTAAAGCTTTTACCTAATCAACAACACAAACCTAATTATAATACCCCCTCCCCACAGAGTGCCAGATGCAAGGAATGGCACCAGGATGCAAGTCTGTTGTTGTTTTGTGTGCTCCCTGAGATATTTGGTGGGCCACTGTGAGATACAGGAAGCTGGACTAGATGGGCCTATGGCCTAATCCAGTGGGGCTGTTCTTATTTTCTTAGTGTGCACTGCCTCCCATGGGGGAGACAGTCACGGAAGTATCTTCAAGCCTCCACTGCCCAAATGAGTCTTCTCAGATCTGCACCAACCGTTTTGCTGGTGCAGAACTGAGGAGAGTGAGGGAGAGGGAATGGTGGAAGGAATGGGGGGATATGATCCTGGTACACATTCATGCCACCAGAATCTGCACCCTTCCTCCCCTATTCTTCCTCCTCCCTGCCCTCTTCCCTGCCCAGACATTCCCTCATTGCTCCCCCTCCCTACCCCATTCCTCCCACCATCTGCCCCTGTTGTCATCTTACCAGCACTGGTGGTGAGTGGCTTCTCCATTGGCACATGGCCACAAGCCATATGTACTTGCAGCCTTGTTGCACATGCTGTAGCAATAGCACAGCAATAGGTTTGCCCGCTGAGCGCATGTTCTGTTATAGGATCTGTTGGTTAGTATTGGGAACTTAGATGCCTAAAACTTTGTTAATTCAGTATATTACCCTTGCTAATTGGGTAAGAGGCACTTTTTCAAGTGGGTGCTCCTTTTTTTAGCAGGGGGAGAGTAACTGGCCCACCTCACCCCAGCACTGTCTGTTCTAGTGGCTGTCTACTGGTATTCATTTGCATTTTTTTAGATTGTGAGCCCTTGGGACAGGGAGCCATTTAGTTATTTGATTTTTCTCTGTAAACCGCTTTGTGAACTTTTAGTTGAAAAGCGGTATATAAATACTGTTAATAATAATAATAATTAACCTTTTCCCCCCCCCTACAGATCAGTAAGCAACCTCTTCCTGCAATCTCTAGCCTACACTACAAAACTTAATTCTTTTGATGCTCATTCAATATTGTAATGCAACTGTCAAAGAGCATCTTGAACACTCATTTATGCTCAAGGGGCTTTGGAGGGGGCAGACTTAGGAATGTCTTGTGCAGTGGAAATGGCAATAACCGGCCTGTGGGTGAATTTTTGCAGTTCATGCAAGGTGCATATCATTGTCTCGTCTCTGAAGCTGATTTATAGACACATCCATTTGCAATGAGCTCACAAGAATGGTTGTTGTTGTTGAAAAAGAAATTTTCATTTGGAAATTATGCCTGAAGTTCTAGGTATAGCAGGCAATCATATATACAATCTCACTGTTGTTTGCACAGACAAAATCACTCTCCGTATTTCACTACAACAGCGCGTTGACCTTATGTAGCCCTGGTTATAGTTCACTTTGTTGTATTTTAATCATGTCACTTGGCATCCAGGTGGCAAATTTTTGAGTCTTAGTTGTACTAAATGTAGTCCTTTCGCCCATTGCTGGGAGAAGAAGTCATCCGCAGGGCAGTGAAAAAATAGACTCATCATGCATTTCACAATCTAATTCAGCTAATCTGGTGCCTGACCTTTACAGAGAACTGGAAAGCAAGCACAGAGCTGGTAGCCCTCTGAATGCAGCTCCAAAGTAATTTTCTGCATACCTTGAGACTGTAAAAATAGGTGCCGTGGGTATTTAACATCTGAAGGAAGGAGGGCAGTAAAAGGTGAACTTTCATGCAAACCGACTGTGATTTCACTCCCAAAGGGAAGATTTTAATCTGGAGGAAAGAGACCTGCTCAGTACCATACACAGCAAAACAAAAATGCTTTCTGTTAATGGCTTCTGCTGAAGCCTTGGCAGCTTACGAGAACTGTTCTTTAATATGTACGAACCGTTGATTGACACATGCCATTGCGATCGCAGCATTCATAGGGACATGATTTATTGGTACGTATATCACATGAAAATGATTCTGCAAAGGAGCTCACAATTGTGTTTATTTTCAGGTGAGAAAAGTATATTCTGTATATACCTCCCTGGTTTTTCTGGGTGCTACAGATATTCCGATCCACATACGAAACCAATTCCCACTTTACGGCCACACAACGTGGTTAGCCAAATGCATTGCTAGGAGGCATGGTTAGAAATGGATGTGCCTCTTAATTAGCAAAATTATTGCAGTGGGGGGAGAGCAGCCTGATTGGGACTGTGGCACATGGGGAGTGCCTTGACTATTTTCCTGTGGAAAATTGCCCCCACCAAAGTAGCAATTTGCACCTTTTCAGGGAAAAGGGCCCAGGAAAAAGGGAGGCTGACCAAAGGGAGTAGTGCCTAATGGATGGAGTGCACACACCCCTTCACGCTCCTTGCTCCCCCCTTTCTGGATTAGCAGCTGGATAGGGAAGAACCATGGTAGGTAGTATTCACTGGGCAATTCATTGAAAAATTCCCAGGCTATAGAGGACAGATGGGGCATGGGACTGAAAAGAGTACTGAACCTGAGGAATTATTTTGAAAATCAAACGCATAGTCATATCTGCAGGACAAAGAGATGTGGCAACCCACAGAATTTCCCATGAACATGGACCAGGCAGGCAAAGAGTCAAAATGCAGCTAGTTTATTAAAAGTCCAAAGGGAACTAAACAAAAGGGGGGAAGGGTGGATACAAGTATGCGGACAGGAAAAGCCAGAGCTCTGCTGGATGAGCACAAAGAAAAGGTTTGATCAAATGGATGCAGTGACCATTAATGCCCAGCAGATGGAGCTGGGATGCTGTTCAAGAATGCTGCCCCCAGGTTGCCTTAAACCCAGAGAAGTTGATAGGGCTGCTTGGCATAGAGTTAGCAAACAGGGCAAAATAAATTCCCTGGTGGCTTGCTAGATGGTCCCTATCCTAATGATTTACATTTGTCCAAGGAATCTGGGTGCCTTACACTTACTCATGAGTAAGTACACTTCCATATACCGGCGTTAGGTCTCCATGGCAAACCCAGACAAATGTGTTTCTAGTGTGCTTGAGGCTAAAAAGTCTTAGCTTGATAATGTCATCAGATTACCTGACCAGGAGGAGTAGAACCCACCCTTCTTATGTGGACAGACAGGTGTGACTGCCCATTGGCAAGGCAGCTCATCTCTAGGCAGAATAGCTCCTGCGGGCGGGATGAATCCACAACTACACACGGCTGGGGGATAATGGAAGTTTGAACAGGAGACAAAGCAGAGAACCAGGGAGGGAGGGAGGTAAACTGTCCCTTGAGGAGGGGTCTTAGTGAGAAAACCTGCACACCAAACAAGAAGCGGAGCTGGGGGTGGCGGCGCGGTAAGTACGGCACACTCCGCAATGTCCCTCCCATTCGGCATCAGAGTCATTCAGGGCAGTGATGACACATTGTTGTCGCTGCCTTGAACGGCTCCGATGCTGAAGGGGAGGGGTCGCTTATACGGCGTGTTGTGAAGCATGCTGTACTTACCACGCCGCCCCACTAGCTCCGCTTCTTTACCAAACAGGTAGGTTGGCCCTCAGAGGTGCACACAGTAAAAATTGCCTCTAGACAGTCCAAGTATTCATCAGGTCACTAATGTAAAATTAGTAGGACATCAAGGAGCTTATCGCAACCACCGTATAATGAAATGTATCACTGCTCAAAACAATAAAGGGAACACTCAAACAACACAATGTCACTCCAAGTCAATCACACTTCTGTGAAATCAAACTGTCCACCTAGGAAGCCACACCGATTGGCAATCAAGTTCACATGCTGTTGCACAAATGGAGTAGACAACAGGTGGAAATCATGGGCAAGTAACAAGACACCCCCAATAAAGCAGTGGTTCTGCAAGTGGTGACCACAGACCACTTCGCAGTCCCTATGCTTTCTGGCTGATGTTTGGGTGACCTTTGAATGCTGGTGGTGCTGTCACTCGGCAGCATGAGGCAGAGTCTGCAACCCACACAAGTGGCTCAGGTAGTGCAGCTCATCCAGGATGGCACATCAATGCGAGCTGTGGCAAGAAGGTTTGCTGTGTCTGTCAGTGTGGTGTCCAGAGCATGGAGGCGCTATCAGGAGACAGGCCAGTACACCAGGAGACGTGGAGGAGACCGTAGGAGGGCAACAACCCAGCATCAGGACTGCTACCTCCGCCTTCGTGCCAGGAGGAACAGGAGGAGCACTGCCAGAGCCCTGCAAAATGACCTCCAGCAGGCCACAGATGTGCATGTGTCTGCTCAAACGGACAGAAACAGACTCCATGAGGGTGGTATGAGGGCCCAACGTCCACAGGTGGGGGTTGTGCTGACCACCCAACACCGTGCAGGACGTTTGGCATTTGCCAGAGAACACCAAGATTGGCAAACTCGCCACTGGCGCCCTGTGCTCTTCACAGATGAAAGCAGGTTCACACTGAGTACATGTGACAGACGTGACAGAGTCTGGAGATGGCAGGGAGAACGTTCTGCTGCCTGCAACATCCTCCAGCATGACCGGTTTGGCAGTGGGTCAGTAATGGTGTGGGGTGGCATTTCTTTGGGGGGCCGCACAGCCCTCCATGTGCTCACCAGAGGTAGCCTGACTGCCATTAGGTACCGAGATGAGATCCTCAGACCCCTTGTGAGACCATATGCTGGCGCAGTTGGCCCTGGGTTCCTCCTAATGCAAGACAATGCTAGACCTCATGTGGCTGGAGTGTGTCAGCAGTTCCTGCAAGATGAAGGCATTGATGCTATGGACTGGTCCACCCGTTCCCCAGACCTGAATCCAATTGAGCACATCTGGGACATCATGTCTCGCTCCATCCACCAGCGCCACGTTGCACCACAGACTGTCCAGGAGTTGGCGGATGCTTAAGTCCAGGTCTGGGAGGCGATCCCTCAGCAGACTATCCACCACCTCATCAGGAGCATGCCCAGGCGTTGTAGGGAGGTCATACAGGCACGTGGAGGCCACACACACACTACTGAGCCTCATTTTGACTTGCTGTATGGACATTACATCGAAGTTGGATCAGCCTGTAGTGTGTTTTTCCACTTCAATTTTGTGTCTGACACCAAACCCAGACCTCCATGGGTTAATAAATGTGATTTCCACTGATGATTATTGTGTGATTTTGTTGTCAGCACATTCAACTATGTCAGGAACAAAGCATTTAATAGGAATATTTCGTTCATTCAGATCTCGGATGTGTTGTTTAAGTGTTCCCTTTATTGTTTTGAGGAGCTTATATATATCTTGATGCATTAGCTGCCTCCAGAGGTTCTTTTTTCCTGCGTACAATTCTGCAGGATCTTTACAAAAAATGGACACATTCCATCCATAATAGCTTTTGTGATTATTATGGACAGAGCTCCCAAACTATGAACAATCCAGAAATATTAATAGCAGGTGAGAGTCTTTGCCTCCGAGAAAGGGTGTGTGACTGACTATCACCACCACTTTCCATGTGTCCAGATGACGTCCAAAGGGGACCTATGTGTATAAGAGATTGGAGGTCAGAATGCACAAGGCTCAGCTGGGGGCAAATCAATTGGAAGGGACAACTGCTGTTAGAAAAGCTCGGGCAGTCCAATCCTGAGCTGCCTGGCACGCGGGGCTGCTGCGGCACCAAATATGGCTGCCGCTGCGTCAAGCATGCCCAGGCAGCCGCCACTGCCTCCTCGGGAGAAAGGGACTTTCATCCCAGATAAAGCAAATAGCCCCACAATGGGGCTACTCAATTCTACAATGACCTGAGTATTGGGATAGAATTCAGAGCCGTGTTGGGCGGATAGCCTGACATGGAGGCTCAGGATTTGGTGGAGCAAAGCTCCACCAGTCCTGCCTCCCTCCCGCCCCGCTCCCTCCCTTGGCACGTCTCCTCCCCACCTCTCCTCACCCTCCCTCTGCCTCCCCCGCCCCAGAATGCCTCCTCCCCGCCTCCCCCTACGCCCCCACCTACCTCTCCGCTGCCTGGCAATCCATGTGACCTCTGGTGCTCTGTGGTGCTAGCCCAGTTCCGGCCAGCGCTGGGCTTGCACCAGACCCCCCACCCAGGGCTAGGGCCCGCAAACCTGCATTACGGCATGTTTGTGATGGTGCACACTGGCAGTGAGCCAGTGCGTACTGGTTAGGATTGGGCCCTAAGCCTGCTATCATTAAAGACATTTAATTAACATTCTCTTTCTCTCTCCTTCAGTTCACACACACACACACACACACGGGAATTAATCGTCAATCATACTACAGCTGAATTTGTACTGCTGTTGTAGTGCTACTGGTTCAGAAAAAATTCTACAATTAAGGGTGTGATCCTACCCTACCACAGCACTACTCTTGTGCAAGCTGCCATGGTGATAGCTGATGGCTGTTGCAGAAGTGCTGTAAAACACTAAGGGCACAATCCTAACCCCTTCTGTCAGTGCTTTCCAGCACTGGCATAGCGGTGCCAGTGGGACGTGTGCTGCATCCTGCAGTTGGGTGTCACTCACGGAGGCCTCCTCAAAGGAAGGGAATGTTTGTTCCCTTACCGCAGAGCTGCACTGCCCTTATGTCAGTGCTGGAAAGCACTGACAGAAGGGGTTACAATTGTACCCTTAGTGATGGCCCAGTTGTAGTTGCTGCTGGTCCTGGTCTCTCGTGCCTGTGGGATTGGCTGTCAGACAGTATCAGTGCAGCACCTGGTGTTGGGGAGGTGTTCTGCGGCAAGTCCCCCTTTCCTACAAGGTATCATTTAAGCCAACTTTATCTCAAAAGTGGGAAGCAAGACTCAGAATTTGGCCTCATGACAGACTTGGGCACGCAGCCAGGTCTTCCAGCATAATGGAACTTATGCCCTGCTAATATAGCGATGCCAGGTAGGGCAGTCTCACCTCCTTGACGAATCTTGCTTCGAAATAACTTGCCAGGAAGGCCATTAGCACCATTTATTATGCTGATTGCAAACACAAAACAAAAAACCCAGACAGAGAAATCTCCAACCAAGAAGCCTGTCGATGTCTTTTCTGAACTCATTTTTTCTCCTGCGTCTTATGATCTTCTGTGAAAAGCTGAAAAAAATAACCCAAGTATACATTATCTTCCCCATTTATTACTTCTACACCACTATTGTCCTCACCCCAATTTTCTCCATTTTCACACAGAGCGAAAAAAGAATGTTCCTGACCTGACAAAACCCATTTCCTTTAATCTAATTTTTGTTGTTGTTTTATGCTTCATGGCTTCATTTCTCTATTTCGTAGCAGATCATAGTCTTGGAAATGAGATAAGGACACGATTTTGCTGCTGTTCAAGGACCGTCCTCCTATTCATACTCTTTGTTAAATCCCCTAATGTCGCTCCCTTTCTTTTGCTCTTATAATGGTTTTTTTGATTGTATTTCACATTGTATTCATCATTATTTCCCAAACTTTACTGTTTTTACAATAATCTCCATTCTTTGGAAGAGGGAGATGCGTTTTTTATTCATTATACTGTCTTAACCATTCAACAACAATCACCTGGGTCGCCATACAGCCCAAAGTTCTTAACTATTTACCTCAGGGTGCCAGATGCAAGGAACTGGCAACAGGATGTAGTGATCTTGTCTTGTGTGTCCCTCAAGGCTACTGGTGGGCCACTGTGAGATACAGGAAGCTGGACTAGATGGGCCTTTGGTCTGACCCAGCAGGGCTCTTCTTACGTTCTTACGTAACTAAATGCTCATGTGGTGATGCAGTGGCATCGACACAGTTTCTGAGGCCTCCCACTGGGAATTTTTTAGCTGCTGGAGGTCTCCTCAGGATAAGGGGATAATTTGTCTGCTTGCCCCAGGATAAGCGGCAACAGCCACAACAGGGCTACTTAGACCAGATACTGCTGGTGCAAGTCCACATTGATCAGTATAGGTGGATCAGGACCGGGAAAGGGGTTGCGGCATATCCCCTACAGCAGGGGTGCCCACACCCCGGCCCTGGGGCCACTTGCGGCCCTCGAGGCCACTCAATGCGGCCCTCAGAGAGCCCCCAGTCTCCAATGAGCCTCTGGCCCTCTGAAGATTTGTTGGAGCCCACACTGGCCCGACGCAACTGCTCTCAGCGCGAGGGCGACTGTTTGAGCTCTCGCGTGAGCTGTGGGATGAGGGCTCCCTCCACTGCTTGTTGTTTCACGTCTTTGATGCAGTAGCAGCAGCAAAGGAAAGGCCAGCCTTGCTTTGTGCAAGGCCTTTCATAGGCCTTGAGCTATTGCAAGACCTTCATTCATTCATATAAGTTCATCTTTAATATGTTCATTTATGTAAACTTATGTAAATTTATTCAAATTTAAAATGTAAATTAATTCTTTTTTTCCCCTGGCCCCCGACACAGTGTCAGAGAGATGATGTGGCCCTCTTGCTAAAAACTTTGGACACCCCTGCCCTACAGCAATGATCTTCAACCTTTTCCATGCCACAACACCTCTAAACAAACAAACAAACAAACATGAGACTGAGGACCCACCATCAATCCCACCCCCATCTGTCCAATCACCCCTATCATCATCACCCACTCCCTGCTCCATTCTGCCCTCCAAAGCACTGTTCACTGCCACCAAATATTCTTATGAGAGAGCACAAACGGTTACCACAAAGCCTGGCACTAGTGAAAGCTATTTTAGCATGATTGCTAAGATCCTGAGCAGAACTAAGACACAAAGAGCTAGGATGGTGTAGTGGTTTGGGAGGTGGACTTAAACCTGGAAGATCCAGGTTTGAATCCCTCCTTAGCCATGAAGCATCTTGGGTGACCTTGGGCTAGTCACTTTTTCTCTCAGCCTCACCTACCTCACAGGGTTGCCGTGAGCACAAAAAGAGGACAGCAGCTGAGTACAGTACCCTGAGCTCCTAGGAAGGGCAGTATAAAAATGTGAAAAATAAATAAAAATCTCTTGGCATCTGAAGGGGTACACCTTCCTCCCTTTACTCAGTGGTGCTCTAATCCAGTGGTTTTCAACCTTTTTCATTCCTATAACTTGCCACGACTCCACAGTTGGGGTTTGCGACCCACGCGGGTCACAGCCACAAAGTTGAAAAGCATTGCTCTATCGTGATTTGGGTATCGATAAACTAATTCAAGAGCACCTCATGAAGAATATTGTATTTCCCCCCTCCAAAAAAAAAAGAAAATAAAATCTTCCAATTTTTTTTTTTCTTTTCTATGGGAAATAATGTGGGGAATAATTCGATTCCCCCCTACCCCCAAAGATTTATTACATCATTGCATCCCTCTGGGAAGAAGAAAATTGCAAGCTTTGTTTACCATTATTCCCTGAGTAGCTCATGTTGGGTTTAGAGAGCCTCTAAGTTTCCACAGCACATGGAACAAATGAGCCTACGGCCTAAGGCAGGGGTTAGCAACCTATGGCCCGCAAGCTGGAACCAGCCCTGCAGTAAAAGTTATACTTTGATTAAAAAATAAAAAGAAATGTTTGAATGGTTGAAAATAGAACATCTGGGGGTCTGTGTCAGGGTTCAGCCAGATAGTGCATTGGTTAATGGCTCATCAGGCTGGGCTAACTCCCTGACCTGGGGTTCCCAACCCACCTCGAGCTGCTGAGATTTGTTCCCAGGGCAAGATGCCTGGTAAGCTCCCCTTTCCTAAATGCATTAGGGTAATAGAAGTGCATTGAAAGTGTAAAGCTGGAGAGGAAATGCAGACCTGGATAGGCTGAGATTGAGGTACCCAAATTTATTTTGTAATTCAATTGTTTTGTACTGTATAGTTTGCATTCTCATGGCCTATGCCCCAGGGATTTTGCCTCCTCCCAAGCCTGAACCCTCCACAGATGGCTGGGAATCAGATTGATCTTCAAATAGCTACTGAATACAATCCTGGAGATTCTAACAGGACCTCCTTGGCTGGATGATATAACAAAAAGCTGGGGGGAAACAAAATTGCCAGGAATAGCACCAGTCAGAGTTGGCTACCCTATCCTGAACCTTTAGTCCTGGCAACAGTGTGCTATCAGGGAGTTGGCAGGACACCATGAGGTCCCCAGTACAGTTGGAACCTGATATCCAACTCAATCCATTCCCAAACTCCCCACGGATACTGAAACCCTTGGATAATGGAATCCACAGGTGGAGTCCAATAGGACCTCTGGATGCGACTGGAAGCCCTGGAGGTGTTGGAAAAGCGTTTTTGGTTTTTGGAAAAAGCAGAAGTGCTCTTCTAACACATCTGGGAGGTGCTCTGAGGCCTGAAGGGGCCGTACATAGCCTCTCTAGGTCTCAGAATACCTCCCAAACATGACCGGAAGGTGCTTCTGGCCACGTTTGGGAAGTCAGGTAGGGCCCTCCAGGTTGACTTTGGAACCAGGATGTGGTGATGGCGTCTAGCCTAGACGCCTTTAAAAGGAGAATGGACAAGTTTCTGGAGGAAAAATCCATTATGGGGTACAAGCCATGATGTGTATGCGCAACCTCCTGATTTTAGAAATGGGTTATGTCAGAATGCCAGATGCAAGGGAGGGCACCAGGATGAGGTCTCTTGTTATCTGGTGTGCTCCCTGGGGCATTTGGTGGGCCGCTGTGAGATACAGGAAGCTGGACTAGATGGGCCTATGGCCTGATCCAGTGGGGCTGTTCTTATGTTCTTAACTACAATTCCCAGGAGGCCTTGCAGGTCTCTTGTTACCTGGTGTGCTCCCTGGGGCATTTGGTGGGCCGCTGTGAGATACAGGAAGCTGGACTAGATGGGCCTATGGCCTGATCCAGTGGGGCCGTTCTTATGTTCTTATGTTCTTAACCCACATTGAGTCAAATCCGCGAGTTTTCAGCCTGCAGTTAAAAAGGGCCTACCTGTACAGGGCTTTTCTCCAGGACCCCCAATAAAGTGGTGCCAGCACAATGAGTGTGTGTAGTAGTCAGACACAGTAAGTAGGCATAGTCCCACCTCCCAAGACCCCCCTCCCTCTTTGCACTTGGACTGAGAGAAGACCTGCAGCAGACCTGCTTTCAGAGCCCTGCCGGGGAACCGTATATAACCCTGCTTAATAAAATGGTTATGTTGCCAACATCTGTGTGAAACTTGAATGGAATTCAACACAGAGGGAGGCTATTTGAGAGAGAGAGAGAGAGAGAGAGAGAGAGAGAGAGAGAGAGCCTGACCTGATAGTTGTATTAGAAGGAATGCTGCATTTAGCATAGAGACTCGCGAACTGCATCCATATTGGATTTACAGCTTCTGTTGTGCTTTTTCATGGGGCCTGGACTAAAGTCTCATGCTGAGCACTAATAGAAAGCCAAACGTTATAATTTTCAATATGAACCCAGTCATAGCATTTTCGACACGCTCATTCTCGGTAACCTTTCGAGGCACGGCGGTATTAACAAAGCACATTGTCGAATGGCGAGAGGTGGCCCAAAGTCAGCATTTAAAGTGTCGTTAACTATAGGTTTATGTGTTGCTGTTGTTTTTCTCCTACGGCTCGGATTATTTCAAGGCAGCTTTTCAAATGAAATGCAATCACATTGCGGGTTACCAGCGAGGCATACACAACTTCAGAATTGTGTTTCAACTCTGGGCTGCCTCCGTATACATTCTAATTAGGCTCGCAACAGGATTCAGTTCGCCAGCCCTCTAAGCATTTGCTTCCAAAGACTACTGGCTGAATTTTTTTTTTTTTTACTTTTTTTTAATCCTGAGATGAATCAGGCATCATATCGCCTGACGCCAGGCTCTTGATTAGATACATATTTGTTTTAATTATCCACCTGCTTTCAATTAAGTACCAGGAAATCTACCCTATTAGCAACACAAGCTAATTACCCTGGTACATAGAATAAAGTCATCCTTTTTCTCCGGGCGCTTCTGTGGGACACTGGCTAAATACGTTCCAAATTTAGCTTCAGTTATAACTTCACCACCTCATAGGTTAACAGCAGTTCCAAACATCTGTTGTGCAGGCTTTGGAAAAAAAGGCCTATTAGGAGGCAAAAATCATAGCGATCCATATTATGAAGGGGGTCAGTTGATAGAAAGACTTCAAGGGTGTTGCTAGTTCCAAATCTAAAGGGCCATGGAGAGAGAATGTGCACATACCTTTGAAAAGTAGGATTTATGGATTTTCGTCTCGTACAGTGCTTTGAAAACGTACCCCTTCCTAATAACAGACTCAGCTGTGCAAAACAGCTGCATGAATGGCAACTGATAGACTCCAGATGGGTGGTAAGAAAGTCAACATCTGAAATCTGCATTTTTAAAATTTAGAGTGAGAGAACGGGAACCGAAGACATTTCACAGAGTGCTTGAGCAAATGGAGGATCTATGGAAAAGCAAGATGGCGTTGGAACCAAAGCTGATCTGTGTAAAGAAGACCAACAAAGCCAGTCTGTGTAAAGCAAACCAATGGGTAGAGATTGTTGTACCATTTAGGGCAAGGGGAGGAAAAGTGAAAGGAAGCCAAAAGGAGCTGGTTTCCTCCATTTTGCTCCCCCTCCCTGCCTGGAATGGCTCTGAAGAGGAGGGGGAGGGGCTGCTTGCAAGCTGCAGTGAGTCTCCCTGCAAAACTTTATGCTTTGCACCCCCTCTAGCTACGCCACTGTGGCCACTTGTGGTGCATTTGTAATACCGGTTTATTTGCAAATATACGCGTTGTACTGGAGAAAGCAGGCAGGCAGCATCAGATGCCCAAAAGCAGCAGAATGCACTTTCAACCCTCCCACCCCCAGATTGCAAACCATCTGAAAAGCTCAGACTTCTTCGGCTTTCTCTGGCTGTACTCACATTGTTTGTATACTCCTTGCCACACACCCAAGCAGACACATTGATCTCAGCTCATAGAGAGCCTTGACCTATGGTTGTGAGAATGCAAGCTAGTGGTGTAGCCCAGTGGTTTTTCGACTGGTGATTCCCTTGACCTGCTGGGCCACAGGCCGTGGCTCCCTATTAGGGCTACAATCTTATACATTATATAGGGCGGCAGATTTTTTGCAAGGATTCTGCAGCTCCCTTGGCTGGTTTTTCCAGCTCCCTGGGGTGCTATGGCTCACAGTTTGGGAACCACTGGTATAGTCTGTTCCTTTAAAATGATTGGTTAAGAGAGGAAAGGAGAGGAATGTAGCAGGGGTGGCTTCTTCCAAACGTTCTTCCTCCAGTCCTTTCATCAGGGATCCTGCAAGGGCATCTAGTCCAGCCCCCTTCTTGAAGCAGGAACGTCCTCTCTAGGGCATTTCTAAAAGGTGCCTATCAAAACTCTGCTTGAAGCCCTCCAGCAAGTGATAACCCACCACTTCCTTTGGTATATTTGATTCTATTGTCAAATTGCTCTTACCATTAAGAGATTTTCCTTGATGTTCGTCTGAAACCTACCCTCCTACAGTGTAAGCCTATGAGATCTAGCCGTACTTTCTGGGACGGCAGAGAACCATTCTTTGTGCTCTTCCATGTGACAATCATTCAGGTATTTGAAGACTGTGTGCCCCCCTCCCCCAATTCTCTTCTTCTGGTTAAACATACCAAGTTCCCTCAGCTTTTCCTCCCAGGACTGATTTTCCAGACTCCTGACCATCTTTTTTTGCCTCCTCTGAACCTGCTCCAGTTTGGCTGCATCCTTCTCAAAATGTGGTTCCTAGAATTGGACATGGTACACTGGATGAGATCCAAACAGCATGTAGTAAAATGGAACCACTCCTTCTCACAGCTGGGAAGCTATAGCAGCCCAGGAAACTAGATTCTCATTAGCTTTCTTTGCAGGTACATCACACTCCTAACCCAGTTTGTAACTCACCCCTTTAGTCTTCACAAGACTCTTGGGGGTAGGTTAGATTCCTCTTCCTTGTCAACATCTTCCACCATAACCAGTACACCACACTAGTTCTCATTATGCTTGGAAAAGTTTGACTTAGATTGACTTATCACCAGTGACGTACCAATGCCACAAGGAACATGGGGTTGAGTCACCTGAGGAGAACCAGAAGCAATGTCACGACATCACATGCTGGCATGACATCACGATGTCACTTCCGGTTCTCCCCGGAAGAGATGGGGTGTGTGTGCGCGAACAATGTGTCCATTGCCACCTTCCTCCTCCTCTTGGAGGCTCTTTCTGGCACTCCTTACAGGGGTGAGAAGGGGGTGGATGAAGAAGTGGCTGCTCAGAGCTGTGCCAAGTGGTTTCCTCACAAAGCAAAAGAGGTGGCGGCAGCCATCTTAGGGCCCAATCCTATCTGACTTTCCAGCACCAGTGCAGCCACAATGCAGCCCTGAGGTAAGGGAATAAAAGTTCCCATACCTTGAGGAGGCCTCTGTGACTGCCTTCCCAACAGAGGAAGCACAGCAGCAGCAGCACTTGAAAATTGGATAGGATTGGGCCCTTAGTCAGCCTGCCCCGGACATCCCCTTCCCGTGTGATGTTCAAGGCTGGAAACCAGGGCGGACTGCTCTTGGCTAGCTGCTTGGCTAGCTGCTACTGCTTATCACTATTTCCTCGACTTAGGAAGCCTCATTGTGAGGAACTTTGATAACCTTCTATTGTAGAGAAATATCTAACCCTTGTGGGTTCCTAGTACAATGGGGTAAGTATGATCTACAAAAGCACTCAATCCATGAAAGGAAGAAAAGGGAAGCTCACAATTTAGCAGGCAAGGTATGCCCAGAGTAAAGATATATATATAGGGGTTGTTTTTTTTTTTTTAAAAAAAAAGAATTTAAAAACTCAGAAGAACCAACATCTTGAATGATTAGATTTTGCTGCATTTCAGTCTTCTCCAACTGTCTTTCTGCAGCTATTTGCAAGTAGGACAAATCCTTATCAGTGTTGGAAATGACTTTGTAATCAGCAATATAAAATAACACTGAGCAGTGGCAAGGTTGTTTGATTTTAAATATATACTGATAAAATAATTTTTTTAAATGGTGTGTACCTAAACAGAGGTTTTGGATTGGATCATCCTGAGAAATGTTGTCTGGAATTTTTTCTTATTCTGCAAAATTATTTCAAGATTATCCTGTCCCTACATTCTGAGGATAATAGAAAGGATGACGACATGCAGAGAGAGAGAGAGAGAGAGAGAGAGAGAGAGAGAGAGAGAGAGAGAGAGAGAGAGAGAGAGGTATTTTACCTGATTGATCACGGTTACGTACTGGATGCAGGCAAGCAGCAGGTCCGTGTCATAAGATCTAATTATCAAGAATTGCTTTTTCTGCCCCAAAGCAACCATTTGGATGACAGGGTTCTGTGCACTGTAAAACAAAATGGGAAGCCAGCACTGTATAAACTGGCTCACCGCTCCCTGCCATGTTTTCGGATATCTGCCTCCTCATCTCATTTATTTTCCACACATTAATGGTGGCAGTCACCTTGAGCTGGTGATGCAGAGTAATTTTCACCGAAACCTTGATCAGAAACCATAAATCAGACTGATGTGCTTTTATGGTCTAATAACATTCTGTCTGCTCCCTACCAGCCCTTATGTAAAACTGCATTGCAGTGAAGCCCTTGTATTAGATTTTATTGCAGATATTCGAGCACACTGTATATTGCAATCTGCAAATGTGCCCAGTGAACATCCAGACCAGAGTCAAAAATTATTATCATATTAAGAGATGGGCTTAAATACATAAACAGGAGGAAATGTAGACAGTGCCAAGGTAAATCTTTCCATCAGTGTTTCATGGCGTCTGAGCTGGTCAGAGAGCTGCCAAATTGAAGATGACAAATAGAGAAGATTACTTCCCAAGACCCACTTCTGCAGAAGACCCAGTTATGGGGCTAGAGCCTTTCTTCCATTTGCTAAGCAGAGAGTTAAAAAGAGGTAGGGACTGGCTGTTTTGGGTCTGGTGGTCAGGTTACATGATCTTCAGTCGTGCAGGGGGCAATTTCACCCTGTTGCTGAAGAATTCAAGATCTGTTGATGGAGGACATCAGAGAAGGCATTGGGTAGTCCAGTCCACCTCAACTCTCTGCCTGGCAATGCAGCACCACCAACCTGGGGTCCATTGTATCTTGTGGGGGAATTTTGACATGTTGAGGCCTCCTTGGGACAGTGGCATAGCTAGAGGGGATGAAAAGCACTAAGTTTTGCAGGGTGCCTCACCACAATGTGCAAAGGGCCCCTCCTTGTCCCCCTGGAGCCATTCCAGGCAGTGCAAGCAAAATAGAGGCATACACCTGGCTACAAAGTGGAGGGCAATGGGCCCTTTGCACACTGCAGCTCTCCCTTAAAATCTTAGTGCTTTGCACCCCTACTAGCTATGCCACTTCCTCAGGGCCAGGGAGTATTTCTTCCCTTCCCCCATGGGAAGCCCCCACGGCTGCCATGGGTCAACTCGGGCTTGCCCCAGTGATATGGCTGGTGCAAGTCCATATTGACCAGTGCAGGGAGATTGGGCCAGGGACAGAGTTAGGATTCAGTGGGCACTGCTGTTGCCAGACCCACCCACCTCCTCCCTACCCAATCTTCTCCGTTTCTCCTGCCCAGTTCCATCCTTTTGACCAGATGCACAGTCTTCCCTGCACCAGTGGGAGCCCTCAATCCATCATTGCACAAAGCGTGCTGCTTGCCACTTGTGATGGCAGCCAGTCTGCATACTCCAGAGCTGTCATATTTTCAACAGCCACAAACCATAACTCTCAAATCTGTTTTTTTCTTTCTCCCTCTATATTTTCCAAATATGAGAGAGAGAGAGAGAGAGAGAGAGAGAGAGAGAGAGAGAGAGAGAGAGAGTCTCTGTGTCTGTATACAGTTTCTTTTGAATTAATGTTACCTGAGCTTTTAGTGTGGGGAATATTAGATATTTAAATAAACCAATTAATAAAAAAAAATCAGCTGAAGGCTATTTTTCCGAGACAGCTGTGCAAAACTAATTATGGGAGATGTGCATTAATGTTGCCAAATGCATCCACAACTAAATGTGCCATTTCCCACCACTAGTCCCTAATGCTTTATTCTTTAGTTGAGTTTATGGTATTTGACAAGAGTGAAAAAAAATTTAGATTTCCGATTTCTGGAACTCCTCTTTTTTTGGTAGCATTTTATGAGTCTCCCTTTCAACTGGCATGAATTGCTGGGAGCCACAGCCTGTGTGGCACCCAGGGCAGGCAGCACAGAACGTCTCTTTAAAGTTTGGGTTTATTCAAGAGCTTCCAGCATGTCTCCCGGGGAAATTCACAGTTCAGAACCGGATTCTGCATCTGAAGCCCTGAAACTGCCGAGTACTAGAGAAGCCCTTCTCCTCGTTCTGTTATATCCCCTGCTGTCTAATCCGCCAGCTGACATTTGTTGTCTGCTTGAGGAAGTTGTTTTCCAAACCTCCTGCCTGGGAACAGCGGAAGCAGGACGGTGAGGGAGAAGCACTGGAGGGCAATGGAGTGAGGAACACATGCCTTTCAGATTCGCCGATTCACAGCAGTGGAAGACAATCACCCCTGCGTCAGTTTTCTGCAAAGTTTTTAGTCAAAGAGAGTGATTTGGAGTTTAATGCATGGTGGGCTTTTTTAAAAAAAGCTAAAAAAAAAAGGTGTGAGATAACAAAAACTCTCATATGGGAAGAAGTTAGTACTCCAAAGAAGACTGGATCACAGAGTGGTGGGAGAGTTAGAACAGACAAAAGAAAATATTTCTTCGCCGATCATGTAATTAATCTGTGGAACGCCTTGCCACAGGATGTGGTGATGGCACCTGGCTTAGATGGGCCTTTGGCCTGATCCAGCAAGGCTTATGTTCTTATACAGTCTGCCCATTTTTGGCACAGCTGCATCAGTGGGGGAGGAAAGATAAGACTAAGAAGAGCCACACTGGATCAGGCCAAAGGCCCATCTAGGCCAGCTTCCCACATCTCACAGTGGCCTACCAAATGCTTCAGGGAACACACTAGACAGCAGACAACCTGCATCCTGGTGCCCTCCCCTGCATCTGGCAATCAGAGGCAGCCTACCTCTACCTTGCATATACCTACCATGACTTGTAACCCATGATGAACTTCTGTCCAATCCCCTCTTAAAGGCATCTAGGCAAGATGCCATTACTACGTCCTATGGCAAGGAGTTCCACAGACTAATTACACACTGGGTAAAGTAATATTTTCTTTTGTCTGTCCTAACTCTCCCAACACTCAATTTTAGCAGATATCTCCTGGTTCTGGTGTTATGTGAGAGGGAAAAGAGCATATCTCTTTCTGCTCTATCCAGCCCCTGCATAATTTTGTATGTCTCAATCATGTCCCATCCTCAGGTGCCTTTTTTCTAGGCTGAAGAGGCCCAAACACTGTAGCCTTTCCTCATAGGGAAGGTACCCCAGCCCAGTAATCATTTTGGTTGCTCTCTTCTGCACCTTTTCCATTTCCACTATATCCTTGGTGAGATGTGGCAACCAGAACACATTCAACTAAAAGTTAAAATATTGATTGAGGCTAAAGGACACCTGTTTGAGGTGCAGGTTGTATGGATTAAGTCACTCTACATTCGTAGAGCAGTGGATTCAGTTTGGAAGCCGAATTTCATACAAATGTACTTTTCCCCCGTCGTGTGCTCCTTTCATTCCCAAGCCCCACAATGGGGCTTCTCAAGCCTGCACCGGTTATTTTGCCAGTGCAGACAAGAGAACCTCCATGTCAGGCTGCAAAGCCCAGTTCTTCCACCTGTCCTACCCTCCCCCGACACCAGATTGTCTCCTCCCCCCCCCCAAAAGTCTTCACCACCACCCAAAGCTCTTCTCTTCCTCTGGGCAGCTTCTGTCTGGTGTTGCACCCAGCACTAACTGTTGCTGGTGCTCACTACTCGAAGAATGCTGTAAACATGATTTATCGCACATTTACGGCACCCAGCGCTGACTCTGGAGCTCAGCGCTGGCACTCTGTTCCTTTAGAATTGGGTTCCAAGGCCAATTGAATTTAACAGGGCTGACTTCTGAGTAGAACTGTGCTGTAAGACAGCTTTCCCACCCAGATCCCAGAACAACTGTTTTGTTACTGTACTAAAAAGAGTTAAAAAAAAATACTAAGGCGAAGGCTGAATGTGCAAACGGATAAACACATACGCAAAGCTTTAAACATCTCAAGAGGAGGGTGAGACTGCAGCGTGACCCAGGGTCTGAATCAATGGAATGTCATCCTGCAAATGTAGAAGCCAAGCTTAACTAGCAGGTAAAGAATCCATTCTGACTTCTCTTCAAATATTCCATCTGTCTCCATCCTTTATCTACAGATCTGAAATGGTGGGAAATAAAATGCCAATAGGGCATCCTCGTAAACTGTCAGATATAGAGAACTCTATCTCAAATAATCTCTTTTTTTCCTCTTCTGTCATCATATATTGGCAAAAGTTCTTTACTCTCATTGAGCAGGTCAAAGTCTAATTAGTTCAGCTACAAAAATGCATACATTTCCAAAAGGTCAAGAGGACCTCATTTGGCAGTCATGTGGAAGGGGAGAAATAGTCAAGGTAAAAGAATATTGTTTTTCATGATAAGAAAAATGCTGCCTTTTTCAACTGACACACTTTTTTCTCTCTTTTTCTTACTTTCCGCTAATTATAAGAAAGAAAGAAAGAAAGAAAGAAAGAAAGAAAGAAAGAAAGAAAGAAAGAAAGAAAGAAAGAAAGAAAGAAAGAAAGAAAGAAAGAAAGAAAGAAAGAAAAACTCTGGCCAAGTGTTTTTTGTTTTTCATAAGAAGGGCCCTGCTGGATCAGGTCACAGGCCCACCTCGTCCAGCTTCCTGTATCTCACAGTGGCCCACCAAATGCTTCATGGAACACACTAGACAACAGACACAACCTGCGTCCTGGTGCCCTCCCCTGCATCTGGCAATCAGAGGCAGCCTCCCTCTACCTTGTACATACCTACCATGACTTGTAACCCGTGATGAACCTTTTCCTCCAGAAATTTGTCCAATCCCCTCTTAAAGGCATCCAGGCAAGATGCCATTACTACTTCCTGTGGCAAGGAGTTCCGCAGACTAATTGCATGCTGGGTAAAGAAATATTTTCTTCTACCTATCCTAACTCTCCCAAAACTCAACTTTAGTGGATGTGCCTTGGTTTGGGTGTTAGGCGAGAAGGAAAAAGAGCATCTCTCTATCCACTCTTTCCACCCCCTGCATAATTTTGTATGTCTCAATCATGCGTCTCTTTTCTAGGCTGAATTGGCCCAGGAGCCTCTTCATATGCGCAGGAGCAGATAGTAGCAGCTTCATGAAAAAGTGATCATTGCATTTTATTTTCTGGGGGAAGAAAAAGCTAAATTAATTTTCTTTCCCCTGTTTTCTGACCTCTGTCACTTTTACTCTTTTATACAGCGGTAATTGCAGGACTTGGAAAGGCTTTGAAATGTTTTTGCTTTGGACTTCATAGGATTCGCAACAAATGATCCAGAGGCGTCTTCTGCTTTGTTTGAAGAAGCAAACTGGCCAGATTTCACGTCTATGGCTAACAGATGATTTCTAATTTTTCTTGGAAAATAAGCCAGCCTTCCTAGCATTTTCTTTTTTTACCTTCTGCAGCTGTGTTCAGACCATCTTCCAGGCACCCTGCGGCTCCTTAATGAGAAGATCAGTAATGGCAGACAAGCTTGTCCAGCTCTACTGATCTTCCTTGGCAATGGGCAGCTGCAGGCAAGTTCGGGGTGTGTCCTAACTTCCAAGTAAAGAATTAGAGCGGCCACAGAAAACAAAAGGGAGACCTGGGAGTTTAGCGTGGGTGCAATTGGCAGCAACAGAAGCTCTGTTTGGAGATGTCCAGCCTTATAGCACATCCTGGAGCATGCTGGCAAGACCTGATGATGATGATGATAATGATGATGATATTTGTAGTCCTGCCTCCCAGGGATGAGAGATCTGGGGATGCAGGGGTGGCAGAACCTTCCCTGTCCTTTCCTGCTCCAATGAAAACAGCCTCACATGCCTGCAATGAATGTAGCCTCACATACAGGGAGAGACAGCTCAGCCTCCCCTGCAGTGGTGGACCTCTCCTTGAGGCTCCCTGGGGCAAAGGTCCGTGAAGCTGCCCCCCTGTGTGAAAACACCCTCCCCCCACTCACCTGGAGCAACATGCAGCTCCAGGATCGACCGGAGAAGCTGTCTGAGGTTCCCCGTGGTCTTAAACTGTGCTTCCTGCAAGCTGGAAGACAGTTTCTGACCCTGTAATGAGCCTTGTTAAGTCTTCCTGCGCGGTCCTGGAGGCAAGCAAGTTCCGCACCTGGGGCATTTGCCCCCTTTGGTGAATGGAAGGTCTGCTATTGCTCCCCCGTGTGCATGCATTCCACTCCATTCCATTCAGGACTTGGGGCTTCCACCAAGGAGAACTCTGGCAGCTGCTGCAGGGCCACAGAATGTAGCAGTAGTTGCTTTGGCACCATTGCACCACCTTTAGGACTGGGCTGCCCATTAGTTAGTACACAATCCCAAAGGCACTCTAGGTCAGCATAAGTCTCTTGCGCCGACCGCAGACTGTCACAGAAGTGCTGTAAGGCACTTCTGCGATGACTATGGAGGTGGGAGGCCACTCCAAGACCCATTGGGCCAGCATGACCATAAGCCAGCAACAGCCAAGTCAGACTAGTATGGAGGTCTGAGGAGGTGTGGGGAGGGTGGGAAGGAGGTGTTTTGGGTGAAGGGAGGATGGGCTGCAGGCGGGCCCGTGGCTGGGTCACATGTGAGCAGGGGGTTGGGCCAGGATCTTATCCCCAGTCCTAGGCAGTCCATAAGAACATAAGAACAGCCCCACTGGATCAGGCCATAGGCCCATCTAGTCCAACTTCCTGTATCTCACAGTGGCTCACCAAATGCCCCAGGGAGCACACCAGATAACAAGAGACCTCATCCTGGTGCCCTCCCTTGCATCTCGCCTTCTGACGCAGCCCATTTCTAAAATCAGGAGGTTGCGCATACACATCATGGCTTGTACCCCGTAATGGATTTTTCCTCCAGAAACTTGTCCAATCCCCTTTTAAAGGCGCCCAGGCCAGATGCCGTCACCACATCCTGTGGCAAGGAGTTCCACAGACCAAACACGACGCTAAGTAAAGAAATATTTTCTCTTGTCTGTTCCAACTTGTCTCTTGTCCGGAGCAGCTCTGGACTGCTCAGATCTGCTCCACCTCTTCAGGTGGCGCAGATCTGAGTAGCCCCATTGAGGCTGCTGCAGCTTTACCAGGGGTAAGGGGAAGGGATTCCCCTTGCCTTGGACTGAGTTGCAACTGGCCCCAACCCTGCTCTGGATGTGGGGCAGGCCTCCCTTTTCCAACGTAGATTGGAATTTTAAAAGATAACAAAGGGACTACTTTAATAAATGAACACTGAGTGTTCTGTTTGAGATTTGTGCCCAGATGGGCCCTGAGAAAACTGGCTTGCCTTATGCAGAACAGGTTTTAAGCAGGTTAAGTCAAACGGTTTATAGTGACATCTGCTTTTTTAAAAATTTGAATGTGCTGGTCATACATCATTCCTATTTTCACTGAGTGCCGAGATGCTGAACAAAGATAGGTGAGGAAAGCCTCACTAATGCAGCCATACAGTGACCAATGCGGGCATCATGTTTCCCAAAGCCTGTCTGTATACTTAGGAGTGTCCACTACTTAGGAGTGTCCAAAGCCTGTCCACTACTTAGGAGTGGACCTCAACAGGTGGGAAACCCTGGCCTCTGAGCGGCCCGCTTGGAGGCAGGCTGTGCAGCATGGCCTTTCCCAGTCTGAAGAGACACTAATATATACCTATTATATTATATACCTAATATATATATATATACCTAGGTATATATCTAGCATGTATGCACTGCTGAAACAGAGACGCCTGCGTTGGCTCGATCATGTCGTGAGAATGGATGATGGCCGGATCCCAAAGGATCTCCTCTATGGAGAACTCGTGCAAGGAAAGCGCCCTACAGGTAGACCACAGCTGCGATACAAGGACATCTGCAAGAGGGATCTGAAGGCCTTAGGAGTGGACCTCAACAAGTGGGAAACCCTGGCCTCTGAACAGCCCGCTTGGAGGCAGGCTGTGCAGCATGGCCTTTCCCAGTTTGAAGAGGCACTTGGCCAACAGTCTGAGGAAAAGAGGCAAAGAAGGAAGGCCCATAGCCAGGGAGACAGACCAAGGACAGACTGCACTTGCTCCCAGTGTGGAAGGGATTGTCACTCCCGGATTGGCCTTTTCAGCCACACTAGACGCTGTTCCAGAACCACCATTCAGAGCGCGATACCAGAGTCTTTCGAGACTGAAGGTTGCCAACAAGAAGTCTTTATACTGCTTCCCACCTGGTGTCTGGCCAAAATTCAAAGCTCTTGCACAATGGTGGGACTGTGAATTATTGTCAGCTGTCAGTGGCATGCAAAGGCATGCAGCAATATGATGATTGCAGGAGAGGTCTGCAAGCAATGTTCCGGCTAGCAAATTGCAAAAAATGCAATGTAAAACCCAACCCTCTCTAGCTGCAGCCAACCTCATTGGCCTCCCTGGCTTAGAGTACCCAACTTCATAAGAACATACGAAAAGCCCCACTGGATCAGACCAAAGGCCCATCTAATCCAGCTTCCTGTATCTCACAGTGGCCCACCAGATGCCTGAAGGAGCACCCAAGACAACAGGAGACCTGCATCCTGTTGCCACTACCTTGTGCCTGGCATTTGGAGGTAGCCTATTTCTAAAACCAGAAGGTTGCACATTCCCAACTTGGCTTGTAACCTATGATGGAGTTTTCCTCTGTAAATCTGTCCAAACCCTTTTTAAAGGAAACTAGGCCAGGTTCCATCACCACATCCTGTGGCAAGGAGTTCCACAGACTAATTGCATGCTGGGTAAAGAAATATTTTCTTTTGTCTGTCCTAACTCTCCCAACACTCAATTTTAGCACATGTCTCCTGGTTCTGGTGTTATATGAGAGCATATAACAAAGAGCATATCTCTCTGTGCCTGCAAGCCGCTCTGCTCTCCTCAGACTTATGCCACCTCTGGAGGCGGTGCAAGTCCGAGGAGACCCATTGGGGCTGTGGTGGCTTATTAGAGGTAAAGGGAAGAGTTTTTCCTTACCTCCGACGGAACCACTTTGGGCCCCTATTTTGTGCTGGATACAGTGCAGGCCTCCTGGCTTGTCTGTTCCAGTCCAGGATAGGATTGCGCTGTTGCTGTGAAACATTCATGATCATAAATAATATACTTTCATGTACAAAATTCTGGAGACAGACAGGAGAAAATTATCACCTCCATGTCTAGTTTGTGAGTTTCCAGAAGCTTCTGGCTGGTTTGTGGCTCAGCCGACACAGGGGTCTGGGGGGGGGGGTGTGTGGGAAGGGCGGGGAGAAGATGGGAGGGAGGTGTTTCAGGATGGGGGAGTGGGGTGGTGGGTAGGACCATGGGCCGGAGGGCAGGGAGTGGGAAATGTTTCCCCTTGCCATGGGCTGGCCTGCAGTCAACCCCAAACTTGTACTGGATGTAGCACAGACCTGCTGGCTTATCTATATCCAGCGCAGGTTAGAATTGCACCTTGAGTGGGGTAGCTAGAGGGGGTGCAAAGCACTAAGCTTGCAGGTAGCCTCACCCCCACACGCAAGCAGCCACTCCCCCTCCTCTTCGGTGCCATTCTGGGCAGGGGGAACAAAACCGAGGTGTATGCCTGGCTCCGAAGGGGAGGGACCCCCTGCATGTTGCGGTGAGGCTTCCTACAAAACTTAGTGCTTTGCACCCCCTCTAGCTACGCCACTGGGTGAGGGCCGGTGTTTGCAGAGTAACAAGAGCTCTGTGTGTGCTCCCTTTGACCTGAGTGTGGTTAAAATTCTCCTTGAGCAATTTGAAAATAGCAAATGTACTTTTGGGGGGCTTTCCTGCAGGAATGGAAAAAAAAGACATGAACTTTATTTGCCAGTTTCTGGCTTTCATGGCATTATTTCCAGTTTCTTTGGCTGATTTAATTCTCACCTGCAAAACTTTATGCTCCTCTCTTTTCCGCACACCGATTACAACAAGAAAGTCTGGGCAGAGATGACAAAGGCTACAACCCTGCAGGCAGCTGGGTTTTGTAAATCCTACTGAAATCGGCAGGAGTTAAGCAGCGTATCTGTGTGCAGGACTGCAGTCAAAGTGTTCAATGTTTACTTTGGGCACCTGACCTTTAAAGCCCTGTCCTGGAATAATATGAACCTTGTGGGTGACTCCTTCTATCCTTTCGATGCTTCCCTGTTTCTAACGTAAACCTGTCTTCATCCCGTGCTTTTGTGGGATCTCGCCAACGGAGGCACAGAGCACAATTCAATGCGCCGTTAAGCACACATAAGTCCCATTTCAATCAACAGGACTTAACTGTACACTGGATGGCAGCCACTGGGTTTTAAACCGAGGGCTGTAGGGGTAGAGTCATCTCCGAAATAAAGGCTGCTGACAATTTGTTAACTATGGAGGTTACAGAAAGCACAGCATCTAAGAAAGAGCACAACGGCAATTAATAAATGGTTTAAAGAATGGAAAAGCAAGCTATTATTTTCTCATTCTATGCAATGTTTTGCCATAGTGCTGGGCTAGTGTGGATGGAGCACCGGAACTCTGCTACTCAGCAGTAGTAGGTAAGTGGGGACATGGGGAAGGCTGGAGGCCTCCTTGGAATAAGGGAGAATTTGTTCCGTTACCCCTTGTAGCACCTCAGCCTGCTTGGATCTGCACCAGCTAAATCACTGTGCACAATCCAAGATGGTGGTGCCCAGAGGGGCCACTGGGGACATCCAGCAGCACCTCTGTGAGTCTGCCATGGCAATCTCAGATACCACAGTGCACAATTTGGGAGCCACTCTTTACACTCTCCCATAACACCAGAACCAGGGGACATCCACTAAAATTGAGTGTTGGGAGAGTTAGAACAGACAAAAGAAAATATTTCTTTACTCAGCATGTGGTTGGTCTGTGGAACTCTTTGCCACAGGATATGGTGATGGCAACTGGCCTGGACGCCTTTAAAAGGGGATTGGACAAGTTTCTGGAGGAAAAATCCATTACGGGGTACAAGCCATGATGTGTATGTCCAACCTCCTGATTTTAGAAATGGGCTATGTCAGAATGGCAGATGCAAGGGAGGGCACCAGGATGAGGTCTCTTGTTATCTGGTGTGCTCCCTGGGGCATTTGGTGGGCCGCTGTGAGATATAGGAAGCTGGACTAGATGGGCCTATGGCCTGATCCAGTGGGGCTCTTCTTATGTTCTTATGTTCACTGGTACAGGGACTCAGTTGTCAATTGATGGCTAACACTAGGTTCTTTCTGACAAAAACAAACAAGTTGCAGTCAGCAACACTGCTGGGAGATGGGCAAAACTTCTCTCCCCGAACTGGGGACACCATGTGTCATGTGCAGATTTAGCCCCCACCCAAATGCTGTTCATGAATATTCATAGTTACCTATTGTTCACTCTGATGCAATAATCAAATCAAGGTCTGGGCTCTGAGACACTTTGCTGGCATGGGGGAAAACTGCCTCCTTGCTTCTTGCAATAGGTGGTGATGATCCCAGTGAGAGGGACATCATGGGGGACAATGTATGGAGGGTAAGAGTTGGAGGATGGAGGTTAAGAGTTGGATCTCAGGGATGGTTGCAAAATATAGGCTGCCACCCATTATAATGGTAGGTGTATTTCTAATTACTCAATACATAAAATGGGGTATCTCGGTAGAAGCTGAAGACGGAGCCAAAAGGAGAAAATTCATTCATTCTTTCATTTGTTCATTCATTTGTTCATTTGTTCGTTCAATTTGTGATCTGCCTTTCTCACCAGAGGCACCTAAGGTGGCTGATAGAAATTAAAATACATAAAAGACATACAGGTTGATTCTCAATATTCACGAAGGTTCATTTCCCAGAACTCACGTGGATGGCAAAAATTGCATCAAAGCAAATCCATTTAAAAAACAATGTCCCTTTGCTAGGAGATTTAAAAACAGCCTTGCTGACCTTTGTGATGCAAGACAGGGTCATTAGGCAGACAATCCATCAATCAGTCTCTCTCTAGGCACTTAGAAAGGCTTCACTCTGAGTCAGCAACTCTGAGTTATCATTCTTTCACATGCTCAGGGAGAAGAGAAGGGTTGCTTGCCTTGGAGTGAAACTGTTCTAAGTGCCTGGAGAGAGAATGATTGATGGATTCTCAGCCAGCTGCCCTCTCTTGCATTAACAAAGCTATTGTTAAATGACTTTTTTCCTTTAATTTAAAGGGTTCTTCTCATAGCACTGAGATAAAACCGTGGGTGAAAAAAATCCATGGATAATTAGGTTATACCTGCACATTTAAAAAACCTATGAAAAACAAACTATAAAATAGATAATAAAAGCAAAACAGAAGCAGATAAAAACCATCAGTTAAAAAAACAATTAATTACTTTAAAAATGATGGTAAAGATATAAAATAATTTGCATTATTTTGCAGAACACAACAGCAAATAACTGCACATCTCAAAATAGGAAGAAAAATTCCCTACAACTTTTTTTTTTTTAAACTGGGGTTCTCTCTCTCTCCTCTCCCCACAGTATCAATGAACAATAATGTCATCAAATATAGGTTTCCCCCTTTCGTTTCTTAATCATAAGCTTATTTAATTGTGTTGTAAAATATTTTATCTTCCAAATAAAAGCAATGCTAAGGTGTTGTAAAGTTTAGAGAAAAATAACGATGCCAGTATTATGGAACACTTAATTGAAAGCTATAAAAAGGAATATAGAAAGTAAACACACACAGCGCCCAACATGATAAAACCTCTGTCTCTATGCAAGGCTGGCAATCCTGCTTCAGTGTATAATGATGTGCGATAATGGAAGAATGCATAAAAGCAAATGGCTTGATTTGTACGGGGGGAAAACAACAATGTGTCACCTCCACTTTTCATGAGAGAAAATGCACTCTGTGAACATAAGCGCCATCCAAGAACAGGAGGGGCATTCTGCATGTGCAAATGGCCCTCTCCTCGTGCAAGGATGCTTGGTGCAAAGTGAATGCTCCTTCTGTTTTTAGAGGGAGCTATACCAACAGAATGTGCTTCCATTGACAGAAGAGTTGCTCTGGACGTGAGCCACGGCATTAAAGACTTATATTAAACTGTAACAATCAGTGGCATAGCTAGAGGGGGTGCAAAGCACTGCGTTTGGCAGAGAGCCTCACCATGGCATGCAAACGTCCCCTCCCCCTCCCCTTTGGAGCCATTCTGGACAGGGGGAGCAAAACAGAAGCATTCACCCACCACCCCACACAAAACCAAAAGGCTCCTGCTACTTTTGTTGGTTTTTATTCTATTTTCCACCCACTGGCTAGATGGGACTCGTTAGCCTGGGAAGACAGCTTATCTGAGAGAAGGAAAACTCTGATCCCAAACCTCCACTGCCTTGTGGCTACATCCAGTTATGGAAAAGGCTTCAGGAGTCAACCTCCAGGCAAAATCCGGAGCCGGAGTCCCTGAGGCAGTTCATGGCTGAACACAGCCATGTTCTGGCAACTCCTGCGACACCGCTGGAACCAACCGAATTGGCTTCTGCCTTTCCATTGGACCATTCCAGCGACGTGGAGAGGGGGGATTTGCTGCATGGGTAGCAGTCTATCCTCCATATCTACTTTACCCAGGCTTCACGCACTGGAGAGTGCGATACCATAGTCTTCCGAGACTGAAAGATGCCAACAAGCATTCTATTTTATACCAAACCGATTTCTTAAGTGACCTGAAGGTGCTTTTATTTTTTTAAAGGCAGAGTGTAAATCCTGTAAATAGGCGAGTATTAAATAAATGTGCTTGCAACAAATCTTTTGATATTTCCGATCTCTGGAATTCTGCTAAAGTCTAAAAAATATTAAATTTTTACAGTTTTACAGTTAAATTTACAGTGCAATCCTATGCACGTCTACTCAAAAATAAGTCCCACTGAATTCAGTGGGGCTTGCTCCAGGAAAATATATATTAGATTGGAGCCTTAGGGCCCATCCTATAGGCCTCTTGCACTGGCACTGAGCTCACACTGGTGCTGAGTGTCGCAAGTGTGCTGTAAGTCACATTCGCGACACCTAGACTAGAGGGAGCGCCAGCCAGATGGTGCTGGCCCTGCTGCCGTATGGATGCCATTTGGAGCAAGGGAAGAGCTTCAGGCAGCAGTAAGGACTTTTGGGATGGGGGGAGGCATTCCTGGATGGGGGAAGGGCAGGGTGAGTGGGAGGAACCAGGGCAGGAGGGAGTGGAACTGGCAGAGCACTGTTCCAAAAAGCCCAACACAGAGGTTCTCAAGTCCGCCCTGGCAAAATAGCTGGCGCAGACTTGAGAAGCTACACTGCAGGGCTTGGAGTTTTCCTTGGGGGAAGGGGACGAAAGTCTCCTTCTCCGAGGAGATCTCCAGTGGCTCTGGCGATGCCGCTGGATATAGCAGTACCCATTTTGGCACCACTGAACCTGGCGCCACTGCAGGGGATAGGATTGGGCTGCCTTTGACTGGGCATGTCTAGGGCCATTTTAATACAACACTTCTATTTTAGTATACAGGTCTAAAGAACATTGAATCTCCCCATCACCAGTCTATCTAGATTCAGTATTGCCAGTGCCCAATACCAGTAACTTTCCAGGGCTTCAACAATTTTTTTTCCCCTCACCCCTATCTGGAGATGCGCAGAACTGAACTCAGGACCTTTTGCACCTAAGTGAGCCACAGCCCTTCCCTGAATTTTTGTCGAGAACATGAACATGTCGAGGCAACCCCAGATACGCAGGAATAAATGTTACGCCAAGAACTATGAATCTAATTCTGAGTTTTGTTGTTATAAACAAACCCGTGGCATTATTTAGTACTATTTTATTTGTTCAGCTTCCAATTTCTCGAAAGAGACACCCGTTTATTTGTGATACTAAATTGGAAATGTGGGCGAGGGAAATTCAAATAGGCCAGGCGCTTTATTCATGGGTTCTAGTTTAGAGGTAATTGTTGCTGCTTTTTAAGATGCAGCCTGATGAATGAAATAAATTTAGGAAAGGGAAGACACGCAATGTAGAAATATAGACCACTTAAAATTCCTGTAAGCCCAGAACAAATACGTTAATTACAAGGGATAGGGATAAATCATGGACGTAGAGCAGCTGGATGCTATGAAAATGTAAATGTGGTTTAATCTGAGGAAGAATGAAGCTAGAATAGGTGTAAATCAAAGTATCTATTGGAGAAAAATATGCAGGCTTATTCCAGATACTTAGACATTTTAATATTATATTCGGAGATAATTTATAGTTCGTATATGTGCTTGAGACAGGAATATAACTCAATTTAAAAAATAAAAAGAACATTAAAAATAATGGCAATGTGTATAATTGTCTTTCTTCAAAATGGGTGCTAACTTCCTATATATGCAGACACACACACACACACACACACTTATATATAAAACAGCTGGAAACATATAGAAGGAAATTTTTCCAGGAGCACATCCATATCATAAAGTCAATTATTTGGGGATATTCCCAGAGCACACAAACAAGTGGTATAGCTAGAGGGGGTGCAAAGCACTAAGTTTGGCAGGGAGCCTCACTATAGCGTGCAAAGAGCCCCTCCCCCTCCCCATCAGAGACGTTCTGGGTGGGGGAAACAAAACGGAGGCATTCACCTTGACGGCCCTTGTGCTACATCCTGCATTCACCTCCGTTTTGCTTCCCCTGCCCAGAATGACTCCAAAAGGGAGGGACCACTTGCATGCTGCAGAGAGGCTCCCTGCAAAACTTAGTGCTTTGCACCCCCTCTAGCTACGCCATTGCTATGAGAGCAAAAAAAATAAAATAAAATCATGCAGTAGTTATAACAGATCTCATTTTTAAAGATGATCTGATTTATTCTGTGGGTACACTCACATATATCTGACCATCTCTTGGTATCTCTGAATATGATTTGGTTCCAAATACCCATCTAAAAGTTACATGACAAAAATTACCTTATCAGAAAAGATGTTGAACTTTACATTTCTGCATGATCATTCAATACCTATGCAGTGGCATCACTAGGGTTCGCGTCACCCGGTGCGGGAGGACAGCTCATCACCCCCATGCAGTGGGCGGAGCAACACTCCAAGTGGTGGGTGTGGTGATCTACCATTGCCCCACCCCCACTGGTTTTTTGGCTGTACCTTTTGATAGAATAAAGATATTTCAACGTACTTTGTTTCATCGAAATCACACATTGATTGATATATAACATGATGGTATTATTCCTCCAAACTCTGATTTTAGTCACTAGTAGTGTCACCTCCCCCCAGGGTGTTAACTTACTAACACCTTATTGGAGCAGTTCTCAAACTTTTAGCACTAAACCCCACTTCTTAGAATGACAATCTGTCCAGGACCCATCATAAAGCAAATTAAAATAAATTATTATAAATAAATTAAAGTAAAATCAATAAATAAGGGAAAGCCAGCCCTGTTCCACCAAGTGAATATTCTCTGTAGCCAGCCTGCAATAACACTCCCCCCCCCCAAAAAAAAGAATCAGTAAGATTTTCACCCCTAGCCAATTCAATTTAAGTTTTTATATTTCGTGCATCTCACTATCGGGACCCACCTGGCTTTACAAGTCTCAGAGCCCAATCCTATGCCTGTCTACTCAGAAGTAAGTCCCATTATAGTCAGTGGAGCTTACTCCCAGGAAAGTGTGGGTAGGATTGCAGCCTAAAACAGGAAAAAAATTCACCTTACCCTATCAAGCCTGTTTCATTCTTTTTATGGGGGGACTGCCTTCTGGAGTATTTGTTGAGCTCCAGTTGCATCAAATCAGGACCATTCTGGTGGCTTCACATTTGCCTGACCTGCCCAGGAGCCAAGGCACATTTGCTTACTCGCGAGCAAATGTGACCATGTGGCTTAGTTTTGCTTTCCATAGGGCTCAATACATTCACCAGCTTGGAAGGAGGGACCTCCTTCTTGGGTGTTTTTTGGAGGCTACATTCATTGGATCAGGACCATTCTGGTGTTGTTGGATTCCTCACAGCCTGCCCTTTCAGATGGACTAAGGCACGGTCACCTACACATGAGTAAACGCACAATATGGCTTGGTTTCACTTTCCATTGGACTCCATGCATTTTTGTTTTTGGCCAATAACTTTTGATAGAAAGTCAGAAAGACATAACATGATAGAAAGATAAAACATGATGGTATTACTCCTAACCACCGTGATATTAGCATGTCACCCTCCCAGTGCACGTCACCTCCCTTGCGCATCACCCGGTGCGGTCCACACCCCCCCAAGCAACACCACTGTACCTATGGAAATTGCACATTTAGAGAAATGTGCTGTTCTGCCAGATTCCCAATTCAAGCCTCACTTAGGGAACTTATGCCCACTCTAAGCTAATTAGCTCCCCTTTTGTTCCCCAACAATGGCCCCAGTTCTGTATTGCAGTACCGCTAGATTCCACCACCAGGGTAGCTTAACGGTTTCAACTGCAGGGACCCAGTTCCTAAGGCAGCAGTCCTTCCAGGTATAGCAGCACACCTCAGCTCTCCACAGCCTGTTCGAGTAGTCCATTAGTTAATGAGCCAGAAGGTCAGTCCACAAGGCAGAGCCGTAAGTCAACAGTTCAGTAGGTCCATTAGCCTAAAAGTCACTCAGAGTATCCAGGCCAAAGTCCAGAGTCAATAAGCCAAGTAACAGTCCAAGGTCAGATTCCAGGTAAGTCAGTCAAACTTGCCAAGCTGACATCCAGCATCAATCAGCCCATACTCCAACCTGCACTCCTTCTACAACCCACACCCCCTTCCTGCCTCAGGTGCTCCTTATATCACTAGGGTCCTCATTGCCTCTAGTGGCTGCAGCTGTGCAGCACACCCTCTGCTGAAAGCCCAGGCCTTAACCCTTAAAGGGGCCACTGCAGACACCACATTCTACCTCCTCGCCAGATCTTCCGCGATCCCAATACATGTGCTTCAATTGTGTGTGTCTAAATGAAATACCGGTTGAAGGAGGGAATAATTATGTAAAAAGTATGGGAAGAGAATGACAGCTTTTCATGGAAACTAATCAGTACCTTGAATGTGACGAAGGCAACAGAATGGTCAAGAACAATCTGCTGAACTCCTGGTCCGCAATTATCATTATCTTTAGCTTGTTACCTAAGTATATGGAGGCTTTTCAGCAGAGATGGTTTATCCTGTCCAGATTGCCGCTTGCATAACTGAACTTAAATATCACGTTTGTGCCGTTTATCTACTTTTGTATCATTCTGTATGTTAGTTGTAGCAGTGAAACAAACAATGCTGTGTCCCCATCATCACTGTCACTTTCCTTGCTTGCACGGTTAGAGCAGAGACAGACATTTTTAGAGGTGATTTGTATGTCACTTTACTGGATTTAATACACCAGTACCATCCCTGGGGGAAAAAAGAAAGAAAGAAAGAAAGAAAGAAAGAAAGAAAGAAAGAAAGAAAGAAAGAAAGAAAGAAAGAAAGAAAGAAAGAAAGAATACACTTGAAAGTATAAGTCACAGCAATTCTATGCATGTCTTCTCAGAAAGAAGAAAACCTGTGTTTTCTTTAGACTGACGATCAGCCTAAAGAAAACACAGGTCATGGTTCAGGATGTGGACTCACCTCCCTGCATTACAATCTCTGCGCATGAACTGGAGGTTGTCCATGACTTTGTGTACCTTGGCTCAATGATCTCCGACACTCTTTCTCTCGATACCAAACTGTATGTGTCTGGAACCCACCAGTGGGTGATGACCCAGCTGCTGGTGGTTTGTGAAACTGACGGGGCAGATTAGGCCATGTGCATTGAGGATTAAACAAGCTGCTACAGGTGGGCGGAGAGCACTGCAATCATCATTATAGCCACATTATAGCCACACCGCATTTATAAATCAGGCAGCAGCCTCTTGGGCCTCTAAAAAGTTTGGGAACCACTGAATTAGCTTCTAAGTATCCTGATTTCCTGAGCTTTTCACTTAATGTGAGTTTCTTTTTCTGCTTTATGATAATACGAAAGGCCACGTATTGTTTCTAAACCCAGCATAACGATGTTTGTTTAGGACAGTGGTTCCCAAACTTTTTCAGGCTAACGCCCCCTTGAGGCCCAGGAAAAATTCCTAGCGCCCCCCACCTCTTTGCTTAATAGTCTACTGCAAATTCAAAAAAAGTAATACAACACTATAAAAAAAAGATCTCCAGCAGCTCATGGATCGTTTTAGCAAGGCCTGCCAAGATTTTGGACTGACGATCAGCCTGAAGAAAACACAGGTCATGGTTCAGGATGTGGACTTACCTCCCTGCATTACAATCTCTGCGCGTGAACTGGAGGTTGTCCATGACTTTGTGTACCTTGGCTCAACGATCTCCGACACTCTTTCTCTCGATACCGAGCTAAACAAACGCATCGGTAAAGCAGCTACCACGTTTTCCAGACTCACAAAGAGAGTCTGGTCCAACAAGAAGCTGACGGAACATACCAAGATCCAGGTCTACAGAGCTTGCGTCCTGAGTACACTTCTGTACTGCAGCGAGTCATGGACTCTCCGCTCACAACAGGAGAGGAAACTGAACGCTTTCCACATGCGCTGCCTCCGGCGCATTCTCGGCATCACCTGGCAGGACAAAGTTCCTAACAACACAGTCCTGGAATGTGCTGGAATCCCTAGCATGTATGCACTGCTGAAACAGAGATGCCTGCGTTGGCTTGGTCATGTCGTGAGAATGGATGATGGCCAGATCCCAAAGGATCTCCTCTATGGAGAACTCGTGCAAGGAAAGCGTCCTACAGGTAGACCACAGCTGCGATACAAGGACATCTGCAAGAGGGATCTGAAGGCCTTGGGGATGGACCTCAACAAGTGGGAAACCCTGGCCTCTGAGCGGCCCGCTTGGAGGCAGGCTGTGCAACATGGCCTTTCCCAGTTTGAAGAGACACTTGGCCAACAGTCTGAGGCTAAGAGGCAAAGAAGGAAGGCCCATAGCCAGGGAGACAGACCAGGGACATACTACACTTGCTCCGGTGTGGAAGGGATTGTCACTCCCGAATTGGCCTTTTCAGCCACACTAGACGCTGTACCAGAACCACCTTTCAGAGAGCGATACCATAGTCTTTCAAGACTGAAGGTTGCCAATACTTCTCAGAAGTAAGTCCCATTATAGTTAATGGAACTTACTCCCTGGTAAGTGTGGATAGGATTGCAGTCTCAGGCAGCCCCAGAATAGCACCATACCATGTTTTTGACATCAGCAAGGGGATGCATTGGTGGCTTCCCATCAAAACGTCCTCTGTATACTGGCCAGCTCCTGCTTCCTCCTTTCCTTACTGGAATCCAGTAGCATCGCAATGGGGGTGGCGATGGTGTGGACCATACCAGGTGTTACCTTAGGCAGTGGTGTAGCTAGAGGGGGTGCAAAGCACTAAGTTTTGCAGGGAGCTTCACTGTGGTGTGCAAGCAGCCCCTCCCCCTCCCCTTTGGAGCCATTCCGGACGGGAGCATTTGCCTTGACTCCCATTAGCTCCATCCTGCATTCACCTTTGCTTTGCTCCCCCAGCCCAGAATGGCTCCAAAGACAAGGGGGAGGGGCCACTTGCAAGCTGTGGCGAGGCTCCCTGCAAAACTTAGTGCTTTACTTCCCCTCTAGCTGCACCACTGCCTAGACCTTTCCATGTAGCTATTCCAGGTAGCAAGCACTGCCACTGAACAGTAAGACATAAATCCTAACAGAACCTACATGCTAATGAAAATCCAATAGCAGGTCCACATACCAGACTTCCTCTCCTAAGTGATTTTATTATTATTATACAGAATGAAAGTTAATTACATTTCATAAATTGTCAGCTTCAGGGATTTAAATGTATTTCTCCCTAATTTTTTCCCCTCAAGTTGTTGCATTATAATTATATTTAGTATTCATTAGCTGCACCTTGCCATCGCCGTTGTACCTGCCTCTACAAACTGGGAATGTCCCAAAGGCAAAAATGCGGTTGAATATCTTAAACACCAGTATAAGCTGAATGGCTAGACCCAATGAGGCTTTGATAGATGAAATTCAACAATATACATCATCCAGAGATTTAGTTTTCCTTGTTGTTTATTAAGGTAGGTATGATTTAATATGCTTTTGAAAAGACAAAATGAATCTGTGAGTCCAATCCTATGCATATTCACTCAGAAGTAAATGCCACTCGGTGGCATAGCTAGTGGGGGTGCAAAGCGTTAAGTTTTGCAGGTGCCTGAAAGCACCGTGTAAGCGGCCTCTCCCCTCACATTTGGAACCATTCCGGGTAGGGGGATCAAAACGGAGGCAAAAAGTGATAGTTAAAAAAAGAGTTATGTCTCCGTTTTACTTGCATCACCTAGAATGGCTCAAAGGGGAAGGGGAGGGGCTGCTTGTACACCATGCTCAGATACCTGCAAAACTTTTGCATCCCCTCTAGCGATGCCACTGGTTCCACTATGGGGCTTACTCCTAGGTAAGTGTGGATACTATTGCAGCCTATGACATAATCTTGACTTTAAGACTTCATACAGACTTATTTGATTTTTTTATCGGCCTTTCACACATTACACAGCAGCAAACCAAGGTTTGTACTGTAGTATATGCTTAAGAGGCAAAGAAGGAAGGCCCATAGCCAGGGAGACAGACCAGGGACAGACTGCACTTGCTCCCGGTGTGGAAGGGATTGTCACTCCCGGATTGGCCTTTTCAGCCACACTAGACGCTGTGCCAGAACCACCTTTCAGAGCGCGATACCAGAGTCTTTCGAGACTGAAGGTTGCCAATACATATGCTCAATAGAGAAGTGTCATGAGTTTTGGTTTTCTGCACAATACAGACATGTTTATAATCCAGTCCAGTGGTTCTCAGTTGTTTAGCACTGGGACCCACTTTTTTAGAATGAGAATCTGTCAGGACCCACTGGAAGTGATCTCATGACCGGAAGTGACATCATCAAGCAGGAAAATTTGTAATAATCCTAGGCTGCAATCCCACCCACACTTACCCAGGAGTACTATCATTGGTAAATGCGTATACAGGTTGAAATTCATTATTCGCGTGGGTTTCGTTCCAAGCACTCACGTAGATGGCAAAAAAATGCACTATAGCAAATCAATTTGAAAAACAAAGTTTCTTTGCTACAGTGATTGAAAAACAGCCTTGCTGACCTTTTGACTCTAAGATAAGAGTCATTAAGAAGACAATCCATCAACCAGTCGTCCTCCAAGTGCTTCACTCAGTCCCTCCCTTCACCAATACAAAGCTATCACCTTTCTTTCACATATGCTCAGGGGGAAGGGAGGGGTCCGCTGGAGAGAGAAGGATTGATGGATTGTCTCTCTCTCTCTCTCATTAAGGAGGCTATTGCTTATTTTCACCTCTTTGGATTTTCACCTGTCTTTGGATGATTTCATCTATCTATCTATCTATCTATCTATCTATCTATCTATCTATCTATCTATCTATCTATCTATCATATTTTTCGCTCCATAAGACGCAATTTCCCCCCCCCAAAAGTGGGGGGGGAAAGTGTGTGCGTCTTATGGAGCGAATACTGCAAAAAAGAGTGCATGTTGGGGACCTTAATGAAGGGGGGATCTTCATGCCAGTTTATTATCCCATTCAGCCTAATAAAGGGAGGGATCTTCATGCCAGTTTATGATCCCATTCACCCTAAGAAGGGGGGGATGGTTCAAATGTTATTCTGTTATAATTTATTAAATATTTTATTACACTATTAGGTTCAGAATATTTTTTTTCCTGTTTTCCTCCTCTAAAAAATAGGTGCGTCTTATGGTCAGGTGAGTCTTATGGAGCGAAAAATATGGTCTCTATCTATCTATCTATCTATCTATCTATCTATCTATCTATCTATCTATCTATCGCCTTTCCAAAAGTCAGGGCATAAATTCCTCATTTCATGTCCTATTAGTTCTGCTTTCATTTGTTGTAAGGCTGAATTGATGACAGTTTGCTAAATGTTTTGTTTCATTGTACTGATTTTCTTGTGATTTTTTTAAAAATTATGCTTACATTGTCAACCACTTTGACCCTATCTTTTTTTTGGGGGGGAAGCAATAACAGTTTTCATAAACGAATATGCCAAATAAATATTTGCAATTCAATATATTTGCATGATAATTCAGTATCAGAGTTTCTCGCTAATTGTATTCATTACAGACATATTTTGATCTTCACTAAAATTACCTGAGGCTTCATATCCACTGGGAAAATTATTAGATTGTAACCCAGGAGCTAGCAACCAGTGCAAATACTGTACATACCTAAAGAAATCCGGGCATTCATAGTATTATAAATCTGATGCATTTAAGAAGCAGATGAAATATGGCTCTCTAAGGCTCTATTAAACAGACAGGGCTAGTCCATCGCATTCTGATATATTACAATCCTGATAATGGCGGTGCTAGATGAAGCAGCCATTTGCAGTTGGAGGTCAAGACGAAAATTAAAAGAAATGTTATCTTAAATTATTTTGGACCTATTCTGCTCTGGTTGGTGGCATCTTATTTACAAAGGTATAAGATCTCTAACCAATTCACAACAAGATTGATTACATTAAAGATTCTCATTTGGAAACAAATATGGTAGTCATTATCCTTTATAGATCTGAGACCTCACCTTTATGCTCATCCTGAAACACAGGAGTCTTTTTTTACAGTATGTATTTATAGTTTTTCTGCTCTCCAATCCCTCCCCACATTTTTCTCTTCCTCCCCCTCTCAAGTGTTCCTAAGTAACAGTAGTGGTGTAGCTATGGGGGGGTGACAGCACAGTAAGTATTGCTGGCACAGGTACGGGCTATGTAACTGGCCTCTGCCCCTTGCTGTCAGAGCCATTCTGGGCAGCGATGGCAACACTGCCCAGAATCGCTCTGATGGCAAGGGGGGGCAGGTTACACTATGTGTTGCGGCACCTGCAATCCTTTCTGCACTGCTCCCTATAGCTACACTACTAGCAACAGCAACAAAAAAGAAATGGCTTTGATGCCACTGATGCAGTGGTGTCACCCAGTGCAAGAGTTGGACCCCATGATGGACCTCCTCCCATGCAGTGAGTGGGGCAAGTCTCCAGGCAGTAGGTGTGGTGTTGCACCATAGCTCTGCCCCTCTGGGTTTTTTGGCTATAACCTTTGCTAGAATAGAGATATTTAAACACGGTTTGTTCCATTGCATTTTGCACGAAATTATGCATCAAATGATATATAACACGATGGTATTAATCAAAAATACCAAAATTAAAAAAAATTGTTGCCAATCATGGTTTCGCCCCTCCATTTGTCTCACCCAGTGTGGCCCACACCACCCTAGCGATGCCACTGCTCTGGTGCCACTCACAGGCATGACCTGCTTGCAAGTTCATCCACCAACCAAGGACCCATTATGTACTTGTCATACTGTAATGGAAGATCATCAGGTGGATGATGTGGTGTTGACAGCGATTCCATGTTTTGACAGCTCTGGGAAGGGCAGGGCTGGCTCCACAGCTGTAATCAATCAAGGCCAATGGGACTCTGATGGACACCTGAGCTTCCTTTGACCTTGATGGGACTTTGAATGGACATGGACTGAAGAGATGGCTCAGCTGAGCCTAATTTGGACTTAACAAGGTAGCTCACAGCTGAGCTGCATTTTGGATTATGAGACATCCAAGGATAAAAGGCAGCTTCAGAAGGACCAAAGGCTACCCTGACAACACATGCATGACATCACACTTGTCACACTGCAACTCAATTTGTCTAATAACCTGGTAACAGTAGAAAAAAATATACACTAGTGCTCTTGATGGAATGGTAAGATCTTCCAAACTGGAAGCACAGTTTCTGACCCCATTGGGAGCCTCAGAGAGGCTTCCACAGGGTCCTAAAGGCACGGGAGGCCCCGCGCCTGGGGCATTTGCTCCATTGAATGAATGGGAGGTCCGCCACTGTCAGAAAGCTTTTTACAGGCAAAATCAAATAATGTTGGCATGGCTCACACATCAAGCTGCCATTGCTTGGTAAAAAAAAACATGTAGTAGGATGATAGACAAGGCTGACCTGATGTGTCTCCTCACGTTCTCTCACTCACAGTAGACCCATAGTAGACCCAATAGACCCATATATCTTATTTCCCAGTCTCCATATGTAGTATTTCTACCACCAAACAAGCAATTGGTGTCCACCAATCAAGCAATCCATTACTTTCAGTATACCCAAATAAATGAGTTTCTCTTAACCTGTTTAGCTTTGTAACTGCATATGCTTGTTCCTGGTGGCTAATCTCTCTTCTAAAGACAGCCAACTGATTTGCTCCAAATTTGTAGTCAGATTATTGAAACTGTTGAGCCAATTCACTCACTGATCAGATAATCTGATCAAACCCAAAATCTCCTTCTTAGAAGTATTCATAATAAAACTCTCAACAATGTGTCTGATGGTCCATTCCTAACAAAATCTCCATGCAGTGATGTGGCAGTATAGCCTCTGCTTTATCCCACGGGGGAGTTTTGGCTGCTGGAGGTCCCCTTGGAATGTCATTTTGCTCCAGGGTAAGTCCCAGCAGCTTCTATGGGTCAACTCAGACCTGCTCCTGCTTGATTGCCAGTCCAAGTCCAAGTTGATCTGTGAAGGCGAATCAAGTCTAGGAAGGAGGTTAGGATTCAGTGTGTTCTGCCTCTTGGCATTGAACCACCCTCATCTCTGCCCCATCACTGCCCCTACTGGGCTGCCCATAACAATCAAAATCATTCAGATTTAAATGAATCTGCAAACAGGATATTTTGAAGTTTTTCTGCCATGTTATCAATTGGCTTTATTGTGCTTTGCACTAACCCTAAAAAATGATATAATGGGGGGGCTATCAGATGTCAGCTTAGAACTTGTACTACATTTGCAACATTAGTTTTCAGGGATTTTGAGAAGCAAAGTTTTTCCAGTGGGACAGAAAGAATGCCAAGGTGATGTTCCTGAGATCTTCCTGAACCACTTCCAATTCAATGTTATCGTGCCGTTTTCTTTCTACTTGAGTGGGTTTTTTTAATTAATATAGCTGACAATTGTTCAAGATGAAACATGCCTCTTTGCAAAAACTCCTGGGACAAGAAAGGTGGAAAAAATGCTCAGCTAATATAATCTTCCCTGAAAGATCCCTGAGCAGAGTTAATTATCTTTAATGCTGAGTTTAGAAACTTCATTGGAATTCTTTAAACTATAAAGATTGAAAACCAGCAGACTGAGTCTCCGCCACCCTGGCTATCAAGCTGGTCCTGCAGTTTTGAACACATTTAAGGCCTTACTTTGATCTTTTATGTAATGAGTTCAGTGATATTGATCAGAAATTAAATAGGGCCGAAGATCAGCTCCTAATGCTAGCCATCGGCTGCAGCCTTTACTTGTCTGGGATTTATTCCACACAGTAATCATCAATTTGATATTTCTATCCAGATATGAATGAATGCAGGACGGTCCTGAGTTCTGCCTAGCAGAATTACAGGAAGGAAGCCCAGATCACTGTTGGGATAGAGGCATTTTTAGAGTGGGACTAAAACATCTGCCATTTTGGGGGGATACAGGTTCTTTCCCAAGTGAACTTAAGAGCATAAGAACACCTGCGCTGGATCAGGCCATAGGCCCATCTAGTTCAGCTTCCTGTATTATTGTTGTTATTATTATTATTATTATTAACAACAGTATTTAAATACTGCTTTTCAACTAAAAGTTCACAAAGCGGTTTACAGAGAAAAATTAAATATCTAAATGGCTCCCTGTCCCAAAAGGGCTCAGAATCTAAAAAGATGCAAAAGAATACCAGCAGAAAGCCAACAAAACAGACAGTGCTGGGGTGAGATGGGCCAGTTACTCTCCCCCTGCTAAATAAAGGAGCACCCACTTGAAAAAGTGCTTCTTACCCAATTAGCAGGGGTATCTCACCAAATGCCCCAGGGAGCACACAAGACAACAAGAGACCTGCCTCCTGGTGCCTTCCCTTGCATCTGGCATTCTGACATAGCCCATTTCTAAAATCAGGAGGTTGCGCATACACATCACGGCTTGTAACCATGATGGATTTTTCATTCAAAAATTTGTCCAATTCCCTGTTCAGGGCATCAAGGTCAGGTGCCCCATTCATACCCACTGGCACAATCAGATTATCATATTTCTTTTCAAAAAATGGTATCAATCAGGATCATATACACTTGACCCTTGGCATTCACGGCGATTCCTTTTCCAGAACTCCTGTGGGTGCCAAGACCTGTGGATAACGGAATCTGCAGGTCAGGGCTCTCACCTGACTTCCAAACACAACCGGAAGTGACCAAAGGTGCTTTTTTCTTCCCCCTCCCCCCAAAACCAGAACACCTCCTTTCCAACACCTCCAGGGGGCTTTCTGAGCCAGGGGCCCAGAAAGCCTCCCAGACGTGACAGGAGGGGGTCCTGCTCACGTCCGAGAGGTCAGGTAAGGCCCTCCATCGCAGGTTCGGAACCCATGGTGGAAATCTGCTGGTTCTGAATCAGTGGATAAAAATGGCCCACCTGTATCTGGAACATGCTCTGGCTTTCCAGTTCAGTCACTGGAAAATATGGCTACAGGTTTTCAATTAAATGTCAGGATCATAGCTTCATCTCCTCTTCAAGACAAGAAAAATGTAGGTTCAATGACTCTTACTGTCAACTAAGTTTGCATAGAATTGCAACCTAAATCACATGATGATACAGATCAAGTTTGAGCATGATTAGGGTTGCAATCCTGTGCAAACTCACATAGCAGTCAACTCTATTGAACACACTGGGACTTCCTTCTGGGTAAATAGGCTAGGACTGTGCAGTGCATCTTGAAATCTTATGCACACTTGTCTGGGATTATGACAACTGTACTTATTGGAACTGAACTTCTGAATAAACATGTAGGGGATTTAGCTCCACATTTATCTTTCTATATGGGTTAGCATCAGTGGCCTAGCTAGAGGGGGTGCAAAGCACTAAGTTTTGTAGGGCACTCAGTTGGCATTCAGTTGGGTGCACAAGAGACAGTTTCTGACAGGATCAGCCCTTGCCTGGATAAGATGGCCAGCATCAGCTGGGTGGACAAGTGAGAAGCACAATGGCAGCAGTTTGTCCAATCATTTTGGGAATGTAGGCAGTTTGGCCCTTTCTCTTTAGGTCCTCCTTATTCAATTTGGTGGGGATGAAGGGTGGTAGAGAGCAAACCTGTCCTTGAGGCATTGAGCATATAACAATCTCACCTCTATTCAGGGATGGATTCCCAGAGCCCTTTGGCTCTGGTTGGATATATAGTAGCATGGAGGTGGTGGAGCCAGTTATCTAGCAAAGACAGAGCATGGAGACAAGTCAACTTGGACCAGGGGCAGGGTGGGGTGGCAATGGGGGCGGGTGGGGGGGCAGAATGTTGTGCAGAAATCATGGCATTCACTTTCTGATGAGGGCTACAAGATTTTCTTAGCAGATCTGCAGTGGTTTCTTTGATACTGATTGGATCTTTGGAGAGGGTGAACCTAAGCTCCAAGCTAGTCCCCTGTATACCAGGTATAGTTTAGGAATGGGAGTAGAAGTAGGGGTCTCATGCGCATCCTAAGGTATGCAAGGACCAGAGCGGAAGCCAGTACCAATCACAAGAGGCTGTCTGGCTTTGGGATGCTGACTGGAGAACCTTAAGGCTTGAATTGCGAGGTTCATTCTAAAGGCTTTCTGGCTTGGAATTCGCTGGGTCATTTGGATGCCTTGACCCCCTTTCTAGGTGATGAAAACTGGAGTTTGGCTCTGGTTGGAGTCACCCTGCTAACATCTGAAGGTGAAGTGTACAATTGTGTCTGACTCTTTCAGGGAAGGGGTGTGCACTAAAGGGGGAGGAGTTTGGTAAGAGGATCCGCTGCAGGCAGACAGAAGCTTACTGAACTAAGCTTACTGAATAATGAAATTAATAAAAATGATCCTGCTTTACACCAAATATGACTTTATCTTGTGTGATTTGTGTGTTGGGGGGGAAAGCTAGGGCAATTTTGAACTACTGAAATAAAAGCAGATTGCAGCAGTTTCATCAGGGATAAAGAGAAAAAACGTTATGCATCTAAGAGTCAAACAGCCTGAATATCAGAGCAGGCATTCCATATACATCAAAAGAAGGCTCACATAATGTAGCTTCACATAAAAGGTAGTCTGGGGATTTTCCTCAGTTGCAGCCCTTTAAAATCTGTGAGCAATGCAGCCATGAATCATGTCAGTGGGGCAAAATGGGTTGGGCAGGTACAAACTGGGCTGCATTGGAGTTTTGCTGTACCTTGGGTCCAAGATAGTTCAGGGTGGATCTAGCTTTTGGAATAGATTGGCGTTGATATTATAGGATAGGATCAGTGGCATAGCTAGAGGGGGTGCAAAGCACTAAGTTTGCAGGAAGCTGTACCGCAGCATGTAAGGGGCCCCTCTCCCTCCCCTTTGGAGCTATTCCAGGCAGGGGAAGTAAAAGCGAGGTGTACACTGGAATGACTCTGAAGGGGAGGGGGAGGGCCCCCTTGCACGCTGGAATGAGGCTTCCTGCAAAACTTAGTGCTTTGCACCTTTCTAGCTAAGTCTCTGGATGGAATGTCAATTTGTTTTGAAGAACTGGCACAGAAGCTGAGTGAAACAAATTTTGCAAGGGGAAGTTGAAAAGGGCAGGTTCCTAAAACACTCTTGCTAGATTTTTTAAAATCCTCTGTAAATCTTATGAAACTGAACTCTTCCTGTAATGTATTCAGTCCCTCGTTGGGTCATCTCGTCGCGGGAATACATTATTGACAAATATGTTCTACATTATTCAGCGACAATAAAAGCTTTGCCCTTTGCCCATATCATATCCCTGAAATATTTAGTTGGCATTACGTAAATGTTCTTTACAACTTTTTTGCATGCCATTACTCTCCACTTGGCTTTTGTAAGTGAGAAAGTCTAGCTTTAGTAATGTAACAGTTGAATGACTAAGCTGCAGGGTAGAATTGCAATGGCTTTTGAAGACACAGTTGAGAGGAGTTCTATCTTGCAAGTGTTTGCATTTTCCTTTTTCGCTCTTCAATTGGTGTCTGCCCAAATGAGATTTAGATTGTATCGGGGCCTCTTGGCATTTCTAAACTTTCTGTTTCATAAGGTGCAGGAAATCAACTCTAGGAAACAAAGGGCGATTCTTGAAAATTACAAAGTGATAATGACACAAACCGGAAAAAAAGAGAGAGGTTCTTTGTAGTTGTCCTTGAAAAGTACAGCAGCTTGAAGTAGAAAGACATTTCAGTTGTAATTATTATATGCAAATAGTAATCAGTTGTGTATGAGTGGACTCTTTGCTGCTCCTGGCACAAAACTCTAGAAAAGAATTCGACACAGGTTGGCTACAGCGACAAGTAGTGACAGATCAAAGATTCATCACCACAGGTAAAAACATCATGTTGTCCAGTTTGAACTCAAATGTAATATTTCCCACTAGAGAAAGTTTTTCCATATGCATTTGTTTTAAAATGATTAAGGGCGCGATCCTAATGCAACCTTGGGCTGGCGCAAGTCCTGTGCGCCGGCTCGGGACTGTCACAAATGGAACTGTCGGTCGTGAACATGCTTTTCCAGGCTCCAGGATGCTTGGATTTGCTCCACTTCTTTAGGTGGTACAGATGATGATGATGATGATGATGATGATAATAATACAGGTATTTATATACCGCCTTTCTTGGTCTTTATTCAAGACTTTATTCAAGGTGGTTTACATAGGCAGGCTTTATTTAAATCCCTTATTAAATAGGGATTTTTACAATTTGAAAGAAGGTTCTATCTTTCAAGAAACCACAACATTCATATGTTTCTTTCTGATCTGGTTTCACATTCTGGCCTCCATCCTCCCACACTCAGAGCAGATGGAATAACTCAGCTCAGCTTGTCAGCTGCTTCAAGGTCGCACGGTGCCGGTGGCCTCAAACTGGCGACCTGCGGATGTTATCTTCAGGCAAATGGAGGCTCTACCCTCTAGAACAGACCTCCTGCCTCAGACCAGATCTGAGTAGCCCCATTGGGGCTTCTGCAGCAAAACATGGGGTAAGGGGAATTTTTCCCCCTTGCCTTGGGCCAAGACACGGGCAGCCCCAAACTTGAGCTGGATACAATGCAGGCTGCCTGTTCCATCATAAGTTAGGATTATGCTGTAAAAGAACAAACCATGCTGGGCCCATTTGGTTCAATTTCCATTCGTTAGGAACCTGATGACAAAAGTGTCTGAAAAATCATACGTGGTTTCAGCTTCATAACCCATTGTGCAATGTGTGTATTAACCACCCAGAAGGTTGGTTTTGGTTTGTCTAAGCAACATCTCTCCTGGGCGCACGAAGCCTTTGAAAGTCAAGAAAACAGGTCAATTGAACGTGCAGACGTGTAACGCTCGTCCCAGTGCCTGTGCAATGATGCCGCAACATCACGTGACATTTTGATGTCACTTCTGGGTTCGCCCTGGAGGAGGGAGAACTTGCTGTGGTGGCTTGAAGGAGGTGGCTTCTCCACAGGAGAAGGAATGGGGGGAGCAAAGCCAACATCACCTTCTCCTCCAGGGAAAACCAAGAAGTGGCTGCCTTGCACTGCAAGCGGGAGAAGGCATAATAACATAAGAACAGCCCCGCTGGATCAGGTCAAAGGCCCATCTAGTCCAGCTTCCTGTATCACACAGTGGCCCACCAAATGCCCCAGGGAGCACACCAGATAACAAGAGACCTGATACCCCCTGCTAACTGGTTAAGAGGCACTTTTTCAAGTGGGTGCTCCTCTTTTATTTAGCAGGGGGAGAGTAATTGGCCCACCTCACCCCCAGCAGTGTCTTTTCTAGTGGCTGTCTGCTGGTGTTGCATCTTTTTAGATTGTGAGCCCTTTTGGGACAGGGAGCCATTTAGTTATTTGATTTTTCTCTGTAAACCACTTTGTGAACTTTTTGTTGAAAAGCGGTATATAAATACTGTTGTTCTTGTTGTTGTTGTTGGCCCACCAAACGCCCCAGGGAGCACACAAGATAACAAGAGACCTGCCCATCTAGTCCAGCTTCCTGTATCTCACAGCGGCCCACCAAATGCCCCAGGGAGCACACCAGATAACAAGAGACCTGCAAGGCCTCCTGGGAATTGTAGTTTAAGAACATAAGAACAGCCCCGCTAGATCAGGCCATAGGCCCATCTAGTCCAGCTTCCTGTATCTCACAGCGGCCCACCAAATGCCCCAGGGAGCACACCAGATAACAAGAGACCTGCAAGGCTTCCTGGGAATTGTAGTTAAGAACATAAGAACAGCCCCACTGGATCAGGTCATAGGCCCATCTAGTCCAGCTTCCTGTATCTCACAGCGGCCCACCCAATGCCCCAGGGAGCACACCAGATAACAAGAGACCTGCAAGGCTTCCTGGGAATTGTAGTTTAAGAGCATAAGAACAGCCCCACTGGATCAGGCCATAGGCCCATCTAGTCCAGCTTCCTGTATCTCACAGCAGCCCACCAGATGCCTCAGGGAGCACACAAGACAATAAGAGACCCGCATACTGGTGTCCTCCCTTGCATCTGGCATTTTGAGGTAAGTCACTTCTCCCTGGAGGAGGCAGCACTGGTGGCATGTTGTCCCCCCTTCTGTCTCCTGTGGAGGCTCCCCTTTAAAGGAGAAAGGGGGCGTGAAGGTGGCAGTTACTTCTCCGAAACTAGGGCAGAACTTGCGAAGCAGTCATGCGCCCCTCCTTGGCATAGTCATGCGCCCCTCCTCAGGCTCCACCCTCATTGCACCTCTGCCCCTGTATTCCCGCTGCCACCCGTGTGTACAGGGACTCACTGCAGCCCCAGGCTGGACCAAGAAACCTTGGTGGGAGGATGCAGGAATTTTATGGGCGTAACTTTTTTCTCCCTTGATTGATCTTACGGAGATTAGATTACTGTTGATTACTGTTGATGTAACAGTTGATTAGATTACTAAGGGGAGAAAACAAAACTGCACTTAAGAAGACTCTTGAGGAGGGGGTCAGATGCTGATGACCCTTGGGCCATTAAGGTCCTCAGCAGAGGTGCATCTTTCCCCATCTGGATTTTTTTTTTTTTAAATGAAGACTTTGACAGCTAAATAATCAGGGTAATTGCAAATCAACTCTTCCTGCGAATCTCCTGCTGTTCTAGAACTGGCTTCCTCTACCTAGGAAGCAAGTCTCCAGAATGTGTGAAGTCTCTGATAGCTCCACTGGTCTTCCATTGAAAACAATGGAAAACAACCGTGCATGTAAATAACACAGCTGGATGAAATTCAGCATGAAATGAATTTGATTTTCACTAATGAATGAAATCTTTCATACAGCCTTCTTGTAATTAAGTTTTTTTTTTTTTAAAAAAAGGAGATGAATAGAACAATAAAGCAATTTCTCCCCCCCCCCCCCCCGGTACACACCAGGAGAAGCATGATTAAAAACTTCCATATTGGTCTGTGTGTAGTCCTGGCCAGTTGAACCGGATACTAAAGACAGTAGGGTAGCTAGAGGGGGTGCAAAGCACTAAGCTTTGCAGGGCGTCTCACCGCAGCGTACACCTCTGTTTTGCTCCCCCTACCACGAATGGCTCCTCAGGGAAGGGGGAGGAGCCCCTTGCATGCTGCAGTGGAGGCTCCCTACAAAACTTAGTGCTTTGCACCCCTCTGGTGAGTAAAGTGGTGCTGAAATTTGGCCATCCCTCTCTTCTCTCGCAGCCAAGATTCCATTGTGCCTCATCTGTTTTGAAGGAGCAACATGGGGGGAGGACGACAAAGAGAAATGGAGGTTGTGCAGTGATGACCTTTTCCCATCTCCCTCACTTCCTTAACCCCTCTGCTTTTGGTGCTTCTTTAAACCTGGCTGGTCAGGAAGAACCCCAAGACTCCCGGGATTCTCTCTGCCTGGTCTGTTTGGAAGACACACTGGTTGATGTAAGGCGGCAGCATTCCTACCTCAGAGCCTCCGAGAGTAATTGTATCAGGGGGTTCAATCTTTCTTTAGGGCCCCTCCTTTCTCCATTGGATCATAATTTCATATGATCATTGGATAATAACTTCTACAAATTGCGATATATAAACAGTGGTGTAGCTAAGCCAGGGCAGGGAAGGTACATTTACCCCATGATGGAATGGTCATTTTCCACCATCTCTGCTGGGGGGGGGGGGGTGACAGCAATTGCTGGAGGTCTACTGCAACCCACCTTTGTCCCCAGATGGCTTCAAACAGAGCCATTTTGGGGCCCAGGGTTAACATAAGAACATAAGAACAGCCCCACTGGATCAGGCCACAGGCCCATCTAGTCCAGCTTCCTGTATCTCACAGCAGCCCACCAAATGCCCCAGGGAGCACACCTGATAACAAGAGACCTCATCCTGGTGCCCTCCCTTGCATCTGGCATTCTTGTGCATGCACAGAGCAGGGGGGCGACAGTGCAGGTGCCTGGGAGTGATGCAATGACACAGAGGCCTCACTACATCACCAGGCCCCAGGTTCCTCCCTCCCCAGCTATGCTTCTGTATATAAAACTATGTAGGTTTACACAAAATGTGAACGCTAGTCTTCACACAATATATGCAAACATTTTATGAGATCCCAGGAAATTTCTGGCTTCCCCTCCTTTGGCTCCTAGATCCCCTTTTATTTACCTGGGCCCAGGCGCAATGTACCCCTGCACACCCCTCGCGTGGTTCCTGATGAGATCAAAAAATATAAGATCTCAGGGAATTTAGGGTGCCCCTCCTTTGGCTCCTGGGCCCCCCTTTTGTCCCTCGGTCTAGGTACAAGTTACCCATTGAACCCCCCTCTCATGGGCTCTGCCCTGCCTCCTTCTCCAGTTCTGCTACCATGGTTTTTGGAAGCAGTACTGGAGGAGAAGATAAACCGTTACGCCCTCCTTCTCTCATTCTCCAAGGAGAGCAAACCAGTGAGAAGAGAGAATGAGGCAGTGGCCAGATGGTACAGCAGGGTAAGTGATGGGCCAGGAGAGGCATTGGACAGACATGGAATGCAGGGAACACCTGCAAGATCACTTCCTCCCCTGGTCCACCATTCATCGTTGCCAATTCAACATGCCTCATGGATTGGCTGGACTCGGGATCGTGAACCAGCCCAGCCTCTCTTAACTGTGAGGAGAGGATGTGGTTTGATAATTCAGCTGTTGAATGCTCAGGTATCTTGGCATTTGGACTTCAGAGTTTCGATCACTCGTGTGTGACCTGACATTAGGTATTGAACTGAAAAAAAGAGAGAGCTCCGCCAGAAATCAAAACTGAGTGACCCTTGGCCACAGAAATTCCCGTGAGTGAAGCAATGCGAGACCTGGGTCTGACTTCAGTTAAAAATAAAGGGAATCAGTAAAATGATAAGACAAGCTGCATAAAGCTGAAGGGGACATAATTTGGGTCTTTCATGCGGCAACTTGGTGGAAGTTCTTTATAAAATGAAGTTCAAATTCAATTGCAATGTTCCAGTTCCAGAGGTAAGAAGCTTTTTTTTTTTGCCTCTTAAGCAGACAGAGTCTCTTTGGCTGAATCAGCAGGTTTACTCTGACAGATCGAAGTTGTTAGTTTTAGCTGCATTATGAATTCCACAGCATTAAAAACACCAAGCGAGGCACTTGCCCAGTTCTGGTGTTTTGCAACTGGGCACAGCATACTTGGTACTTACAACCCAAACAGAAACATGCCTTGAAACATCCTCTCTGCATTTGTGCGTGCTGGCTGTGGCATAGCTAGAGGGGGTGCAAAGCACTAAGTTTTGCAGGGAGCCTCACTGTGATGTGGAAGCAGCCCCTCCCCTTTGGAGCCATGCGTTCACCTCTGTTTTTCTCCCACTGCCTGGAATGGCTCCATAGGGGAGGGGGGGCTGCTTGCACACTGCAGTGACATTGCCTGCAAAACTCAGTGCTTTGCACCCCCTCTAGATACACCACTGCTTGGTGGAACCCCACCTTGCATCCTCCATATTACAGCACATCACAAGGAGATGACAATTACTTATGGGATGGTTAGAGCGGATAGAGGGAAGTTCTTCTCCCTCTTGCACAATACAAGAAACTGGAGTCATCCACTAGCATTGACTGGAAGGAGAGTTCAAACCAACAAACGGAAATATTTCTTCACCCAGCATGCAACTACTCTGTGGAACTCCTTGTCGCAGGATGTGGTGATGGCGTCTGGCCTGGATGCCCTGAAAAGGGGATTGAAAAGTCCATCACAGGTGTCAAGCCATGACAGGTATGTGCAACCTCCTGGTTTTAGAGGTAGCCTATCACTGAATGTTAGATGCAAGGAAGTGGCAACAGGATGCAGTTGTCTTGTGGTCTTGTGTGCTCCCTGAGGCATCTGTTGAGCCACTGTGAGATCCAGGAAGCTGAACCAGATGGGCCTTTGGCCTGATCCAGCAAAGCCCTCCTTATGTTCTCATTTTCTCCCCAAGTACAGTATTTGTCTCTTCAAAGGTTATAAGCACAGAGGATGAGGTAGCAGGGCTTCAACATTCATCAACACAGAGGTGGGGCTTTAAAGAAGACCTCAGTGAATGTTCGACCTGGATATAGCACCTTTGGCTTTAGAACACCTGAACAGGACTAGTATTGGGCCAACTGTAAGCAGTAGCATAGCTAGAGGGGGTGCAAAGCACTAAGTTTTGCAGGGCACCTCACCGTGCCGTGCAAGTGGCCCCTCCCTCCTTTGGAGCCTCTGCTTTACTCTAGTGACCTGGAATGGCTCTGAAGGGGAGGGGAAGAAACCTCTTGCATGGCACAGTGAGGCGCCCTGCAAAACTTAGCGCTTTGCACCCCCTCTAGCTATGCTACTGACTGTAATGCAATACTCTGCGTGTTTTCTCAGAAGTCCCATTGATTTCAATGACAGTGCAATCCTAGGCATGACCACTGAGGAATAAGTGCCTGTGCGTTCTGCTGGCGCAACACACTTTGCAGCTGTTGCAAGCGCAATACCCCTGGTGCACGAGGTGTAGCGTCTGCTGCAAGTGGGAAATGGCAAGGTTTGTATGGGAGCAGATCAGGCCTTCTCGCTGGCACAGTTATGGCCTCACAGGGGTCAGAAGGGAGGTGGGGAGAGTCTGGAATAGTGTGGGGACTAGATGCAAAGCAGAGGAGATTGGGTGGGATGTACAGATCGGGCCTGGGTGGATTTAGGATGCCAAATCCTAATGCCCTTCCTGGGCCTGATCCGTCTGTGTGGCTATCCAGCTGGCACAGGTTTCCGTTGACCCAAGGTGGCTGCCAGGGCTTACCCCACGGCAAGAGAACAAATTCTCTCTTACTCCAAGGAGGCCTCAACATGCTGAAACTCTCCACGGGATACAGCAGAAGCCACATCGGTGCAGGGAGGTAGTTAGGATTGGGCTGCCTCTCTCTGGCATCTCCATGTCGGACTGGGGAAGACACCTTTTTGAAACCCTCTCCACACTGCCACTCAGTCCAGATAGAATTGTACTAGACGGGCTAACGGTCTGACTTGGTGGAACAGTGGATAGCCATCTTCCCTGCCTGGCAACCATCTCCTGTACATGTCACTGTCTGCTGTGTGTCTCTCAGCTCCTGGGAACTGTCTGCTTTCCAACCCAGCAGTTCCCGTGAAAAGCATGAGAAGCTGGACTCAAAACAACGGCTTGAACAGCAGTTGCAGCTGCCCAGTGCTATGAGAATGGGGCTATAAGATGCATGTTTACCCTTTAGCATGGATTTCCTAAGAATTTTTGGTGGCATGTGGGTTAATGCGCCACCAGTGTTTTCCCCCGCATGAGGCACATGGGCTATCTCTCCAGCTGATTAGCTGGAGTCTAATTGTGAGCAGGGCCACATGGGTAAAGCATCCAGAGCCCGCTCAATCGGGACCCAGCGGTGATTCCCTGGCCACCCACCGTCTTACAGTCTCATGACTAGCTAGTTGCCATATTGGGGCCAGGTTGGAATTTTTTACCATCAACTACATTGGCTGAGCGGTTGGTTTTTGGGTTGGTAAGGCGATGTTGGTGTCCACCGCAGGGTGGCAAGGGCTCGGGAAGGGCCATGCTTACTCCCACTTGCTTGCTCGGTTGGGTGAGGCAGGCTGGATGAACCTTGGCCTGGTGGCAAAGCTGCACTTTGGGTTCGCTCGGGTAGCCTGCGCTAGCCAGCCACCCTGACCCTTTGGGGTGGCAAGGAAGGAAGTGTCAGGCCTTGACCTGCCGCAGTCTGGAGTTGGGTGGTTGTCACCCATAACTAGTTATGGGGGAGGTAAAGGGGCGGTTCCATTTCCCCCGCATAGAACCTGCATGGCCTAGTCCCTGCTGTGGTCTGAGTTGTAATTAAATAATTAATAAAGTGTTCCATTCTACCACAGACCCTTGTCTGTGTCTTTATTGGGGTGCTGCAGAGTAAATGGTAGGCTGTGTTGCTTGTCAAGTTGCCTGAAATGGCTGTAGGCCTGTATGCCTGGAGATTTTTCTGGAGGCCTGGAATTGCGCCTGTGAGCAGGGGCATAGTTTGAAGGGGTGCAAAGCACTAAGTTTTGCAGGGAGCCTGTTTTGCAGTGTGCAAGTGGCTCCTCCTCCTCCACTTTGAAGCCATAAGAACATAAGAACAGCCCCACTGGATCAGGCCATAGGCCCATCTAGTCCAGCTTCCTGTATCTCACAGCGGCCCACCAAATGCCCCAGGGAGCACACCAGACAACAAGAAGACTTGCAAGGCCTCCTGGGAATTGTAGTTTAAGAACATAAGAACAGCCCCACTGGATCAGGCCACAGGCCCATCTAGTCCAGCTTCCTGTATCTCACAGCGGCCCACCAAATGCCCCAGGGAGCACACCAGATAACAAGAGACCTCATCCCAGTGCCCTCCCTTGCATTTGGCACTCTGATACATAGCCCATTTTTAAAATCAGGAGGTTGCGCATACACATCATGGCTTGTACCCCGTAATGGATTTTTCCTCCAGAAACCTGTCCAATCCCCTTTTAAAGACGTCTAGACCAGACGCCATCACCACATCCTGTGGCAAGGAGTTCCACAGACCAACCACACGCTGAGTAAAGAAATATTTTGTCTGTCCTAACCCTCCCAACACTCAATTTTAGTGGCTGTCCCCTGGTTCTGGTGTTATGTGAGAGTGTAAAGAGCATCTCCCTATGCACTCTGTCCATCCCCTGCATAATTCTGAGTGGTGCTCCCACTGCCTGAACTTAGTGCTTTGTACCCCCTCAAGGTACGCCACTGCCTATGAGTTGGTGCTCTTAGATTGTAGACAAATAAAGCTATTTTATGACACCCTTGGTTGCTTCTCCTTGGAACACTCCTTGGAAACTTGCTTCTCCTTGGAACACAAAAACAGCCTTTAGCCCTGGCTGCAACCACGGGATGGAACATTTGGTATACATTTGTAACCTGTGTCAAGAGTTTCTGTTGCTTCTCTGTGAGCACAAAGAGAGGGCAGAATGAAGGGTTGAGATGAGTGCAGAAGAACCGTGTCCCCCTCCTCAAGATGATTCAGCACAGGCCTTTTATGTAGCACTGCATTTGCTTATGAAAGGATGAGTGATTGATTTCAGTGAGATTCATTGAATGAGATAAAAGCTGCAAGACTGAGACTCTTCTAAAATCAATATATTATACAGCAGAAGGAATGCACTGTATCTTTTATTAAACATGCAATTGAATTTGGTTATGGCTTTTGGAGAATTACTAATGTTTGGCAAATTTCCCAGATCTTGTTATAACTATATTTAAACAATCAGCATTGCGAGGACGTTTGAATGTAACATCATTAACTTTGACTGTCTAGTAAGTTTTATTTATGACATTCATTTAATTTTTTCCAATTCTGGGAATAGAATTGCTCCGCTGGTATAAATATAAAGTTATACAGCTCTGTTTGCTAGTTCTGTGTCAACTTTACACCTTTTGAGCAATCTGAGGCTGCTTGAAAACAGGGACTTGTGGTGGGTGGGGAGGCAGGTGAGGCAGAGCCTCCCCACTGGAGTCCCTTCAAAAAGCGCCACCACTATGTGCAGCACATGCACTCATAACCCATATGCTGTGCATACTGCACATGCCCCATCTCGTCTGATCTCGGAAGCTAAGCAGGGTCAGGCCTGGTTAGTACTTGGATGGGAGACCGCCTGGGAATACCGGGTGCTGTAGGCTTATACCATAGTCTTTCCATGCCTGATCTTGTCTGATCTGGGAAGCTAAGCAGGGTCAGGCCTGGTTAGTACTTGGATGGGAGACCGCCTGGGAATACCGGGTGCTGTAGGCTTCTACCATAGTCTTTCGAGACTGAAGGTTGCCAACCATTAACCATTGTGCATACTGGGTTGTGTATGCTTGCACACCTCACACAGCAGTGGTGCTTTCCAAAGGGCTCTGATGGGGAGGCTCTGCCTCACCTGCCTCCCCACCCACTTCACATCCCTGCTAGAAAGGCAAAGCATGACAGCACGGTCCAAAACACAAGGATATTTATAATTTAACGCATGCATCACCTGTGAATATTTTACTGTGGTGTACACTTCTATCTTTCACAATTGTGTGACATTTCAGGAACCCATAGACAGAGTCGTAACAAGGACAAAGCCTAAGGGGCACCTGCCCTGGGCGTTCCACCAAGCAGGGGTGCATGATTGTCCACAGATTCAGGCCTGGTTATGGAGGAGGTGCTGGTGGCTTTACACACTCCTCCTTTGGAGAGGCCTGCTGTCGGCGCCTCCTCCTCTGGGGAACCCAAAAGTGACTGCCTTGTGCCTCAAGCAGACTGCCTTGTGCCTCTGGAGGCTTTCAGCCTCCATGACGAAGACATAGGGCACGTGAAGTAGCCACAACAAGCACCCCCACCTTCAGGGAGAAGCGACAGCATGGCATCTCTGGTGCCAGGGGAGTCGGTTAAGGTTCTGCTCATAGAATTGCAGGAACAAATATGTTTTGAGTGTCAGGCATAACGTCTGAGATATCAAAAAGCAAAACAAAGTGAAAATGGACCAATGTCCAGTTTCAGCAGCTGGAATTGCCAGCTTCTGAAATAAAACATTCTGGCATCTGGAGATGGGGTCAGTGATGGTGCCCGTCAGGCCCAGATCCAGTCCCAGAAGCTGAGCCCAGCACCAAAGCTGATTTCCCATTCTCCTCCTGTGTGTTCCTACTGGTCCCGGCTCAGTGGTCCTTAGATGTTCTTATTAGCTCCCTACTGTTCAGTAATACCATTTAAACACAACAGATCCCCATGAAGCAATTCAAATTACAACTGTGCCACAGTCAGGAAATAAGAAATTGCCGACAACGCAGCCTCAGAAAACTGAAGAAAATAGCTGAGTGCCAGTCGAGTGACAACTCTCCATTGTATGATCAAGGGACGGAGCTTTAGAAAGTATTTACCCATTTTCAGGGGACAAAGCAGAGACTGAGTGACAACTTGCTCAAGCAAGCCCATGTATCCTTCTTCCATAGACTTCAGTGGTGCTTCTACATAACTAAATTTCTTTGGATGTAACCCACAGACCTCAAAGGGAAGCATGGAACAGGAAGAGAACAAGACACAATGATCATAATACTGACGGACAAGCAGAAAAGGGCAGCGCCAGCCTATCCATCACCCAGATGGTGCCAAAGTCCTCTGCCCACCCCCATAAATTTCACTGCCCATCAGTGGCAGAACTGAGGTAGGGCTGGGGGGCAACATTGCCTGCCCCAAAGCAGAGTGGTGGTTTTCTGCTATCTCTGCTTGGGGGGGACGGACGGACCATGTTTACCTTGCTCAGGCAACAAATGCCACAAAATTGGCCCTTGAGCCCACACTTCATCTTTGTGCAGCTCCAATTGGAGACATTTTCAGAGACGAAGACCGTACATGCGCTGGGGAGGGGTGTGACAGTACAGGCATGGAGGGTGCAAGTGCTTTTTTTGCAAAAAAAAAAAAAAAAAAAAGGTACAGGAACTCATAACTTGTTAAACTTTTATTTATTTATTTATTTATTTATTTATTTATTTATTTATAAACTGAACTTTGAGGAGTTTTGCAGCCTCAACTGGACCTCCTTTTGGCAACTGGCAACCAACCTTTATATTTTGCAGCCATGGAGCACCTCCCCTTCTGAAAAAAAAAAAAAAAATTATTCTTCATAGGGATTTGAACCCCTAGCCTCTGGCTCCACAGACCAGCACTTTAACCCTTGAGCCATAGGAACTCTTAGACTCAAAGTGTTTGGAACTCATACTTGAGGTGCTGATGGCCACCTGCTGGGCTCAAGACCTTATATATTAGTTCTGAGCACTTTGACTACAGGCTTTCCTATAGCCCAATGGAGAGAGTGCTGGGCTGTGGAGCACGAGGTCGGAGGTTCAAATCCCTCCCTAGCCCGCAGCTTAAAAAAGAAGGTGGGGCACAAGGTCAGAGCCGGGGGGTGCCAAAAAAAAAAAAAAAAAAAAGGTGGAGCACGAGGTCAGAGGTTCAAATCCCTCCCTCAGTGAAAGGGGAAAAAAAGATGCCGGAACGCCATTCCAGTGCATTCTATTACAAAAAAAGCCCTGGAGGGTGCCATGCTGCTCCATGTCACCTGATTCTGGAAGCCACTGGGCCTGGCAACACAACTGCTGCCCACCCACCCACTGATTCCCCCCCCCCGTGCACTAGTATTCCATCTTTATTCTCATTTCCCTCTTCTTCTAGGTACTATACACTTTCTTGTTCTTCTTCCCCTCCCCCCCAATTTTCTAATTTGAAAAGTCTTGGTACTGGTAGGCAGAAAGTATATAGAGAAGTAAGGAGGTGCTGGCCTAGACAGTCTCCCCGACGTCACAGACAGGGGGCTTCTACCTACAAGACTAACCCAGACGGATCCATTTCTGGCACACCCCAGGCCCACAATCTCTCCAGTAGCTCAGATGTGCAGCTTCCAATTGGTTTCTTAGCAATGGTTCAACACTAGCCAAGGAGTCAGGACTACTGATCTTAGCCATAAGAACAGCCCCACTGGATCAGGCCATAGGCCCATCTAGTCCAGCTTCCTGTATCTCACAGCGGCCCACCAAATGCCCCAGGGAGCACACCAGATAACAAGAGACCTGCAAGGCTTCCTGGGAATTGTAGTTAAGAACATAAGAACAGCCCCACTGGCTCAGGCCACAGGCCCAACTAGTCCAGCTTCCTGTATCTCACAGCGGCCCACCAAATGCCCCAGGGAGCACACCAGACAACAAGAGACCTGCAAGGCTTCCTGGGAATTGTAGTTAAGAACATAAGAACAGCCCCACTGAATCAGGCCAAAGGCCCATCTAGTCCAGCTTCCTGTATCTCACAGCGGCCACCAAATGCCCCAGGGAGCACACCAGATAACAAGAGACCTCATCCTGGTGCCTTCCCTTGCATCTGGCATTCTGACATAACCCATTTCTAAAATCAGGAGGTTGCGCATACACATCATGGCTTGTACCCTGTAATGGATTTTTCCTCCAGAAACTTGTCCAATCCCCATTTAAAGGCGTCCAGGCCAGACACCATCACCACATCCTGTGGCAAGGAGTTCCACAGACCAACCTCACGCTGAGTAAAGAAATATTTTCTCGTCTGTTCCAACTCTCCCAACACTCAATTTTAGTGGATGTCCCCTGGTTCTGGTGTTATGTGAGAGTGTAAAGAGCATCTCCCTATCCACTCTGTCCATCCCCTGCATAATTTTGTATGTCTCAATCATGTCCCCCCTAAGGCGTCTCTTTTCTAGGCTGAAGAGGCCCAAACGCCATAACCTTTCTTCATAAGGAAGGTGCCCCAGCCCAGTAATCATCTTAGTTGCTCTCTTTTGCACCTTTTCCATTTCCACTATGTCTTTTTTGAGATGCGGCGACCAGAACTGGACACAATATTCCAGGTGTGGCCTTACCATAGATTTGTACAACGGCATTATAATATTAGCCATTTTGTTCTCAATACCCTTCCTAATGATCCCAAGCATAGAATTGGCCTTCTTCACTGCCACCGCACATTGGGTCGACACTTTCATCGATCTGCCCACCACCACCCCAAGATCTCTCTCCTGATCTGTCACAGACAGCTCAGAACCCATCAGCCTATATCTAAAGTTTTGATTTTTTGCCCCAATGTGCATGACTTTACACTTACTGACATTGAAGCGCATCTGCCATTTTGCTGCCCATTCTGCCAGTCTGGAGAGAACTTTCTGGAGCTCCTCACAATCACTTCTGGTCTTCACCACTCGGAAAAGTTTGGTGTCGTCTGCTAACTTTGCAACCTCACTGCTCAACCCTGTCTCCAGGTCATTTATGAAGAGGTTAAAAAGCACTGGTCCCAGGACAGATCCTTGGGGCACACCGCTTTTCACTTCTCTCCACTGTGAAAATTGCCCATTGACACCCACTCTCTGTTTCCTGGCCTTCAACCAGTTCTCAATCCCTGAGAGGACCTGTCCTCTAATTCCCTGACTGTGGAGCCAAATAAAACAAATAGCTGAGGACAAGTTTTCTCACTCAGATCCAACCGATCAACCCAAGCAAAGTGCTTACAGGTGGGTCTGGGTCTCCTTAGGGCCAAGTATGCCACCACCACCCTGGTTAACACCCAGACTCTTCAGCTTCAGGGCAACTGAAGGCTTATGGGCAGGAGGTCTGGTCTAGAGGGTAGAGCCTCCATTTGCCTGAAGATAACATCTGCAGGTCGCCAGTTCGAGGCCACCGGCACCATGAATGGCGAGACCTTGAAGCAGCTGAGAAGCCGAGCCGAGTTATTCCACCTGCTCTTTGGTGTGAGCGAAGAAGCGTCTTGGCTGCCCTCCTCCATGTGAGAGATGAAGGAGCTGCTTGTCAGCTTGTGTGGGAGGAAACTGGAGCCAGAATGTGATACCAGATCAGAAAGATCCATCTGAAATGTTGTGGTTCTTGAAAGATAGAACCTTTCAATTGTAAAAATCCCTACGGGGATTTAGAACAGCCTGCCTTTGTAAACCGCCTTGAATAAAGTCTGAGGAGAAATCTGACGACCAAGAAAGGCGGTATATAAATACCTGTATTATTATTATTATTATTATTATTATTATTATTATTATTATTATTATTATTATTATTATTATTATTATTATTATTATTGTTATTGTTATTGTTATTGTTATTGTTATTGTTATTGTTATTGTTATTATTGTTATTATTGTTATTATTGTTATTATTGTTATTGTTATTAATGGGCTTACCCCAGTTCTTGCAGCCCCTGTCCTCCCCCTTCCAAGTTCAAGGGGACCCAGGTCTCAAGATGCTGGTAAAACAACCCAACTCACTTCGGTTGCAGGTTTAGCAGCTAGACTGGACCAGGTGAACTCAAATTCCTTTGTACTTAATCAGGCACAGCTTGTAAATATATATTGGATTTATTTTAAATAATAAAATATAGTTGCATTCAAATGGACAGGCATTTAAAGACAGTTTGAAGAATACATACAGGCCACATACTGATTAAAACAAGAAAACTAAGGGCGCAGTCTTAACCCCTTATGTCAGTGCTTTCCAGCAACGCATACGGGCAATGCAGCTCTGAGGGAAGGGAACAAACATTCCCTTACTTTGAGGAGGCCTCCGTGAGTGCCACCCAACTGCAGGATGCAGCACACGTCCCATTGGCACCGCTATGCCAGTGCTGGAAAGCACTGACATAAGGGGTTAGGATTGTGCCAGAATTTCCTAAATTCTGTCCTCTGTTTGTGCTCACAGAAGCAACTGAAACTCTTACACAGGTTATATATGCATACCAAATGTTCCATCTTGTGGCTTCTTCCTCGGAACAGAAAAAAAAAAAAATCTCTAGCCCTGGCCACAGCATGACTGCAGCAGTAGTTAGGGCTGAAGCAGGTTCCAGGAGGTGCGGCGAGCCCTGCACAGACCTCTTCAAATGGAGATATCGCAGAGCACCTCCTGTTTGCAGGAGATGCTTTGCGATCGCTACATTTGAAGATTCCAAGTCTTGGGGAGTCCTCTGGAGGGCTTCGCAGGGCTCCCTGCACCTCCTGGAGCCTGCTGCAGCCCTAACAAGTAAGTGGAAAGCACCCCTTTCACAACCCCTTGGTGACGTGATCCTGGGGATCACTTGCTGCCTCTCCCCTTCCTCCGCCCTTAAAGGGATGGGAGAACCTTTACACAAACTGGTGGGTCGCGACCCACCAGTTTGTGAACCACTGCCCTAGGGGATGCAGTGTTGTGAGGTGGCCCTCTTACATTCCATGCATGCAGAACCATACCTGGTGACCTTACGCGGTACACAGATGTATGGGACACACAAATGTGAGAACAGCAAATGAATATTTAAAAACTAAAATACACCTCAATGAGCCTGAGATGTCAAGGAAGAATGGTCCTGGCTACTCCTATGGGAAGATGTTAAACAAGGTTTGGTTCTGCTTTTAAATGACCATGTCAGTCGTGTTTAACCCTTGTGCGCTTGAAAGGACACGGTCAATTTCACCATCCCTTCAAAAGTGGCATTTTTGGTTTATCTCAGATATTTATTCTGGAAGATGCCTTGGAAATTGAATCCCATCAGTTGTTGATTGACAGCTGCTAAACACTGTATTGCCTCATTATGGAAATTGCTGCAAGCAATGTGTGTGTGTTTGGTTGCTACAAACAAATTTGGACAATTGCACCAAACTCATTAATGTGCCAAGAAAAAGACATTAACAGATCCCCTTGTACACCTTGGAGAGATGGTTGGCAACCTTCAGTCTCGAAAGACTATGGTATAAGCCTACAGCACCCGGTATTCCCAGGCAGTCTCCCATCCAAGTACTAACCAGGCCTGACCCTGCTTAGCTTCCGAGATCAGATGAGATCGGGCATGTGCAGGGTATCTACCCCCTGACTTTGCCACTTGCAAACTTTGCCACTTGCAAATAAGATTGACATATACCTTGATCAACTTTACCTCCTTCACCCTCCGCTCACCCCTGGGCTAGACCGATCTGGTCCAGTGGGCATCCTGATGGGTAACAGTTGTACACCTTGGGTTTTCCTTATTTCTCATTGGGATACTAACTTTTATAACAATGTTCATCCAAAATATTTTATTTTCAGAATAAAGACTTGATTGAGTTGTATACCTAAACCAGGACCTTCCAGACTCCAGCCCGTGGGCCAGATCTGGTGCCCTTCTAAAGCCCTCCCCATGTGAACAGTTTTCCCCTGGGAAAGCACGCAGCAGTCTCCACTTTGGAGACCACTGGCCTAAATATTTCACACCATGTGGATGGAGATAGGAAAGCAGTCATTAGAAAACTCGGCGAGTCTCCCGCAGAAATCCATGGAAAACAAAAGTGAAGGGGAAGACAAACCTGAATGAAATTAAATGTGCAAATGGCTGGAAAACAAAACAAGTGGAAATAAATCATCTCACAATGGAAATGAAACCAATGTTTTCCTTGTGTACCCCTGGGAATGCCTAACCTGGCATGCCTCCATTGTAGTCTCTCTTTGGGGTAATACAAAAGAGAAATAACACACCCAACTGCTATTACTCAAAACAACCCAATTCACAGGTGCTCTGGTGCTGAACAGTAAAGCGGTACCGAAATGACTGCCACGGTATCCCGTTGGGCCAGGGCAGCTGCCAGTCTCCTCAGGTTCCCCCTTACCTGTGTAGAGCTCCACTGCCCCATGGAACTCCTTGGCTCTGTGCCAGCTCCTGAGCTGGTGCAGAACTAAGGAGGTCTGTGCTGGGCTCTATGATTCTGGAGGAGGCATAGGATTCGGTGGCAGCTTCTGACACCATCCCCACCCTCTCCCAGGCCTAATCCACTCTCTAGCTCGCCCTCTATGCAGTTTCATCCCTCTCCCTGCCTTCCCCTGCCTTCCCCCTACTGCGAAAATCCTTCCCATCACTTAGCGGGGGAACTCACCATCCAGAGCTCCTGTTCTGTGTCCTCCAAGTGTTCTGTGTCCTCTGATGGCATCAGGCCTGGACGCCTTTAAAAGGGGATTGGACAAATTTCTGGAGGAAAAATCCATTACGGGTTACAAGCCATGATGTGTATGTGCAACCTCCTGATTTTAGAAATGGGCTACGTCAGAATGCCAGATGCAAGGGAGGACACCGGGATGCAGGTATCTTATTGTCTTGTGTGCTCCCTGGGGTTTTTGGTGGGCCACAGTGGCACTGGCGTAGCTAGAGGGGGGCGGCGCACTAAGTTTTGTAGGGAGCCTCACTGCAGTGTGCAAGCAGCTCCTCCCCTCCCCTGAAGAGTCATGTGGGCAGGAGGGGGGGAAACAAAGATGAATGGCTCCCAAAGGGAGGGGAAGGAGCAGCTTGCACGCTGCAGTGAGGCTCCCTATAAAACTTAGTGCACTGCCCCCCCTCTAGCTACGCCAGTGCCACTGTGAGATACAGGAAGCTGGACTAGATGGGCCTATGACCTGATCCAGTGGGTTGTTCTTATGTTCAAGTGCAGAGGCCCATCACCAACTGGCATGGGCCTTTCCACCAGCTCTGGGTGTATCTCACAGCGTTGAAGTGACTTACGGCACATTTAAGAACATAAGAACAGCCCTGCTGGATCAGGCCATAGGCCCACCTAGTCCAGCTTCCTGTATCTCACAGTGGCCCACCAAATACCTCAGGGAGCACATAAGACAACAAAAGACCTGCATCCTGGTTCCCTCCCTTGCATCTGGCATTCTGACATAGTCCAAAACATTTGTGACCCACAAATTTGTGACCCTAACCCAGCACTGGCCCTGGGGCTGGAGCACCAGCACTACTCCCAGTAAGGTCAGGCTCTAAAACTGTCTTCACTCCCTAAATCTTTATATCTATTGATCCCACTATTTTGTTTCTGGAAAGTTCTAACCTGGACATTTCTAGCTGGAATTCTCCATGATCTACATGGTGTCCCACAGGTAGTCTTCAGTAAAAATGATTAGGCATATGATGATTATGTATTTCAGCCAAAAGGAGGTCTGGTCTAGAGGGTTGAGCCTCGATTTGCCTGAAGATAACATCCGAAGGTCACCAGTTCGAGGCCACCGGCACCGTGCGACCTTGAAGCAGCTGACAAGCTGAGCCGAGTTATTCCATCTGCTCTGAACGTGGGAGGATGGAGGCCAGAATGTGAAACCAGATCCGAAAGAAACATCTGAATGTTGTGGTTCTTGAAAGACAGAACATGCTTTCAATTGTAAAAATCCCTACGGGGATTTAAATAGCCTGCCTATGTAAACCACCTTGAATAAAGTCTGAGGAGAAATCTGAGGACCAAGAAAGGCAGTATAGAAATACCTGTATTATTATTATTATTATTATTATTATTATTATTATTATTATTATTATTATTATTATTAAAGTACATACAGGAATATATTTTTATGCCTTATTATTGATTAGGCATTAAAATATATCCCCATATGCACTTCTGGCAGAAATATGGTTACCTGAATCTGAGCCATCTTATTGCCAAAATGTGTGCTGGGGGGGACGGGACAAACTCTAGAACACAAGCAAACCAAAGAGAATGAAACCCCAAAAGTTACTAAGGATAACAAAGAGAAATCCCCCACACCATTTCCTTTGGGGTGAAATCCCTTTTATTACACAGAGTTATCTATATTTAGTGTTTTGCTAAGAATCTTTGGAATCTGGCAGGGAAAAGTGTGCCATTTTTTTTAAATAGCTACATTTTCTGCCCTATGACTTATTCTTTTTTTCCTCTGAACCTCCAAGAACTTCAGCCGTCTCAATAAGCTCCCCATCTTTCTCATCAATCATGGAAGATGAAAGAAAAACCCAAACTCAAAGGATTGGGTTATAAATCCAGCTGTCCCATCATCTTTCAAGTCTTTTCTATAATAATCAACTGTATCTGTACCACTTTGAAGTTGTCTGTTTTTTTAGCTACTGAACACAAGAAAAGGGTCTTATCGCACAAAGGCACTGGCCTTTCAATAGCTGCCATTTTTCTGGCGGGGGGGGGGAAGAGTTAAAACATCTACAGGGAAACTACAATTACTATTCAGGATGCTGTTCACAGGTTGAAAGGCATCCAAGCAGAGTTTGAGTGTCACCAGTATTCCCATTTGTGTAATAATAGTGACACAAAGAAAGGCATTGATGGCATTATACAATTGCTTTGGCGCATTACATTATCACAAATAATAGAATTTCCAAGGATAAACAGATTATTTTGGACTCAAAGCATACTAAAGTACAACTAAGTATTGGGGGGAGAGGGTTCCTTATTCTGACTGAAGTTACTTTGGGCACAATCCTAACCAGGTCTATTCAGAAGTAAGTCCTATTTTGTTCAATGGAGCTTACTCTCAGAAAAGCGTGGTTAGGATTGCAGCCTTAGGGTGCAATCCTAACTTGCGCTGGAACAGGCAAACCAGGAGGCTTGTGCGGTCTCTAGTGTAGGATTGTGGCCAGCAGTGGCTTAGCCAGAGGCAAGGGGAAACTTTTCCCGACTCCTGGGTAAGGGCTGCTGGCATCTATGGGTCTCCTCAGACTTGTGCCACCTCCTAAGGAACCCCAGGGAACTGCCGGATCCCAGCCCTGCCTCCTGCTCTCCGCCCCCTGCCCCCGGGGCCGCCGATCGCCCTCCCTCCCCCCACCCAGGAACGCCTCCCGCCCTCCTCCTCCCTGCCCCTCCACACCTACCTTTTTCGCTTGTGTCAACTGAAGCAAGCACCGGAGGGGAAGCCGGCACAGTGGCGTCTGTCAGCCTCCGCAGGCTGGTTCTTCTCAGAGTGCCGGCCTGGCTTCCCCTTGAGGAGGTGCAAACGTGTTTTATGGCACGTTTGTGACCCTCCTGGGCCAGCCTAAGGGATGAAGTCCAGCCCAAGTCAAGGATAGGTCAAGCAAGTTAGGATAAGTCAAGCAAGTTAGGATTGCTCCCTTAGACACTTAAATAGTGTTTAATCATTTCGCTTGCATCACATTAATATTTATCTTTCTTAAAAGATAAATGTGATCACCCTTATTTATTCTCAAAACGTGAGAAAAGTGGACATTGTTGCAACAAAACTCATGCAGCAAAACTAGGGAGAGGTTGATTAGGAAATTCAGAGCCTGATCCCAGTTGTGTAGCTGGGGGGGGGGCAGCTGTCACACTGTGACCCCGGGCAGAACTCCGTGGGAGCATTAACACTGCCCCCACCACAGCCACTGGGGTCCTGCCCCCTTGCTCATAGCTGGGCTGCTTGGAGCAGGGCTACCAGCTTTGGCTGGCCTCACTCTGAGTGGCACACAAATGGATCAAGAATTACTGTGGGGGTGGGCAGGTTCAGAAGAAGCGGCCTGGCTCCAAGTGGTGTGTCACCACACCAAAAATGAATGCAGGTTCTCCTGCCTAACCCCGCAGTCATTCTAGGTGTGGTTGCTCAGAGTCAGGCCAGCTGCTTCTGTATGGCCCAAGTGATCCGGAAGCAACAGCGGTGATGTCATCATGTCACCGCAATTCCTTCTTGGTCATTGGGGGTGGGGGCAGAGAGGGCGGGAGGACAACTGGCATTCCCCTGGGTGACACGTCGATCAGCTATGCTGCTACCTGTTCCTAACTCCCCCCACCGCTTTGCTGGCGCAGCCATGCCAAATATGGGCACACTGTATCCAGTGGGGAGGGCGGATCAGGAGGCTTTGGAGGGGAAAGAGAAATTAATTCCCCTTACACTTCTGTAAGCCTCCTGCTCTGTAATGTGTCTCCTCAGACCTGTGCCAGCTCTGTAGCTGAAGCAAATATGAGGAGACAGGGGATGGGGAGGCTTGCAAAAGTGAGGATCGTCACCATCGCTGCCATATCTACCCTCTCTTGAAGCTTCCATGCCCCCTGTTCTTCCCACCAAACCATTTTGCCCCTATCGGTGGTGGTGGAGTCACCTACTGTGGCAGCGCTTGGGAAATGGCCACCATAAGAGCTCTCAACAATTGAGTGCTCTTCTGTTCTGCTGTTCTAGAAGCTTCCACCCACTCACAGCCTAATCCTATGGTGCAGCCCAATCCTGAGCTGGCCGGGGTACCCCCACTCGGCCGTTGAATTCAGTGCTTCCCGCGTTACCGTTTTGTTTCCCGCTTCCCCTGGGTAAGGTAGGCAGCCCCACAATGGGGGTACTCTCTTTAGCGGCACCCTTTGGGCACCGCTAAAGTAAAAGCGCTTGTGTAAGGCACGCAGCCTCCATGAGTGTCAAGGATCCTGCGGAGTGGAACTCCTTGGGTCCTCCTCCCGCCGGCCCCCAGGCTCGCCTCTGGCACGCCCCCATCCCCACCTCACGCCGGCCTCCCCGCCCCCTCCCTGCGTCATGCTGGCCTTCCCCCTCCATGGAACACCCCCGTCCCCGCCCCATTTGCCGTTCCGCAGCCCGGCAGTCACAGGCACTGCCGAGCTGCGGAATGTGGGCGCCCGCTGGGCAGTGGCTCAGCCCCAGCCAGAGCTGAGCCACCTCCAGCAGGAGCCTGGCGGTAAGTCCCACAAACGTGCCTTATGGCATGTTTGCAACTGTGGTCCGCACCGTGAAGGCGCGGTGCAGACCATAGGATTGGGCCATTTGGTAAATGCTAAGCTAACTAGCAAGTGGTAATACAATTGTGTCAGTGAAGGAATGAAATTGTTCCTGGGGTAAAAGACAGACACATAGAGGGTTGGGTTAGATCCTGTATTCTATTTAATTTTACGTGAGGCCATTCTGAGGGCAGGAGGTAGTGCCTTGTTTCCTAGCCTGAATAGCATCTTGCTAGTTTGGACATGGAGCGCATAACCTTCTTGGTGAGAGTTCAGTGGGGAGTCAGAAGAGATAGTTTCAACAACAGAAGCATGTTAACCTGGTATAAGGCAGTAGTGTAGCTAGAGGGGTGCAAAGCATGAAGTTTTGCAGGCAGCTTCAGTGCAACATGCAAGCTGCACTGTAGAGTGCAAGCGGGGAGACCCTTTGGAGCCATTCCGGGCGGTGAGAGCAAAATGGACACATTTGCCTCCCTGCATTTGCCTCTCTTTAGCTCCCACCACCCGGAATGGCTCCAAAGGGGAGGGGCTGCTTGCATACCGTCCTGAGGCTCCCTGAAAATCTTCGTGCTTTGCACGCCCTCTAGCTATGCCACTGATGTAAAGCATAAGAACATAAGAACAGCCCCACTGGATCAGGCCATAGGCCCATCTAGTCCAGCTTCCTGTATCTCACAGCCGCCCACCAAATGCCCCAGGGAGCACACCAGATAACAAGACACCTGCATCCTGGTGCCCTCCCTTGCATCTGGCATTCTGACATAGCCCATTTCTAAAATGAGGAGGTTGCACATACACATCATGTCTTGTAACCCGTAATGGATTTTTCCTCCAGAAACTTGTCCAATCCCCTTTTAAAGGCATCTAGGCCAGATGCTATCACCGCATCCTATGGCAAGGAGTTCCACAGACCAACCACACGCTGAGTAAAGAAATATTTCCTTTTGTCTGTTCTAACTGTTCAAGCAGCCTCCCTTGGCAAGGTTTCATGCTATAACGTAGCAGGGAGGGACAATTGGGCCGTAAAGAAATTGGAAGGACTGCATCCTGAAATCTATGCTGGTCCTCAATGCATCACTCATTATTTTTGCCAAGTGTCCTAATTTCTGAGCCCAGGCAGAAGAACAAACTTCTAAGAAATCAACAAGACTCATCATGAAGTTACTCTACAGTCCCTCCTTTGAGCTGTATAGTGATGATTCCACTGAGCTGTTGGAATGGCTGACCTTTGAAACTGACAGACTGTTCACCAATGACGCTTTTTTAAAAAAAGACATCTATCTCGCCCAAGCACCAAAAAAAAAAAGAAGCCAGACATCCAAGACCGACTTATATTTATATGTGAATCAAACTGTCATTTTTGTTCTGCTAGCGTCTCTTATCACATCTGGGCAAGCTATCATTCTCTAGGTTAGCATTGTACAACCTTGAATTTTTAGGAAAGTCCTTGAGAGCTAATGCAGCTGCTTAATGTTGCAACAGTCCATGAGTGTACGAGCACTGCTCAGAAATCTCGGCAGATAGGGTTGCTAATAAACATTTAATTTACAACCCATACAATTCTTTTAGCTTAGCAAAGTGCTTCATGCATCCATCTGTTTCTCCTGATTTATTAAAACCCCTATTTAGCTCCTCACGGCCTTTAGGGAAGAGGAAGGGGGGTGCAAAAAAGCAAGAGGCACCATCACAGGCGGGGCAGGGGGAGGGTATAAAATATATTCATGATTCAGCAGTGACAAATTCAGATTTTTCATTAGAGCCCCATTCCAGGATTACAGATTGATTCAGTAAGAAGACAAAAGAGTAATGCTGAACTCTTGCTGTCGTCCAATTTATGGCACCGTTGTGGATAAGAAGCTGGAACTCATTACATCACTATGCACAGAAGAGATTAAAAGAGATCATTTATACCTGGAGCACTGGGCCCAGGCAGAAAAGGCCAGCCTAAGTAGCCTAGATGGCATTAAATACATAAAGAAGCATCAGTCATGCTGAAAGAACTGCTGAATAATCATAATCAACCTTGAGAAAGACGTTTTCTGGAGAAAGCCCTAGGCTGGAGGTCACAAGATAATCTCCAAGCAACTTAAATAATGCATAGTGAGTTTATCAGTATAATAGCTTGGGTTGTCCAAAACAAAATACTGCAATCCCATGCACATTTTCCTGGGAGAAAGTTTCATTGAATACAATGGGACTTACTCCTGAGCAGACATGCATAGGATTATGCTTTCTGCACCCCCCCACACACTCATTCACTCGCTCCCTTTAATACTGGTGGGTTCAGTTCATCCTTTGGTGGTGCTTTTGCACAGGTGAGAACCGGATGTTTCAACTTAAGTACATTTTTACTTAAGCCAAAATGCTGCCCCCTCCTCTAAAACCTTTACATCTCACTGGTGTCCGATGCTTCTACATGAAGGCTGAGCTCAGTTATACTGGTCCCGCCTCCCTCCCTCCCCCTGGCATGCTGACTCCCTGCCCAATCCCCACCTCCCACCACCCTAGAGTGCCTCCTCCCCCCTCCCCCCCACACCTCTACTCACCCCTCCGCCACCCATCGGTCTGTGCGATCGCTGAGCGGTGGAGCACAGGTGATCCATTGGCATTAGATCCACTGAGCTAGCCCTGCACTGGACCAGCACTGAGGGCTGCGAATGTGCTTTATAGCACATTGTGACAGTCACCACCAGCGGAGCGCCAGCAGTGTGAGCTCAGGATTGGGCACTAAATGTGTTGCCACTTGCCAACTCAGCGGTTACCAAACTGTATGTGTCTGGAACCCACCAGTGGGTGATGACCCAGCTGCTGGTGGTTTGTGAAACTGACGGGGCAGATTAGGCCATGTGCATCGAGGATTAAACAAGCTGCTACAGGTGGGCGGAGAGCACTGCAATCATCATTATAGCCACACCGCATTTATAAATCAGGCAGCAGCCTCTTGGGCCTCTAAAAAGTTTGGGAACCACTGAATTAGCTTCTAAGTATCCTGATTTCCTGAGGTTTTCACTTAATGTGAGTTTCTTTTTCTGCTTTATGATAATACGAAAGGCCACGTATTGTTTCTAAACCCAGCATAACGATGTTTGTTTAGGACAGTGGTTCCCAAACTTTTTCGGGCTAACGCCCCCTTGAGGCCCAGGAAAAATTCCTAGCGCCCCCCACCTCTTTGCTTAGTAGTCTACTGCAAATTCAAAACAAGTAATACAACACTATAAAAAAAAAGCGTATGTATTTGACAAATAAATCTAGTAAACAGTATTATGTATTGGCAACCTTCAGTCTCGAAAGACTATGGTATCGCGCTCTGAAAGGTGGTTCTGGCACAGCGTCTAGTGTGGCTGAAAAGGCCAATCCGGGAGTGACAATCCCTTCCACACCGGGAGCAAGTGCAGTCTGTCCCTGGTCTGTCTCCCTGGCTATGGGCCTTCCTTCTTTGCCTCTTAGCCTCAGTCTGTTGGCCAAGTGTCTCTTCAAACTGGGAAAGGCCATGCTGCACAGCCTGCCTCCAAGCGGGCCGCTCAGAGGCCAGGGTTTCCCACTTGTTGAGGTCCATCCCCAAGGCCTTCAGATCCCTCTTGCAGATGTCCTTGTATCGCAGCTGTGGTCTACCTGTAGGGCGCTTTCCTTGCACGAGTTCTCCATAGAGGAGATCCTTTGGGATCCGGCCATCATCCATTCTCACGACATGACCGAGCCAACACAGGCGTCTCTGTTTCAGCAGTGAATACATGCTAGGGATTCCAGCACGTTCCAGGACTGTGTTGTTTGGAACTTTGTCCTGCCAGGTGATGCCGAGGATACGTCGGAGGCAGCGCATGTGGAAAGCATGTGGAAAGCACTCAGTTTCCTCTCCTGTTGTGAGCGAAGAGTCCATGACTCGCTGCAGTACAGAAGTGTACTCAGGACGCAAGCTCTGAGCCAAGGTACACAAAGTCATGGACAACCTCCAGTTCATGCTCAGAGATTGTAATGCAGGGAGGTGAGTCCACATCCTGAACCATGACCTGTGTTTTCTTCAGGCTGATTGTCAGTCCAAAATCTTGGCAGGCCTTGCTAAAACGATCCATGAGCTGCTGGAGATCTTTGGCAGAGTGGGTAGTGACAGCTGCATTGTTGGCAAAGAGGAAGTCACGCAGACATTTCAGCTGGACTTTGGATTTTGCTCTCAGTCTGGAGAGAGCTTTCTGTCTGATCTGGTCCGGAGATAGATGCCTTCTGTTGCAGTTCCAAAGGCCTGCTTCAGCAGGACAGCGAAGAAAATCCCAAACAAGGTTGGTGCAAGAACACAGCCCTGCTAGTAAACAGTATTTAAAGTTAAATATATAACATTTAACATTTTTAATAAATAACATTTTTAAAAAGCTAAATTGGCATCTCTTCTGCAACTACATTGTCTTCACAAGTTTAATGGGATGGATGTATTTGGCATAGGGATATCAGCTTATCAACATCTGGCTGGAAGGAACTAAGGAAAAGTCTTAGATCCCCACGTTCAATAATGTTCAGTCTGTTTCTTTGCTTGGAAAGTAAGTAGGCGACTGTACTGAAGCCTCGCTTCACTAAATATGATGTAGGGAAAGCAATGAAGTACATCTTAACTTTGTTCCACAGTGCAGGGTATCGGTCAAAAATTTTTTTTTGTAACCAAAAGTCTTGATATGACTGTTTGAACTTTGGCCTGAGCTCAATGTCATTTTGGAGTGAAATAAGTTCTTCCTCTACCATTCCTGTTTCATCATTGCCGATATCTAGGAATGGTTTTATCACCCAGTCTGGTATCTGAAGCAAAAAAAGATCCTGAAATCTATCAGACATGTCTCTGTGCAACTCATCCAGGTGTGCACAATACACTTGTAGGTTATCGTCTGGTATGCTCTTCTCCTTCTCCAATTCAGAGAGGCTCGGAAACTGAAAGAGCTCACGACGGGCTATGTTACGTCTGAACAACTGTAACTTCGAGCGAAACGTGGAGAGAACAGATTTGACTTTGATAAGGCTAATCTCATTTCCTTGCAGTTGCAGATTAATTCGTTAAACTTTGTGAACACATCAGACAAGTAGGCGGTATCATGCTTGATGTTTCTTAGTTCATCAGAGAGAACAGGATTGGAGTCTTGGAAGAATTCAACAACTGTTCCAAAAACTGAATAGAAACGTCTCAGGCAGTTTCCCTTTGACAGCCATCTAACTTCTGTGTGCAACAACAAATGTTCAAAATCTTCATCGTTCTCAATGCAGAGCTGTCAAAACAATCGAGAATTGAGAGCACGTGCCTTAATTTTATTTATCGCTTTGATAATAGTGTTTAATGATTCGTGAAGTCGACTGCTTAGGTTTTTTGCGACCAAATGTTGGCCTGTGAATTACACAGTGGACCGTAAACACACCAGGTACAGCTTTTTTCAAGAAACTGATGAAGCCACGGTAACGACCTGTCATCGCAGGTGCCCCATCTGTTGCACAAGCAAGAATGTTGGTAAGCGGGATATCTTTCTCCTTGAAAAAAGTCTCAACAACACGAAATACTGACTCCCCTTTTGTATCTGTTTCTAGCTGTCTTGCAAATAACAGCTCTTGAACCAAACTTTCATCTTTGACAAAAGGAACATAAGCAAGAAGCAAAGATTGATTGCCTGGAAGAATGGACTCATCTAATTGTAAACCAAATTCTATTGTTCTAAGCATGTTGCACAATGTGTCTGCAATATTTTCAGCCATTTCATCCACTCTTCTTTGAACAGAGTTATCCACTCTTCTTTGAACAGAGTTAAAGTTATTATTAAATAGCTTTAATAATTTGTTCGGGTGACTTGTGTAGAACTGTGCGCAGAACCTCACTGACTGCTGGCATAATAAGCTGTTTCCCAATTGTATGAGGCTTACCAGATCTAGCAATTAGCAATGAGATGTTGTATGATGCACGCAAACCATCACTGGATTGCTGTGAAGTGCTAGCAAACATATTTACAATATTTTTCCTTTTCTGTAATTGTTCCCAAAGTGACTGAAAATATGCTAAGTTTTTGTCTGCTTTATCAGAGTGCATTTTCTTCAAATGTTGTAGGAGCCTGGAAGGTTTCATGGCTTCATTTGAAAAAACTCCCTCACACAGTAGGCACATTGGTTGCTGCTCATTATTTGGTGCTGGTACAAGTCCATATTTCAGATATTCCACACTGTATTGCCTACACTTCTTTTTTGTTTGCTGTGTTGGAGCCATATTTTATTCTGGAACAAGAATATGCAAATTCTTTGCAAAGCACGCACTCACTGTTTGCAGCAAACTTTGCAACCAACCTTCTCTGCAGAGTCTGCAGAAGTCTCCAGCAGGCCAAGTCAAGAAACACTTGTGCAAATCACACACCACTACTTGCAGCAAACTTTGCAACCAACCTTTTTGCATCCAGCATCAACCATCTTGTATATGTATAAATTTATAAATAAATATGTATAAATATATTGCATATATTTTTTATCTTGGGGCGGGGGGGTGCATGCATGATGGGATTTTCTTTGGGGCAGTGCAGGCAGGTCCAGAGGGGTTGGGGGGGGGGAAGACTAGTTAGGCTGCAATCCAAGTCACTTCATTTCAGGGGGCTTACTTCTGAGTAGACACAACTGGGATGGGGCTCAGACTGGGAGATAGAGGCTGCAGGTGCAGGGGGGGTTGGGAGGGGGAGATTGCTGGACTGGGGGCGAACCCAACTGAGTAATGGACCTTACTTATGAGTAGACACAAGTAGGATGAGTAATGTTTTTAACATAATGTATTGAGGCTGCAATCCTTAAGACACTTTCTTGGGAGTAAGTCCCATTGAATATAATGGAACTTACTTCTGAGTAGACAGCCTCAGGATTGCACACTTATACTTCCTTCTCCTCTTTTACCTGGATATCAATGGAGAAGGCTGCTGCTGAGCTGTGTTGGTCCCAGGCAGGCAGGCAGGCAGCACAGCGCCGCTGCAGAGGCTGTGGTGGCGATGGCAGGCACATGGCAAGCAGCTGTGGCCACACAGGCAGCAGGCAGGCACCACAACCAGCGTTGAGGCTGTGGCCACACAAACAGGGAGGCAGGCGGCAAAGCGGCGCAGGGGAAGAGCACTCAGGAGGCTGTTGCCTCAGAAGTCTGGAGCGCTCTGAGCGGTGAGGGGGAGGAGCCTCCTTCTCCCGCTGATTGACTCCAGGCAGAGAAAAACAAATCAGAGGCGCGCCTGGAACCCCTTTTTTTTTGGTGGCGGCCAGCGTTTTTCACCTGGCCTGACCTGTCACTGCCCCCCTATCGCCCACTTTGTCCCCATCACCCCCCTAACGCCCATTTTACTTTCAACGCCCCTGGGGGGGGCGCTAGCGCCCACTTTGAAAATCACTGGTTTAGGACAATGTTGCTGTTTTCAAATTTCAACATTAATCTTATTTTTTTTTCCCTATTCCCCAAGTGACAAAATGCAATATACTTAAGGTACCAAACCTCACGGCTTCATCTGCAAATTATTATTATCCTCTTGAATAAGAGGAAAATGTAATACATTTAAATGTAATAATCATACAAAATAGTACAATTATAACTGCTAACAAAGTTATGCAGGACACATTTCACATTGTCAATGTAGTGAAGTTACATGCTATGATCTTAAAATAGTAACACTTTCCCATTTGATTAAAAATGTAAGTATTGCTTATAATCTAATTTTTCCTAAAATCTTCATTTTTTTTTTCTGGTAAAAGCAAAATAATTTTTTTTTTTTAATGGCAACAAGATTTCTAGAAATTTTACATCCCTGGTGCCGTGTTGCATTGGGGAGGGGGACTGAAAGGACATGGCTATGGGGAGAAGGAAATTTCTGAACCCCCTTGCTTCCTTTCTTTATCACCCAATGTGTCTTTGCCAGTTTGGCTATCCTAACCAATCAGGGATCATAAGAACATAAGAACAGCCCCACTGGATCAAGCCATAGGCCCATCAAGTCCAGCTTCCTGTATCTCACAGTGGCCCACCAAATGCCCCAGGGAGCACACCAGATAACAAGAGACCTGCAAGGCTTCCTGGGAATTGTAGTTAAGAACATAAGAACAGCCCCACTGGATCAGGCCATAGGCCCATCTAGTCCAGCTTCCTGTATCTCACAGCGGCCCACCAAATGCCCCAGGGAGCACACCAGATAACAAGAGACCTCATCCTGGTGCCCTCCCTTGCATCTGGCATTCTGACATAGCCCATTTCTATAATCAGGAGGTTGTACATGCACATCATGGCTTATAACCCGTAATGGATTTTTCCTCCAGAAACATGTCCAATCCCCTTTTAAAGGCGTCCAGGTCAGACGCCATCACCACATCCTGTGGCAAGGAGTTCCACAGACCAACCACATGCTGAGTAAAGAAATATTTTCTTTTGTCTGTTCTAACTCTCCCAACACTCAATTTTAGTGGATGTCCCCTGGTTCTGGTGTTATGTGAGAGTGTAAGGAGTATCTCTCTATCTGCTCTGTCCATCCCCTGCATAATTTTGTATGTCTCAATCATGTCCCCCCTCAGGCGCCTCTTTTCTAGGCTGAAGAGGCCCAAACACCATAGCCTTTCCTCATAAGGAAGGTGCCCCAGCCCAGAAATCATCTTAGTTGCTCTCTTTTGCACCTTTTCCATTTCCACTATGTCCTTTTTGAGATGTGGCAACCAGAACTGGACATAATACTCCAGGTGTGGCCTTACCATCGATTTGTACAACATTATACAAATCTGCATTATAATATTAGCCGTTTTATTCTCAATACCTTTTCTAATGATCCCAAGCATAGAATTGGCCTTCTTTACTGCCGCCGCACATTGGATTGACACTTTCATCGACCTGTCCATCACCACCCCAAGATCTCTCTCCCGATCTGTCACAGACAGCTCAGAACCCATCAACCTATATCTAAAGTTTTGATTTTTTGCCCCAATGTGCATGACCTTACACTTACTGACATTGAAGCGCATCTGCCATTTTGCTGCCCATTCTGCCAGTCTGGAGAGATCCTTCTGGAGCTCCTCACAATCACTTCTGGTCTTCACCACTCGGAAAAGTTTGATGTCATCTGCAAACTTTGCCACCTCACTGCTCACGTCTGTCTCCAGGTCATTTATGAAGAGGTTGAAAAGCACCGGTCCCAGGACAGATCCTTGGGGTACACTGCCCCAAGGCCGCCCCAAGGATCATGTGGGCAATGTGATTGTCAGCCCAAACTTATAGGGCTCCAACACTGTTGGAACTAAAAGTGTTTGGTGCTTAACAGCTTTTGCACATGGCACTTCAGCAGAGCACAAAACTTCATGCTTCTGGAATGCCACCAGAGAGGCCTGAGCAGCTCCTCATGCAGTGGCTGGAAACAGGAGCACCTGGAACAGGAGATGGTAAGTCAACGGGGAGGGTAGAATTGGGGGAGAATGGGAGACATGTTGGAGGCAGGAGGGTTGGGAGCCAGTGTGGGTGACTTGCACTGGATACTATCCACTTCAGGAGCAGCTGACATGCCCCCTTGGTTTCCACAGGCTTGATCCAGCTAAAGAGCTGGCTCAGGTATAAGGAGACCCATCAGCTATTGTGACTATGAAGGCATATGGAGGGGCAAATATTTTGGTGTAGTTGCATGGGATGGCAGGGAAAACAACATAAGAAGAGCCCTGCTGGATCAGGCCAAAGGCCCATCTAGTCCAGCTTCCTGTATCTCACAGCGGCCCACCAAGTGCTTCAAGACAAGAAAAACAAGTCACAACCTGCATCCTGGTGCCTTTCCTTGCATCTAGCAATCTGAGGTAGCCTACCTCTAGAACCAGGAGCTTGCACAGACATACCATGACAATGATAGGACTGGGCTCTGTGTCATGTTGTCATCCAGTCAGTTCAACTGGTTATAAGACAATGCCATGAAGCTATGTGAAATTGATGCCAGGACGTATTGCCCTTCCTTGTGTAGATTTCCAGATGACACCAAGACATCAGATGACACCAATTTCTTTTGCCAAAAGGCAAAAGAGTGAGAACAATGCATCCTATTCTTGCCCTGTTTTTCAGCAACCTCCGATTGAAAAAAAAAACCAAAATAAGTTGTTTTGTTCCACAAAGGAGGAGGTTTTTCCAACCCATCCCCTGACAAAGTGATTTGGTTCAATCCTAAATTCAGTATCCATACACTGCAAGATGCTACATGAAATTACAAGAATGGAACTTCATAGACCTAAGCTATTACTTAACCAATTCTTGCAAACATCTAGTTCATTTCTCTAATCGTGTTCTGTGGTATCACAATTGATCTGCTCTGACGAATTCACAAATGTGAATGCAGTATACATGGCAGTAGTCAGAAGTATTGGATTGATAAATGGAAATATGGCTATCCCCAGCAGGTTACTAAAAACACAGACATGTAAAAGTATCAAACGGGAAGATTTATGATTGACACTGGGATTGATTTGACCTTTGCGACACAAGAATGCAAAGTAAGAAGACATCGATGTTTTGTAATTTACAGGCCAATCTTTGGCTAAAATGAAGTGATGATAAATACAAATAAATACAAAAATTCCATGTAGCCAAGAAGTTCAACCTCTGCTCTTCTGAATCTAGAACCCCACGTCAGGCCTCCTTGCTCAACACGGGGCCTCTCAACTCTGTGCCAGCTATTTTGCAGGTGCAGAATTGAGTAGCCCCATTGTGGGGGCTGCACCCTTACCAGGGGAAAGGAGATGAATGGGATACAGAATAGGAAACATTTTGGCACTGCTGCTCTTCTGGGTGCCGGGCAACCATTGATAAACAATGGTAATTCAGTCCCTGGCTCTGGCAATGAGGTTGACAGGCTGGTAGAACAAGGGAGCAAGGGAGAATTTGGAGATCTGACCACATTAGAGTGACTGAGGGTGCAATCCTAACCCCTTATGTCAGTGCTTTCCAGCACTGGCATAGTGGTACCAATGGGACGTGTGCTGCGTCCTGCAGTTGGGTGTCACTCACAAAGTCCTCCTCAAAGTAAAGGAATGTTTGTTCCCTTACTTCAGAGCTGCACTGCCCTTATGTCGGTGCTGGAAAGCACCGACATAAGGGGTCAAGATTGCAGCCAGAGTTAGTATCTTCTTGGTTTGCAAAGTCCAGAGATCTCAGAGGACTATAACTAGCCTGCCAGACTGCATTTAAGATGTGGAGGGCACATTTGTGTGACTAGAGGGGTGCAGACTGCACTGGGTGACACCCTCAGGGGGTGACTCCACTAGTGGCCAAAATTTTGGAAACCTTTTGGAAAATGTGTATTTATGAATAATACCATCATGTTAATATATCCTTTGATGGATGAATTAATGCAGAATCTAATGAAACAGGTCATGTTGAATTATCTGTATTCTATCAAAGGTATGGCCAAATAACTTTAAAAGGAAAACATAACTGCCTTATGTTACAAAAAGTGGATTCTCCTAACTCAAAATCGACCTATGAGATTGAGTGTTCTGAGAGCCATTGAGGTGTTATTATGTCACAACAGGGAACCAATAAGGTGTTAGTATGAGTCAGCTCTCATTTCCATGTATCAGACCTAATACTGGAACTCTTAAATAAACATACAAACAAATAAAGTTAATGGGCCTTGTGAACCCCCTAGTAATGCCACTGCATTTAGGTTGTATATATGATATTGCAACTTATTCTGTATGGTCTCATGGGAGTTCATCATGGAGGAGGCACAATGAACTCTCATACCGGGTGATGCAAACCCGCTGGGTAGGCATGATCTGATTTATTTTCTATGACTCTAGCAGGCAACCTAAAACCAATACAGGTGGCAGAGGAGAATGGACAAAGAGTGCAGATCAATCAGACCCTCCTGTCTGCATCTGAGACCCTTGAGGGAGTTGGCATCAAAGAAAGTTCCGGTCTTAATAGGGGAAATGACTTTTCTGCCATCGCATGAGCTGTTGTGTGTTGGAGGAAGGGATGCTTGACAAGCTGCTTGTTGAATTAATGGATGGCAGTCCAGTACTCAGCTGGGCTGCTTAAAACCCTTTGAAGTGAAAAGTATTTTAGCACCCTAACTATGTGCAGGTTTCAATATTTGCAGCAGGAGTCGAGAGCATCATAGCCAATCAATAAGAGTGAGCTATTCAATGTCTTATGGCTGTGAGCGGGATTATTTTATATCAGAGTCCTTTGATTTGGTGGATGATGGTATCAGATAAACCCAATGGAACATACATGGTCATAATTCAGACCCATGATAAACCCACATGTAGAAAACTATCCATTCCAGAAAGTCATGCTATTGAGCTCTCCACCCATCCAGCCAGAATAAACCCAGGTAGACATTCCACAACTCATTCTGGAGATGAGCACACTCCATTAACTATGGCAGGCGCACTTCTCCCAGTCAACCATGGTCCCTTCGGTGTCGTCCTAACTTCTGAAAAATCATTTGGCTTTAGTGCTCTAATGTCTTACAATGAATTCTGGGATGGATTGAGTAAATGCTCATTGGCCCTTGACAAAAAAGATATGTAGCACATCTACAGAGCTGTTTAAAATGATCGGCTCTTGCACCACAACGGAGTGGGATGGTTAGAGTGGCAAGTTTGATGCTGCAATGTAAGGCTCAAAGATAAAGGCACAGTATTTCAATTTTTTTTTTTTTTTTTTAAAAGCTATTTCAAAGATCCAGAACAGAACTGGCCCTAAATATAGCTCTATTTATTTATATTGTTGGCAACCTTCAGTCTTGAAAGACTCTGGTATCGCGCTCTGAAAGGTGGTTCTGGAAGAGCGTCTAGTGTGGCTGAAAAGGCCAATTCGGGAGTGACAATTGCTTCCACACCGGGAGAAAGTGCAGTCTGTTCCTGGTCTGTCTCCCTGGCTATGGGCCTTCCTTCTTTGCCTCTTTGCCTCAGACTGTTGGCCAAGTGTATCTTCAAACTGGGAAAGGCCATGCTGCACAGTCTGCCTCCAAGCGGGCCGCTCAGAGGCCAGGGTTTCCCACCTGTTGAGGTCCACTCCTAAGGCCTTCAGATCCCTCTTGCAGATGTCCTTGTATGCTATTTGGATTTACATGTCACCAAACCTCTTGCTGTAAATACAATTATTACTGCAAGAATATTAAATGCATAAACTGCTGCATATTCTTCACCTCTACTCCCTTTTTAAAAAAATCAGTTCTGGTTGCTCAGTGCTAGTAACAGTATTCTCTCTAAAAAATTTTGATAGTTGCTGTCAAACGTGACCCTTTTATACTGCATGGTTCTTATAGCCTCTGTTGTTGGCTACCTTCAGTCTCTAAAGACTCTGGTATCACGCTCTGAAAGGTGGTTCTGGAACAGCGCCTCGTGTGGCTGAAAAGGCCGATTCGGGAGTGACAGTCCCTTCCACACTGGGAGCAAGTGCGGTCTGTCCCTGGTCTGTCTCCCTGGCTATGGGCCTTCCTTCTTTGCCTCTTAGCCTCAGACTGTTGGCCAAGTGTCTCTTCAAACTGGGAAAGGCCATGCTGCACAGCCTGCCTCCACGCGGGCTGCTCAGAGGCCAGGGTTTCCCACTTGTTGAGGTCCACTTCTAAGACCTTCAGATCCCTCTTGCAGATGTCCTTATGTTAATGGCATGTCATATAGGAGAAAGTCCTTAAATTTCATAAGAGAAAGTTCCTACATTTGTACCAGCTCTGTGCAATATGTCGTTTTTCACATATGACCTGTCCACTTGTACATACATTATATGTAAGAAGCTCCACATGAGATTCATGCCATTTCCTACACAAAAGTCATCTCCCTTTCTGTAGAAAATGTTCTCCTGTGTGAGGAGAGGCTCAGCAAGGCTGTTGGATGAAATTGATATTCTGCCGGTGCCATGAGATAATTCTGAAATGACATGAAGAAGACAATAGCTGACCAAAAATGACCTAAAAATGTGAATGTTCCTAACATTACATTTATTTGAACATTACGCAACGCATCGGGAGGAACACTGTAGCAGTGCAATGCTACTTGGGAAGCACCCAGGACTTAGAACCTTGGTGCCTGAGGGAGAATGCTAAAAGCAGAAGCACTCTGAGGGTTTGAAAGTTAGAACTCAAGCAGCAAGGAGTCAGAACAATGAGAGATATACATTCAGAGGGTTGATGCAGGGAGAGCTGAGCTGGAAGTAGGACGGTATGAGATTGAGAGTGAAGTCCGTCCTCCCGGCTAGCTTCCTCAGACTTTTATTCATTCTCAAAACACATGATGCAAATCTATGCACTGTTGGCATCCTTCAGTCTCGGAAGACCATGGTGTCACGCTCTGAATGGTGGCTCTGGAACAGAGTGTCCTCTCCAGTGCGCGAAGCCTGGGTAAAGTAGGTATGGAGGATAGGCTGTTACCCATGCAGCAAATCCCCCCTCTCCACGTCGCTGAAATGGTCCAATGGAAAGGCAGAAGCCAATACGGTTGGTTCCAGCGGCGTCGCAGGAGTTGCCAGAACGTGACTGTGTTCAGCCATGAACTGCCTCAGGGACTCCGGCTCCGGATTTTGCCTCGAGGTTGACTCCTGAAGCCTTTTCCATAACTGGATGTAGCCACAAGGCAGTGGAGGTTTGGGATCAGAGTTTTCCTTCTCTCAGATAAGCTGCCTTCCCAGGCTGACGAGTCCCATCTACCCGGTGGCTGTTCAGTCGCCTCTTACGACAAGTACAGCCAAACTGAGGGCCTATTCTTATCCCCAGCCCCCAGGGGAATCTATGCAATAGGGGAAATTACTGAAGGTTGCTGAAATCTGCACTGCTAAGCAACCTGCTGGCTCTGGCTTGACCGCAATACACATTCCTGCGATATGTGCTTCTTCATAACATCCTCTGTTTACAGGCTCTGGGCTTCAGACTTCGCAACTGGCCCACTCTGGTGTGCCTGAGTGGGGGGGGGGGGCAGCAGGTTTGCCTGCCTGCCGGTTGCCATGTTACCAAGGCTAAGCTCAGCGCCTGTGCACATAAACACTACAGAACACATGCAGAAGATCCCGGTCTTGGAGACATTTCCTAGTGTCTCCAACTTAAAAAGAGGGAGATGAATGGATCTCAAGCAGGATAACTGGAAAAGGATTCTGCTGGAGACATTCAAAGTGGACTCGTACACAAGGCAGTGGAAGTGGTCACCTCAGGCAGGAGATTGGAAGGGGCACCCACCTCTGTCCATTCACTTGCTTCTGCTGCCTCCCTCTCCCTGGACTGCAAAAAGGAGAAGGGGACCAAAACAGAAGAGGAAATGTGGAGGAGAAAAGTGGTGTGAACCCCCCCCACCCCGCCAGCAGCATAGTGTACCTTGTCAATTGTAAAAAACCGTTGGTGTGCCTTGACAATTTTAGGGCCTTGGCAATGTGCCGTGAGACGGAAAAGGTTGAAAATGGCTGACTTACCCAGATGAGGCAGGGCATAACCCAACTAAATAGCAAACGAAATTCTGGATCGTATAAAGACTCTGGTGCACACATATACTTAGGCCTTGCGTAGACAGAACATGGTCTGGAATGAAGTGATCTGTTGTGGACATGCAAGCCCAGTTGTGGCCCTCCGTGTTTCTGAAGCAACCAATTAGAAGCTGCTGGGTATGTGAACTGGCCCTGAGAAATCACAGTGGCATACAGGTGAGCAATTAGATTCCAAGCAGTGTTTCTCAAACTGTGGGTCGGGACCCACTAGGTGGGCCACGATCCAATTTCAGGTGGTTCCCCATTCATTTCAATATTTTATTTTTAATATATTAGACTTGATGGTAAGTGACTGCATTTGGGGAAATGTTACAGACCGGTTACTTTTAACAAGTCACTATGCATATTCTTTTAACAATGATAGTCAGTGGGACTTACAAATGGGTAAGTGTGGGTAGGATTGCATCCTACGATTGTTAAAATTCTCCTGCTTGATGATGTCACTTCCGGTCATGACATCATTTCTGGCAGGTCCTGACAGATTCTCATTCCAAAAAATGGGTCCCAGTGCTAAATGTGTTGAGAACAGCTGTTCCAAAGCATTCGGGGAGGGGGAGGAGAGCTTTGGAGGTTTTAAAAAAATAAATTCTAGAGCTGGACCATTATCGACCATTAGAAATGACAAATTTTCCCTTCAGGGCAGCTCTTATCAGTGAGGAACGGCAGGGTGTAAAGATGAAGGGAACACCTCAACCCAGTTTGCTTGTGAAAGAAATCCACGACATTTTTGGCATAAAACACAAGTACAATAAGCACCCAAACAGCTGGTTCCTTCCTCCTAATTAGAGGTAAACAAATAATTCACAAGTAATAATGTATTCAATAAATTTCTCCCGTCCTTTTTCACAGCTGTTCGGCAAACAGAGTTCTATTTTAGACAATTTATGCATTATTCATAATTTACAATTTAAGGGGCTAGAGAGGAAGGTATTTGTCCTCTGACTAAGTGGTCCATGTGTCAACGAAGGCTTTAAATTCGAAGGATGCGTTCTTTTTAGTTAATTAATTAGAATATTGGGGGTAGCTCTTGTAATGTGTTGGTTCTGTGACGGTATGACATTCCTAGTTGATTGTGTAGCATTGATTCATTGGTTCCCACTCTCGGCAGAGACTGCTGCATGGCAACTGTAGAGATTTCTGAGTGACCAGAATCTCTCCTCAAGATGTCTGCCCAGTCCTTTTTCAGTGGTGTAGCTAGAGGGATACCGAGCTAAACAAATGCATCAGTAAAGCAGCTACGTTTTCCAGACTCACAAAGACAGTCTGGTCCAATAAGAAGCTGACGGAACATACCAAGATCCAGGTCTACAGAGCTTGCGTCCTGAGTACACTTCTGTACTGCAGCGAGTCATGGACTCTCCGCTCACAACAGGAGAGGAAACTGAACGCTTTCCACATGCGTTGCCTCCGACGCATTCTCGGCATCACCTGGCAGGACAAAGTTCCAAACAACACAGTCCTGGAACGTGCTGGAATCCCTAGCATGTATTATGTATTGGCAACCTTCAGTCTCGAAAGACTATGGTATCGCGCTCTGAAAGGTGGTTCTGGCACAGCGTCTAGTGTGGCTGAAAAGGCCAATCCGGGAGTGACAATCCCTTCCACACCGGGAGCAAGTGCAGTCTGTCCCTGGTCTGTCTCCCTGGCTATGGGCCTTCCTTCTTTGCCTCTTAGCCTCAGACTGTTGGCAAAGTGTCTCTTCAAACTGGGAAAGGCCATGCTGCACAGCCTGCCTCCAAGCGGGCCGCTCAGAGGCCAGGGTTTCCCACTTGTTGAGGTCCATCCCTAAGGCCTTCAGATCCCTCTTGCAGATGTCCTTGTATCGCAGCTGTGGTCTACCTGTAGGGCGCTTTCCTTGCACGAGTTCTCCATAGAGGAGATCCTTTGGGATCCGGCCATCATCCATTCTCACGACATGACCAAGCCAACGCAGGCGTCTCTGTTTCAGCAGTGAATACATGCTAGGGATTCCAGCACGTTCCAGGACTGTGTTGTTTGGAACTTTGTCCTGCCAGGTGATGCCGAGGATGCGTCGGAGGCAGCGCATGTGGAAAGCGCTCAGTTTCCTCTCCTGTTGTGGGCGAAGAGTCCATGACTCGCTGCAGTACAGAAGTGTACTCAGGACGCAAGCTCTGTAGACCTGGATCTTGGTATGTTCCGTCAGCTTCTTGTTGGACCAGACTCTCTTTGTGAGTCTGGAAAACGTGGTAGCTGCTTTACCGATGCGCCTGTTTAGCTCGGCATCGAGAGAATGAGTGTCGGAGATCGTTGAGCCAAGGTACACAAAGTCATGGACAACCTCCAGTTCATGCTCAGAGATTGTAATGCAGGGAGGTGAGTCCACATCCTGAACCATGACCTGTGTTTTCTTCAGGCTGATTGTCAGTCCAAAATCTTGGCAGGCCTTGCTAAAACGATCCATGAGCTGCTGGAGATCTTTGGCAGAGTGGGTAGTGACAGCTGCATCGTCGGCAAAGAGGAAGTCACGCAGACATTTCAGCTGGACTTTGGATTTTGCTCTCAGTCTGGAGAGGTTGAAGAGCTTTCCGTCTGATCTGGTCCGGAGATAGATGCCTTCTGTTGCAGTTCCAAAGGCCTGCTTCAGCAGGACAGCGAAGAAAATCCCAAACAAGGTTGGTGCAAGAACACAGCCCTGCTTCACTCCGCTTCGGATGTCAAAAGGGTCTGATGTGGAGCCATCGAAGACAACAGTGCCCTTCATGTCCTTGTGGAAGGATCTGATGATGCTGAGGAGCCTGGGTGGACATCCAATCTTGGGGAGAATCTTGAAGAGGCCGTCTCTGCTGACCAGGTCGAAAGCCTTTGTGAGATCTATGAAGGCTATAAAGAGTGGCTGTCGTTGTTCCCTGCATTTCTCCTGCAGTTGTCTAAGGGAGAATACCATATCAGTGGTGGACCTGTTGGCTCGGAATCCACACTGCGATTCTGGATAGACGCTCTCTGCAAGTACCTGGAGCCTCTTTAGTACAACTCGGGCAAACAGCTTTCCTACAACGCTAAGGAGAGAGATGCCGCGGTAGTTGTTGCAGTCACCCCTGTCACCTTTGTTCTTGTACAGCGTGATGATGTTTGCATCCCTCATGTCTTGAGGTACTCCACCTTCTCTCCAGCAGAGACAGAGGATTTCATGCAGCTCAGTGACGATGATCTCTTTGCAGCATTTTAGGACTTCAGCAGGGATGCTGTCTTTTCCAGGTGCCTTGCCAAAGGCAAGGGAGTCCAGGGCCACGTGAAGTTCTTCTAGGGTTGGTTCACTGTCAAGCTCTTCCAGCACAGGCAGGCACTCAATGTTGTTCAGTGCTTCTTCGGTGACTACATTTTCTCTGGAATATAGCTCAGAGTAGTGCTGCACCCAGCGTTCCATCTGCTGCGCCCGATCCTGGATGACCTCGCCTGTGGCAGACTTCAGAGGGGCAATTTTCTTCTGTGTTGGACCTAGGGCCTGCTTGATACCATCATACATCCCCTTGATGTTGCCCGTGTCAGCTGCTATCTGTATCTCGGAACAGAGCTGGAGCCAGTAGTCGTTAGCACATCTCCTGGCAGTCTGTTGGACTTTGCTGCGAGCAGTTCGGAGGACCTGCAGGTTGCGCTCACTGGGACAGACCTTGTATGCTGCTTGAGCTCTCCTCTTTTCCTCAATGACTGGTGTCAACTCCTCAGAGTGGGCTTCAAACCAGTCTGCCGCCTTGTTGGTCTTCTTGCCGAATATGGACAAGGCGGTGTTGTAAACGGTATTCTTGAAATGTTCCCATCTGTTGGATGCGTTTGCGTCGGCCGGGCCTGGAAGAGATTCCTCAAGCGCTTGTGCAAATTCCTCCACTTTTCTCTGATCCCGGGTCTTGCTGGTATCAATGCGAGGTCTTCCTTCCTTTTTCGTGTGATACAGTCGCTTTGTTTGCAGTTTCACTCTGCTGCACACCAGGGAGTGGTCAGTGTCGCAGGCAGCACCATGATAACTGCGTGTGATCTTGATGCTGGGAAGGCTGGAGCGTCTGGTGAGGATCAGGTCGAGCTGGTGCCAGTGCTTTGATCTTGGATGTCTCCAAGAGACTCTATGTTGGGGCTTTGTGTTGAAGAATGTGTTGCTGACACAGAGACCGTGATGACAGCAAAACTCTAGCAGGCGTTGGCCATTTTCGTTCATCCTCCCAGTGCCAAACTGACCTAAGCAAGTGGGCCATGAACTGTTATCAGCACCAACTCTAGCATTGAAATCGCCGAGGATGAACAATGGCTCTTTTACAGGGATTTTCTTGACAGTGGTGGCCAGGTCATCATAGAATTTGTCTTTGGCTTCTGCTGGAGACGACAGAGTCGGTGCATAAGCACTGATGAGAGTGATAGGTCCTGCTGATGACTGGAGCTGCAGGGACAAAATTCTTTCACTTCCCACAGTAGGTGGGATGATGGATTTCAGCAGGGTATTTCTGACCGCAAAGCCAACGCCATGTTCCCTGGTTTCGTTTGGTGGTTTTCCCTGCCAGAAAAATGAGAAATTTCTCTCCTTGACAGATCCGGAATCTGGCAGCCTAGTCTCTTGAAGGGCGACGATGTCCATCTGCAGTCTGCTCAGCTCCATGTCGATGACAGCTGTTTTGCGTGCGTCGTCTATTTCTTGCAGGTCATCAGAGAAGCCAGGTGTCATTGTCCTAACGTTCCAGGTGCCCAGCTTTAGGGCAGTAGTTTTCTGTTTTCTGTTGCATGGTGCAGAGTTGTCGATCCGCTTGTCGGTTTTCACCCTAAACCCCACGCACCCCATGAGGTTAACGGACCGTGGCGAGGCAACACCTTACTGGCTGGGGACTGCCCAGCTTAAGGCGGGCGGTAGCTGCCCAATGAGATGCAATGATCTCTCCCACCGTCGGAAGCAGCCCCTGGCGTCATGCTCTACGCCAATCGAGCGAAGACTTATAACCAGTAAACCCTAGCATGTATGCACTGCTGAAACAGAGACGTCTGCGTTGGCTCGGTCATGTCGTGAGAATGGATGATGGCCGAATCCCAAAGGATCTCCTCTATTTAGAACTCGTGCAAGGAAAGTGCCCTACAGGTAGACCACAGCTGCGATACAAGGACATCTGCAAGAGGGATCTGAAGGCCTTAGGAGTGGACCTCAAAAGGTGGGAAACCCTGGTCTCTGAGCGGCCACTTGGAGGCAGGCTGTGCAGCATGGCCTTTCCCAGTTTAAAGAGACACTTGGTCAACAGTCTGAGGCTAAGAGGCAAAGTAGGAAGGCCCATAGCCAGGGAGACAGACCAGGGACAGACTGCACTTGCTCCCAGTGCGGAAGGGATTGTAACTCCGGAATTGGCCTTTTCAGCCACACTAGACGCTGTTCTAGAACCACCTTTCAGAGCACGATGCCATAGTCTTTCGAGACTGAAGGTTGCCAACATGATGAGCTAGAGGCACTAAGCACTAAGTTTTGCTGGGAGCCTCAATGCATGCAGCCCCTCTTCCTCCCTTTCAAAGCCATTCCTGGTGGTGAGAGCAAAGAGAAGGAGACACCTTTGCTTTGGTCTCACCACCAGGAATGATTCCGATAGTGAGGCGGAGGGGGGGAGCAGCTTGGTCACCGTGTTGAGATGCCCTGCAAAATTGAGTACTGTAACCCCCCATAGCTATGCTACTGTGTAGGTCACACAGTTGAGCACTGTTGAAGCCATGGAAGCCTGTTGTATTTTCCCCAGTGTCCCTCCCTCCCTCATGTTTCTTCAATCTGGGTTGACTTTATTTATTAGAGTCTTACCATGGGAACATTATTTCAGGGGCTAGAATATGGGGTTAGTGGTATGGGATATGAGCATAAGGCCTGCTGGATCAGGACAAAAGCCCATCTAGTCCAGCTTCCTGTATCTCACAGTGGTCCACCAGATGTCTCATGGAGCACACAGGACAAAAAGACCTGTATCCTGGTGTCCTCCCTTGCACCTGGCATTCTGAGGTAGCCTATTTCTAAAACCAGGAGGTTGCACAAACCCATCACGGCTTGTAACCTGTGATGAACATTTCCTCCAGAAATCTGTCCAATCCCCCTTTAAAGGCATCTAGGTCAGACACCACCACCACATCCTGTGGCAAGGAGTTCCACAGACTAATTACATGCTGAGTAAAGAAATATTTTCTTTTGTCTGTTCTAACTCTCCCGACACTCCACTGGGGGCCCCTGGGAACAACCATATCAGCATCTAAGGAGGGGAGAGAGAGAAGAAGAAGAACCCACATGGACTCTTCCTCCCCTCGCCAATCACAGAGGCCAATGGCCACACGGGAGGCCCCAAGACAATGAGATGTCTGCTACTTGGGAACATCTCCACAGGCATCTGGGGAGACAAGATGGTGTGAACTCTTTTTCTTTCCTCTTGTCCCCAGTGACCAGTGTGGCTACAGAAAGGTATGATGGGATATGGGGGGGGGCAGCTCCACTTTCCCACCTGCTATTTGGCCACTGTTTGCACTGTGAAGCCTGTCTAGTACCAGGTAAACAGGGGGGGGGGGGGGAGATGAACAGGAGCAGTGCATGCACACAATGATCTCAAATATGGGTGTACCCCACTGCCCTGGCACCAATCTTGTACTGTATTTGGCTCCATCTGAGGGAGACCCACTTCATTGGCTGAATCAACTTCTTCCTCTCCCAGAACTGACTTTGTTGTCTTCTTCCCTTCCCACTCTCATTTCTGTAGGTTTTATGCCCAATAGATTCTATGCCCTTATTTAAATGTGAACCCAATCCATTCCCCCCCCCAGCCACCCATGTAGTAGTGCCAAAATGGCTACCTCTGCATCCTGCAATGGGGAGGTAGATGTGGAGATCTCTTCTGAGTAAAAGAACAATTACCCAGTGTGGTGCAAGGGGTCTATTTGGACTTGCTAGCTCAATAGGTGGTGCAGGTCTGCATGGATCCACGCCACGTGTTTGGGTCCAGGAAGGAGGTTAGGATGGTGCTGTTGCAACCGAAACTGCCCCATTCGCGGACCCAGTCCACCCATCCCCTCTTCGCCCAGTTAGGCTCCCACCCCATTCTGTCCTCCTGCCACCCTTTCCACCTCTCCCACTGTCTTACCTGCTCTGCTGGGTGGTGGGAGAGCCAATGACACAGGAGAGACAATGGTACATGCACTGAATAGCATGCTGCTGGAGCACCTTTCATGACTGGCAGTGACTGCTTTACGGCAGTCAGCACCAGAAGGAGAACTGCCAGCATATGCTAAGTATAGAATTGGGCCGTAAGTTTCATAATTGCATTGACACTGATGAATTTCCTAGCTGTGGATGTCTTTTGCTTCACATGTGTGCTTGTGATGATCCAACCACAATCCCATGTGAACCCTAATTACACCCCTGATATATTCTTGCAGGATTTTAGCACTTCTCACTTGATACACAGGTTCTCAGTAGCACATTTTTTGGCACGGACCTCCTGTAGATCACAGAAACCATTCCAATGCTAGCTCAATGCTTTGGTTATGGGGTTGTATGACCTCAGAGGTGACTGCATGAGCCTTTAAAAGGGGATTGGACAAGTTTCTGGAGAAAAAATCCATTACGGGGTACAAGCCATGATGTGTATGCGCAACCTCCTGATTTTAGAAATGGGTTATCTCAGAATGCCAGATGCAAGGGAGGGCACCAGGATGAGGTCTCTTGTTATCTGGTGTGCTCCCTGGGGCATTTGGTGGGCTGCTGTCAGATACAGGAAGCTGGACTAGATGGGCCTATGGCCTGATCCAGTGGGGCTGTTCTTATGTTCTTAAACTACAATTCCCAGGAGGCCTTGCAGGTCTTGTTATCTGGTGTGCTCCCTGGGGCATTTGGTGGGCCGCTATGAGATACAGGAAGCTGGACTAGATGGGCCTATGGCCTGATCCAGTGGGGCTGTTCTTATGTTCTTATGTTCTTAAGGGCATGCCACTTTTCTGCCACATGTTTGAATCAGCCCATATAGAGAGTATGTTCAATAGGAATCAACTGGCTAATGTTTACTCTAAATAAGCACTTAATTTCTTGTGGAACACGGTATCAGGTTGAGAGACCTAGCATGGGCCTGTTAACATCTCTGCTTCATTCCAAATTTCATCTTCCTAATGCTTTATTTTTCCCGTCCAAGATCTTTAGAGCTACCCCACTGCTGCTCCGTAGCTCCTGTGAAAAGCTATCAAAGGCATATGTCACATCTTGAGTGCCGAGCATCAACTCCATGGTGGATTACGGAATAGGAACTGTCTGCCCTTGTCATTGGTAAAGTAGCCCTCATTACATTTCAAAACTATTTCCAGAGAATGAGGAGAGGTGTGGAAACACTTTGCTCGCTTTAAGCTTGCCGCATATGAGACGGATGTTTTCAAACCAGTGGAGGGATCCGCTGGTTCCCCTGGACTCCTCAACACAAAAAAGTGCTTTCATTAATACAATTTGCTCTCTTGCTAGGAAAGGTTGTTTCATTTAATTCTATGAATCAGGATGCAGTTAAATGTCAGAAACAAAGGGATGGGGAGATCCTCTTTACTTAATTAAATTATTTATATTTCCAGCAGTCTTTTCATAGTTGGGGGAGATCCAAAATCCCACGTGTGTGAATGGAGAGAACTTCTGCTCATGCAAGGGGAGAGGGGCAAACAGTCCCTGAAGTGGTGCCTCCTTATATCACGTGTGAGGTCATTCTGGAGGGCCTTCTGAATTTGGGAGGGGGAATGGAGGAGTGCAGTTTGACCCTTGGAGGAGAAAGGTTCTTAAAAGCTAATTTTGAAAAGCATCGGTTTTTCTTTGTGACGTAAAGTCCAGTACAACAACAACATTAAGAACATATGGTTTGGAGGTGCAGGTGTTACCTGCATACGGATTTCTGTTTCTCTCTTTTGTCTGAAGGCATGTAGGAGTAGCATAGCTAAGGGGGGGCAAAATGGTAAACTCTGCAGGAGCCACAACACACTCTGTAAGCGGTCCCTCCCACTCACTGTCAAAGCCATCCTGGGCAGTGATGGCAATGTGCAGGAGACACCATTTGGTCTGGCAAGCACCTGCGCATTGCTGTCACTGCCCAGAATGGCTCCAACAGGAAATGGGAGGGGGCCACTTGAACAGCGCATTGTGGTGCCTACATACTTACTGTTTTCCCCCCTCTACCTATTCCACTAAGGCTGCAATCCTAACCACACGTTCCTGAGAGTAAGCCCCATTGAACAAAATAGGACTTACTTCTGAGTAGACCTGGCTAGGATTGTGCCCTAAGTAGACTTGCATTTAAACTTGTGTACCTGGTGCTTGGTATCTTCCTGGAGAGCACAGGGCCATACCAGTAATGTGCTACTGTATAGGACTGAAGGCAAGGGGCCACAGAACCACAGGCCCACACTTTTCATTTGAATTACATAACCACTTCCCCATCCTTAACTGATCCATGGAGTTCCAGTCTCTAAATTTGAACAATCCTACACCTAGGTGCACCTAACTTCAAAACTATCATCTTCAATGCAGCCCATATGTTGCCTAATACACATAAGAACATAAGAACAGCCCCACTGGATCAGGCCATAGGCCCATCTAGTCCAGCTTCCTGTATCTCACAGCGGCCCACCAAATGCCCCAGGGAGCACACCAGATAACAAGAGAACTGCAAGGCTTCCTGGGAATTGTAGTTAAGAACATAAGAACAGCCCCACTGGATCAGGCCGTAGGCCCATCTAGTCCAGCTTCCTGTATTTCACAGCGGCCCTCCAAATGCCCCAGGGAGCACACCAGGTAACAAGAGACCTGCATCCTGGTGCCCTCCCTTGCATCTGACATAACCCATTTCTAAAATCAGGAGGTTGCACATACACATTATGTTCAAACATGTTCAAAGCATGTCACCCAATGGCAGTAACCAGGGGCACCAGGGAAAGATTCAGGAGAAGTGACCAAAGCATCATGTAGAAGAATATATAGAGAAGCCAGAATTGTATTGACACATTTGAAAAAAGGCCCAAATTTCAGTGTTATGGCAAGCTGTTTGATGGGCAGAGCCATTGCTGGAGGCAGTGCCCCCCTGGGGCAATGACATCATGTCATGGCATTGTGATGTCACTTTCGGGTTTGCATATTGGGCAGGCAAGCAAAAGTATTTGTTTTAAATTAAACATAAAAAGGATGCCTTTTGAGGAAATGGGGATGACAACATGGGCATCTTCTGCTTGCCGAAATGTGCACATAATTGGAAAGGAATTTGAATGGAAAGGTAGAATCAAAGTTAATGATAAAAACTTCAACATGTTTAACTTGCCCATGGGAATCAATGAGTTTAAAATGCTTAATTTGGACTACATCATGCCCAGAGCTTGTTCCATGTAATGGGCACCTTGAAGCAAGGGGTGCTTCAAATCAGCAAAACTGTGTGACCAAATGGGATGTTCAAGGTAGAGCAGCAGTAACTGACCCCCCCTTCCCCCCAAGACCATGCTCCCATACTTTCCGATACGGTGGGAAGGGTATCAGAAAATTGGTGACTCTGCAATATGCCATTGTAAAGTTGAACCCAACGGTGACGACCAAGAATTATTTCAAGCTACTGACTGCCTGTTTTAGAAACAAGGGGTCAGGTAAAGTCACCTGAAAATGTTAAAATGCCACAGCAGATGCTATACACAGTGGACAGCCTTTGCCTTCTCTGATATTTATCACAGATTGATGGGATGTTTGACATTTCAGTGTCCTGCCTAACTTTTTTAATCTGCACATTTTGCAGCTACCTGTGGGCTGACCCACTCTTTTAAATTATAAATATGTCACCAAACAGCCACCTGAATATGGATTTTTGGGGGATGACGAGCTACAAGCCCCAAAGATTTTATGCAGGGAGGTGAGCTCTTATTTAATTATGTATGCTGAGCAAAGATGTACTGCCAATATATTTTCGCTAACACATGTTCTGGGACTTTGCGGAGACACAGTCATCCAGAATATATTGTTCCCTCTCTGTGCCCTGTGAAGTCCCAAAGCCCATGTGATTTCCAGTCATCAGAATATCCTAATGAGGTTGCCAAAGGTGCTAAATCTCCAAATGACATAGAAGCAGGCCGTGTGGGTTGCTGAGGAAGTAGCAGAAGGCTATTGTATAACCTGACCTTGTAGAAGTTTTATGTTTGAGCCCCGCTAAAAGTAGAGCCTTATTTTCCCGAACCTGTCTTCTCATCCGTTTGTGAGGCATGAGCTGGGTATATGGTGCGATCAAGGCAGATATATGATGGAGAGCTGTTCCAAAAGTCAGTGTTTACCATTTCAAGCGATAGATTAAAGACAGTCAAAAAACTAAGTGTGTGGAACATTACATTACAGATGATGGATAGAAGGGAATAAAAGAGTGAAGGACAATACCGTTTGTTTCAGCACATTCTACAGGATGAGATAATACCATTACGCGGAGGAGAGGCGCCATAGGTGCCGAATGTGAGGAGGCAAGGAGATTAACGCTCAACACGCTAACTGTTCAAATAGCATTCATTAAAAATCTTTACCAAGGAAAAGGCTGCTAATGAGACTCTTGGATGTCTAATGTCAAACTGAAATTAGACAGTAAAGTTTTTTTTTTGTTCCCTTTCGTCTTTGGAGGTCCGCAGAAGTGCCATGCCGGCAAGAAACCGAAAGAAGATTATTAGTAATGTTGCGGGATGGGGGAAAGATTCAGCACATTTTAATAGGAACAATAGCTGGATGTTGCTAAACATGGAGAAATGAGGGCTTAGATGAGACCCTATCACAGACTATCGTGTTCGTTGTGAATTCCAGGCAATAAAACAAAACTGAAGAACTGATTACCTTTGACAGAGTATGATCCAATAATATACATGTTTCAGAGTGTGGCTGGATTTGGTGAAGTAAGCTTTTTTTTATTCTTAGTTACTTTGTTTCACCAGAGCCTCCCCACTCCAAGGGGCACTACAGTTAGGCACTGAGCAAGCATTGAAAGGCTGTTTGTGCAATATGCAGAACGCAGGCATATCATGCCTGTACTCAAGGACACATTTCCCTGAGTATAACTGCATCTAGGTTAATTTTTACAGAACAACAATCCATGTACATGCCTGTATGATAGTTCTCATGTATACTATAAATAAGCTCAGTGAATGAATGTCTCTAATGTATGTAAATGTATGTATTGTAATGTCTCTAATCTATGTAAATGTCTCTAATTTATGTACATTTATTCAAATTTGAATTGAATTGGCCTTTTCAGCCACACTAGACGATGTTCCAAAACCACCTTTCAGAGCGCGATACCATAGTCTCTCGAGACTGAAGGTTGCCAACATTCAAATTTGAATGTAAATTAATTCTTCCCCCCCCCGCTCCCGACACAGTGTTAGTGAGATGATGTGGCCCTCCTGCCAAAATGTTTGCCCACCCCGGTATAGAGCATCAATGGTTGTTCCTAGGTATGTAGCTGAACCCAGGCAGTGTGTACTGTATCAATTGCCCTTCTGTTAAGGCCATACAAAACATAGTAGTGTGAGAAAGGGAAGACCAGAGGGCAATGACTAGTGGTGCAATCCTATCCAACCTTCCAGCACCAATACAGATGCAATGCAGTTCTGAGGTAAGGGAACAAACATTCCCTTACCTTGAGGAGGTCTCCATGACTACCCCCCACCACCACAGATGCAGTGCTTGACCCAGCTGCATCCATGCTGGAAAGTTGGATAGGATTGGGCCCTAGAGTTGCCAACTGAGGAACTGACTGAAGCTATTAGTTAGTTAGTTAGTTAGTTAGTTAGTTAGTTAGTTAGTTTGTTAGTTTGTTAGTTTGTTAGTTTGTTTTCCTAATGCAATGCAATCGTGGAAATTCCTGGAATGGGGAGGGGAAGAGGCCACTTGCATGCTGCAATGAGGCTCCCTGCAAAACTTAGTGCTTTGCACCCCCTCTTATGCCACTGGACAACAGAAGGTATCTACAGGGAACTCCACCAAGTAATGCTGTGGCAGAAACCTCCCTTCATTTTCAGCAGGGCTTGTGCTGCCTTTTGATAGAGGTGCCATTGGAATGAATGGGAGGTGTTTTGCAGCAAAAAATTTTTTTTGCTCTGTTGGCATGAGTGAGATGGTGCTGCACTAACTAGTGACCTATACCCTGATGTAATTCCCATTCAATGTGGTTGATAGTGATCTTTCCGGCCTGCCATTCAATCCAAGTTCCACATTTTGAATTTTTTTTCTAATGTGTGTTCTTTGAAAGGCTAGGAAAGAACTGCTTCCAAATATCACTGAAGCTCACAGAACAGACCATGTGCCAGGGCTATCTACATAGTAAAGACTCTGTTGTGCATACCTTTTTCATTGTACTCTACTTGGCCCACTATGCAAATCTGTCAGGGCCAGCTTTTAGGCAGTAGGGGAGATTTCACCCAGCGTGGTGGGGGCCCTGCACTACCCTTCCATCCACCACTGCTTCCAATTGGCCTGAAATTGATGCATTGGCCTCATTGATGCGTTGGCCTCATTGACCCCTCATTGACGGCTCAATGGCCTCATTGACGCATTGGCCTGCGAGAGGTGGTACACTCTCCCTCACTAGAGATATTCAAGGAGATTCTCTAGGAGGATTTCTTACCTAAAGCAGCAGGTTGGACTAGATGACCTATTAGGCCCAATTCTATGATTCTATGAGTCTGTGAAATTGGATCACTTCAGAAGCAGCTCCTGCCCACTGCTGCTTCCAGTTTACCTAAATTGGTGCCATGCAAGTGGCAGCACTTTACCTGCCCTCGCAGCTCCAGGTGCCATCCTCTCCCCGGTCTCACTCCAGAGTGGGCTGCTGTGATTTCACTTTTGTTTTGTGCATTGTGATGGTTATTATGACATAATGGCTTGAGCAATAATGTTGGATTGACTTGATTGATTGAGTGCAGTCTGCAATGAACCGCTTGGTTCTAGAAAAATGTGCAATCGCGCATCTACTAGAATTAGATAAAATTATAAGACTTTCTTGCACTTGATAAAGTCAAAATCCACACGATATGCGTAGTTGGTGTCTTCACTGTTACCGTAAACCAGATGGTTTGGAGGAAATCAACAATATGTCTGCAGGGATTATAGATTTTAGAGCAAGGGCGGAACGCAGGGCAAAGTCTTGCCCAATCTGCTTCACTAGTAATTGTACCAGTTTTAATTCTTAAAACAATCTGGTTTTGTGAGGCAATAAAAAAGATGTAGTGGCTCACAATGGCCTTTTTGGCATTTCATTTTTCATGCGTTGTTGTGCTGGTGTATCGCGGTGTGCATCGGTAATGAACAGCAATGGCAGAATAAACATTCATCTGCTCACCCAACTACAGTGAAAGCGAAAAAGTTTCATGCACAGCTAAAGTTATTTATTGTACAAAAGAGCCTTCATGATAACAGAGCTGGCAGGGGCCAGGTCTGAAAGTTCAATGAGATCAGTGCGCAGGGAAAGAAATACAGAGGGGCTGAGAGATGAACATAGGCAGAACCTGCATCAGGAAGGGGGTGTCGATGTGCAAGTGGAAATATAGATGCCAACAGAGGCAGTTTCTATATATTGCCAGAGTTTGTGAAGGCTTATAAGGAAAAAAAAACATATAAAATACTCATTAAAAGTTCTGGGTGGACAAGTTGTCCTCACCGCATTCCATCAAAGGCCCGGACAGGAACAGTGGCCCAGTAGTCAGGGGTTTCATGAGAGGAGGATGTAGCCGGGGCATCTAATTTCTGCAATACTTCAAATGGAGTTCAGAGGCCATGAAACAGCTTTCCGATTTTAATGTTTTTCAGTCACTGCTAACCTGAGGCTTGATATGAACCACTGACCTGTATGTGAAAGGTGATCCTGTTATCACTTTTTTTTCCACCCCTGAGTCTCTTTGGCACCCGATTTGCTATTTTTATGTACCACTGTAGAAAATCCCAGAAAATTTAAGTGTCAAAATAAGGCTTATACTGACAAGAAGAGATCTGCAGGTGAGTTTGAAAGTTCCATGGCTAATCCCATGGAGTATCAGATCATTTTGCCTTGGCTGTTATATCTGTCCCGGGAAAAGAGCAGAGGGCTTTGTGAAAACAGCATAATAAAATAACACTGCCTCAATAAGGATTCCATAGGTTATCAGGTGGAAAAGAAGGTATGTGTGTGCTGATTCTCATCATGACTTTCATCATGATCATGATTTTCATCATGACTGGTCACATAACACCAGAACCAGGGGACTTCCACTAAAATTGAGTGTTGGGAGAGTTAGAACAGACAAAAGAAAATATTTCTTTACTCAGTGTGTGGTTGGTCTGTGAAACTCCTTGCTACAGGATGTGGTGACGGCATCTGGCCTGGATGCCTTTAAAAGGGGATTGGACAAGTTTCTGGAGGAAAAATCCATTACAGGTTACAAGCCATGATGTGTATGTGCCACCTCCTGATTTTAGAAATGGGCTATGTCAGATGCAAGGGAGGGCACCAGGATGCAGGTCTCTTGTTTTCAGGTGTGCTCCCTAGGGCATTTGATGGGGCTGCTGTGAGATACAGGAAGCTGGACTAGATGGGCCTATGGCCTGATCCAGCCTGTTCTTATGTTCTTAACTACAATTCCCAGGAAGCCTTGCAGGTCTCTTTTTATCTGGTGTGCTCCCTGGGGCATTTGGTGGGCCACTGTGAGATACAAGAAGCTGGACTAGATGGGCCTATGGCCTGATCCAGTGGGGCTGTTCTTATGTTCTTATGAGTTTCCATTTCTGGATCAAAACTAAACAGAGTCAAGAGGCTGGCAATTTCATCTCTATCCTGCTCTTCCTCCAAAGAGTTCAGCATGCAAGCCTGGTTCTTGACCTCCAGTTTTACCCTTACAACATCTTTGTGAAATATGTTTGATTGAGAGATAGTGATCAGACCACAGTCATCCCATGAACTTTATGGAGATTTCAACCTGCATTTTCCTCATCCTAGTTCAGCAATTTAACCATCACACCACTCTTGCTCTCTGTGGTCTTGAATACCAGGACTGCTGCCTTTGTGTCCTGTTTTTAAACATCCTCGAAGAAATGGGCAAATCACTTTGGAGACACTGTGGTTCGACCTTATCTTAGCCTATCATCTAACATTCCATTTTCAGAGTAACTCTCCAACAAATTTACAGCCCAATCCTAAACTGCCAGGCACCCAGAGAAGCAGTGGCACCAAAATGGCTACCACTGCATCCTATGGGCACCTTGACACTGCCGGAGGTTTCCTGAGGTGAAGGGGACAGTAAGTGCGTGGTAAGTGTGCAGTAAGCGTGTGGTTCCTCCTCCAGTCCCTGCCAGCTATTTTGCCGATGCGGAATGAAAGAGATCCATGTTGGGCTTTTCCCACCCCTATCCTGGGCCTGATCCTCCCCTTCTTCCACCCTGTTCCTCCCAGTTCCTGCCTACTCTTGCCCCCAAAAGCCTTATCTCTGGCTAGCACTGCAGGAGCATCAGACAGCCATCCCCATTGCACTGGAACTTGGCACTGACTGGCGCTGGCCCAATGCCAGTGCTCCCAGAGTGCTGTAAACAGCATATTTAGGACACCCAGCTCTGGTTCCACATCTTTTTTTTTTTTGGGGGGGGGGGCTGTTATCCTTTTATCTTTCTAAAGCAGGGGTGTCCAAACTTTTTGGCAAGAGGGCCACATCATCTCTCTAGCACTGTGTTGGGGGCCGGGGAAAAAAGAATTAATTTACATTTCCAATTTGAATAAATTTACATAAATTAATATATTAGCGATCGAACTTCTATGAATGAATGAAGGTCTTGCAATAGCTCAAGGCCTATAAAAGGCCTTGCACAAAGCAAGGCTGGTCTTTCTTTTGTTGCCACTGCTGCATCACAAATGCGAAACAGCAAGTAGTGGAGGGAGCCCTTATCCCACAGCTCATGTGAGAGGTTGAACAGTCACCCTCATGCTGTAAGCACTCGCGTTGGGCAAGCATGGGCTCCAGCAAGTCTCTGGAGGGCCAGAGTCTCATTGGAGACTGGGGGCTCCCCGCGGGCCACATTGGGAGTCCCCAAGGGCCGCAAGTGGCCCCCGGGCCGGGGTTTGGGCACCCCTGTTCTAAAGGATAGAAAGGATTTCTAAAATCTTTCTATCTAAAAGGGTTATCCTTTTAACTTTCTGTTTTTTTGTTTGATTTTTGTGGGGATCCGGTTATCCTTTTAGCCTCTATTTTCTGTTTGTTGTTAGATTTTTGTGGTTCATAGTGCTGGTTTCAGAGGAAATCCTGTGGGCAGAGCAACTGACCTGCCTCCAAGGAATACTGTAGTACAGTAATAGAGTCTATCCATGAAATGTCCGTAGACCAGGGGTACTCAAACCCCGGCCCTGGGGCCACTCGCAGCCCTTGAGGCCTCTCAATGTGGCCCTCAGGAACCCCTAGTCTCCAATGAGCATCTGGCCCTCCAGAGATTTGTTGGAGCCCACACTGGCCTGACGCAACTGCTCTCAGCATGAGGGCGACTGTTTGACCTCTCGTGTGAGCTGTGGGATGAGGGCTCCCTCCACTGCTTGCTGTTTCATGTCTGTGATGCAGTAGCAGCAGCAAAGGAAGTGCTGGCCTGACTTTGTGTAAGACCTTTTATAGGCCTTGAGCTATTGCAAGACCTTCATTCAGTCATATAAGTTCATCTTTAATACATAAACTTATGTAAATTTATTCAAATTTGAAATGTTAATTAATTTTTTTTCCCCTGCCCCTGTCAAAGAGATGATGTGGCCCTCCTGCCAAAAACTTTGGACACCCCTGCCGTAGACCAATATGGCACAACACATATGTTGTGTTATCCACAACAGAGAACGACGACACATTGATTTTTAACTTTCTTTAGAACATGATCAGCTTCCTGAAGTAGCCAGCCGCAGAAAGCCTTCCCATTGCCAGTGCACCTTATCATATAAACAGCCACATCCTGAACAGCAAATAGCTGAATTCAGGTGTCGTTGAGCAAGACAGGAAGCTTGCTTTTCAGTGAACAGTGCTGTCCATGAATATGAATAAGACTGCTCCAAACCGCACATGCCTTTTCCAGCCACCATGCAATTGTATGCAGACTTATTTTGATTCTATTATTCCGAGGAGAAAACCTCTAGTGACAAGGTACAGTAATTCAGAAAGCTGGTCAATGCCCTTTTTATCTTGCCACCATGGTTCAGTTGCAGCCCTACTCCAAACGATAGAAGAAAACAAATCAGCGACTGATGTAAAAGGTTCCAGGTCCATTTATGGAGTTATGCAGGGTCAGATGAACTTGCTTCTGGCTCATTCCACACGAGAGAGCTTGCACGAGGTGGGAGCCAGTTCGGCACAAGGGGTGCAGTCACCTGAAACTCCAGATGGTGAGATGGAGATCGCGTGGGCTTGCCTTTGAGATACAACTGTCAATTACACCTTTGTTAGCAAGTCAGAAACACACACGGGACATAATTATACTCATTGCCAGGAGTAGATGAACTAGACTAGTAATATAAAAAAGGAATCTTTTATTGAAGAGTTTTTGGGGGGTTGGATGAGCAATGCACCTGATGTGTAGACAGTATCTTAGCGCAGGGGATGGTGCAGTAAGTATTGCAGGTACTGCAATGTGCTGTATAAATGGCCCCTCCCACTTGCTGTCGCAGCCATTCGGGGCAGTTGCCATCATAAGAACATAAGAGCATAAGAACAGCCCCACTGGATCAGGCCACAGGCCCATCTAGTCCAGCTTCCTGTATCTCACAGCGGCCAACCAAATGCCCCAGGGAGCACACCAGATAACAAGAAGACCTGCAAGGCCTCCTGGGAATTGTAGTTAAGAACATAAGAACAGCCCCACTGGATCAGGCCATAGGCCCATCTAGTCCAGCTTCCTGTATCTCACAGCGGCCCACCAAATGCCCCAGGGAGCACACCAGATAACAAGAGACCTCATCTTGGTGCCCTCCATTGCATCTGGCATTCTGACATAGCCCATTTCTAAAATCAGGAGGTTGCGCATACACATCATGGCTTGTACCCAGTACAAGCCATGTACATCATTGCTCAGAATGGCTCCAATGGCAAGTGTATATACAGCGCATTGAGGTGCCTGCAATACTCACTGCGCTGCCCCCCATAACTATGCTACTGTGTGTAGAATACATTGAACATTACAATTAATGCTAATAAAGGTCTCTCTCTCTCTCTCTCTCTCTCTCTCTCTCTCTCTCTCTCTCTCTCTCTCTCTCTCTCTCTCAACATTACAAAACAAAAACCCACATCTAACCAACCAACCTAATCTTCCATCTCTAGCAATTGTTATTTTGTTTTTACTGGGAACTCCTTTTCTCAGAGCTCATTTTAAGCTTGCATGGAATCAAACTTAGGAACAAACCAACCAAAAAAAGAAACCAAAACATGCGTTGCCCAACCACCATCAACAGCTGTACCAGGAGAAGAAAGGAGAAAGAAATGATGCTTTTTCTTAGACCATTTATCACAGATTACTGACCAGATCATAGTTATTCACACTTACTTAAACTTCAATGGAACAGAAGTATGGCTAGCTGTAGGCTAGATCTGGACCACTTATTTTATTTTTTTAACCTCAACATGGTAACTATTTTATCTGTTGAGGCTCAGCTTTGCAGCTGAGTTCTTATCCATTTCATGGGACATAAATATAGCTTTTACTCTGGTGATGGTAGCTGCTGTTTCAATGCTTACAATTACTACAATTATCAATATACAATAATTTTTTTATTATACAAAAAATTATGATATATAATTATGACGTATAATTATAATATATTATATATTATGTGTGTTATTATACATATTATTATATATAATTATATTTATATAAATATATAATGAATGTATATAATTATATTAATTATAAAAATAATTATGAATATATATATAATTTTTATCATACAAAAATATTATGAATAATAAATAACTACAATTATTATTATTAGTAGTAGTAGGTTTTATACAGCACCACTAATGCACATGATGCTTGAAAAAGTGTACAGCATCAACACGTTGTTATTCACACTTAGTTAAAACCCACAGGTGCTGACTCCAATGAATTTATAATCTAAAGTTTGATGGTAGGGAAAGAGTACAAGTAAAGGAAGCTTCACCTTCCGTATTGTCCCCATTAGCATGAAGAGGTACTTACATTTCATGAAGGTACATCCAGGATTGAATTTCTCTTCTGCAGCCAATAGCACGGATTAACAAAAATCAAGAAATTGATGACAGTTCTGCTGTTGCAATTAACCATGTGACATTACATTGCATATACTACATACAATACTGTTACCCTACACATGCCTGATCTCATCTGATCTTGGAAGCTAAGCAGGGTCAGGCCTGGTTAGTACTTGGATGGCAGACTGCCTGGGAATACTGGGTGCTGTAGGCTTATACCATAGTCTTTCGAGACTGAAGGTTGCCAACCATACAATAATTTTGGGCCCACCACTGCAAACAGTAGCAGTGCTGGAAGCCCTCTGGCTCTGAAGGTAAGCAAGCAGTGGGGTAGATGGAATGAGGAGGAGAGGAATGGGGAAGATGCTGGGCAGAGATGGAGCAGGTGGGAAGCAGAACAGGAGAGGGAGGGGCTGATTTCAGCAACACCGATCCAAAAGTTGCTTGTGATTGCAAAATAGTTGGCACAGATCTGAAGAGACCTATTGGGGCAGTAGAGGTTCCCCTGGGTATGGGAACAAAAGATCCATTGCCTTGAAGAGATCTCTGTGATGCCCTCCCTCAGGATACAGCATGTGTTCCATTGACACGGCTGCATCAGCAGGGAGGAATATTGTTAGGACTGGGCCTTTGGTGAAAGATTCTTGCCTTAATTCACAGAAGTACTTGTGCAGCATTGGACTGCATGCGTACTGCAGTTTGTGACGTTCTCCATGCATACACTGGCGACATGGATCCTAAATGAATGTTACTGAAACATTTTATAGCAGTGATCATCTGTTGACAATAGCATTCCAAGGGGGGGTAGGGAGCAAATGGTAAGCTTCACAGGCACCCCAATACGTTGTGTAAGCAGCCCCTTGTCTTTGGAGCCATTCCAGGTAGCAAGAGCAACATGAAGCCATCTCCCCCGCTTTGCTCTCACCATCCGGAATGGCTTTGGAGGCAAAGGGGAGGGGCCACTTACACGGTGGGTTGAGGTGCCTGCAAAATGTACTGTTTTGCCCCCCTCTGGGAGCACCACAGTTTGTTGGAAGAATTGAGAGAGCAAGAGGTTTTAATTCAGTTCCCCAGAGGTGAACACCACTGTCCAAACTTACTCAGTGCCCATCTACTAGTTCACTCCGAGCGCCCTACAGGTAGACCACAGCTGCGATACAAGGACATCTGCAAGAGGGATCTGAAGGCCTTAGGAGTGGACCTCAACAGGTGGGAAACCCTGGCCTCTGAGCGGCCTGCTTGGAGGCAGGCTGTGCAGCATGGCCTTTCCCAGTTTGAAGAGACACTTGGCCAACAGACTGAGGCTAAGAGGCAAAGAAGGAAGGCCCATAGCCAGGGAGACAGACCAGGGACAGACTGCACTTGCTCCCGGTGTGGAAGGGATTGTCACTCCCGAATTGGCCTTTTCAGCCACACTAGACGCTGTGCCAGAACCACCTTTCAGAGCGCGATACCATAGTCTTTCGAGACTAAAGGTTGCCAATACAATACAATACAATCTACTAGTTCAGGATTGCGTACACAGATCTTACCAGGCAGGAAATATTGCATATAAACCTAACTCCAGATATGTTTTTGTTTTACCTGCGTGGTACCCTCAATTACAGTCATGGTAATCTATGTGCAGAAGTCACTTTTTTGCATGCAAATAACTTTTTCTGGTGTATGTATATTTTGTTTCTATAAATGTTGGGTAGGATTCACAGTTCATGCAGTTTCTTTTCTCTTCTATAGAAGAAAGTGCTTCATGTGTGCACAAGGATTGTTCTCTATACCCACTGAACATCCCCCCCCCCAGCTTTTCTGCTTCTAGAAGAGAATGGAAAAGCACTGATACATACAAAGCTCTGTGCATTATTGCTGCGAGATCTTGGCCTATGATTGCTGTGCAGATCAATTGAGATGATTAAGATAAGAGTTTTGTTATTGATCTCAGTCTCATATGTTTTGTACCCATAGACCTTTGGGTACTGAGAATTAGATTTGGCATTCCACTTTATCCAAGTCTTACACCACTACTGTAAGTGGTGTAAAATCATCCCATAAAAAGAACAGAAAAATAACATTTCTAAAATGCTCCGGAGCCACAGTGAGCCACAGCTGTTGCTTTCAAGCCCTGTGGACTTCCAAGAGGAATATAGTTGGCGACAACAGAAAGCAGAATGTTGGAGAAGATGCACCCTCCTATAGGAGATACAACCAGACATGATGTGGGAGACAAGTACCAGCAATGCCCATGCGTCCTCAAATAGGTATGTTAGGGGATTTTTGACTATTGGTCATTATGCCCCCACCTCCCAAACTAGTACCAGAGAAAAAAGGAGCTGGAGACTAGGTGTAACTGATGTGTGCACAGTGACCCTAGCCCTGCACCCTGGAGCAAAGGTCTGTGATGGTGCCACTTGCAGGCTGTTGCCACCTCCTGTGTGGAAATCTGCCCCCCCTCCACACTTGCCTGAGGCTTATGGAGACTCGTGAGACCATGCCTGCGTTGGGGAAGCCTACTGAAGTCAAGTTTAGTTGTACTGGATTAGCAATTAATTCTGCCACTCTGAAGGTTAAGAAAAGGGGGAGAACCATGATGGGGGAAACTAGTAAGTATGTCATTAAGGGCGCAGTCCTAACCCACTTTCCAGCACTGACATAAGGGCAATGCAACTTCAAAGTAAGGAAACAAACATTATCTTACTTTGAGGAGACCCCCATGATTGCCCTCCAACTGCAGGATGCAGCACATACCCCACTGGCACACCTATGCCAGTGCTGGAAAGTTGGTTAGGATTGCACCCTAAGTCTGAGGTTCAACTAGGATATTACATTTGAGGTGAGAGGGTTACTCTCCTCTCCATGAGTCCCTTCAGGCATTGCATTTGACCAAAGTTTGGTTCTGCTAGATTAGGGCTTCCCCCCCCCCCCCTTCAAATGCAGATCACATTTTATGTTACAATGAAAACTATCTGTAGGATTAGTGATGTAAGGATGTCAAACTTTCAAACAAACGAACGCAGACGCCTATATAATCTGAATGCAACAAGTCTTTTCACACTTTTTTTTTGTTCTTTTTAGGTTGTGGATCAAAAGACAATTTAGAAACACTCTATAGTGAAAGTCAGTCCCACTGAAATTATGAAAGGCTATAGGGATCCTGAGAGGGGTATTTCTTGTGAGACTTCCTTATTTCCAATCAGGAAAATGTCTCAAGGATAGCCTGTCTTGTTCATGTTACCTTGCAGCTTCTGACAACTATTATTTAAAAGGGCAGGCATGTCAAAGTGAAAATTTGTGAGGAAAACTACACACACACACACACACACACACACACAGAGAGAGAGAGAGAGAGAGAGAGAGAGAGAGAGAGAGATCCTCCAGTCCCTACAGAGATTCAGTCTGGATTCAGTTCAGACTTCCACTAGAAGTTTAAAATCGTGCTCTCCCCGAAGTAATTCACTCAGTCTTTTCTACCACAAAGCTTGCGATGAAAAGACAGAATGGAAAAAAGAAAACAGTAAATCACAAACATCACATTGAAGAGTATTGACTGTGTGAGTCCCTTGTCTGCAAGTTAGAAATGAAAGTTAAAGAGACCCACACTTTCCTGCAGAGCTGCCTTTCCCTTCCTAGCTCAGCGTACCGCTGCTGGCGACAGGGATTTCCATAGGAGTGTCATATTATAAAGCTCCCATCAGCTTTACAGTAAAATATTGTTGGATTCACTGCGGGGAAGAAAAAGGTAAAGCCCCTTGCTTCCTGACAGTGAAGGTTTGAAGCAAAGAGAAACCAGGAGGCTGCCCAAAGTGTGCGCTCACAAAAGCTCCCCGCAATGATACAATTGCTGGGGAGCTCATGAACTGTGGGCCTGCTTAACTTCACATCGAGATATAAGCAAGGTTTGTTGTCTTTGCATCATGCCATATTCTCACAGCCCAGTCCTGACTAGTGCTGGCCCAACCAGTATGCATGGCCTGCACTATATCCAGCGCTAGCTGGGGGCCAGCTCCTCGAGTTAAGGGGATATTCCCCCTTACCCTTAGTAACACCCAGTCCTATGTGAGTACTTGGATCTCTGTCCGCTATTTAGCTGGAGGAAATCCAAGCGGTCCCATGTAGGGCTGCTTGGCCTGGGAAGCGGCTTAGGATACACTGGAGGAGGCCTCATAAGAACATAAGAACAGCCCCACTGGATCAGGTCATAGGCCCATCTAGTCCAGCTTCCTGTATCTCACAGCGGCCCACAAAATGCCCCAGGGGGCACACCAGATAACAAGAGACCTGCAAGGCTTCCTGGGAATTGTAGTTAAGAACATAAGAACAGCCCCACTGGATCAGGCCATAGGCCCATCTAGTCCAGCTTCCTGTATCTCACAGCGGCCCACCAAATGCCCCAGGGAGCACACCAGATAATCCACAGATTATCCACCCTCCACAGAATCCACGCTCCTATTGGGCTGAAACCACTCCTGTTCTGTCCTCCCCAACCCCAAAAACCCCCTCCTTGCCTCCCCCTGTCCTCTCAATGCCCCTGCGCCACTCAGTGCCTTATCTCTCTGTGCAGCGGCTGGGGTTTTTGAATGCAGTGTCAGCAGGGCAATGCAGGTCTCCCTGCCAGAGCATCCTACTCTCTGGGTGCCACAAATGTGCTTTATGGCACATTTGGGACACCCTCTGCTGACGTTGCCGCCGCTGCCATGCTGGCCAAACAATAACTTAGGATTGCTATCTCAGTTGCTCCCTCAGGTGCTATTTCAGGTTGTTTTTTAAGGACTGCACGTGCCCGATCTCGTCTGATCTCGGAAGCTAAGCAGGGTCAGGCCTGGTTAGTACTTGGATGGGAGACCGCCTGGGAATACCGGGTGCTGTAGGCTTCTACCATAGTCTTTCCAGACTGAAGGTTGCCAGCCATCTCCCTATACTGAACACTATCCCCCGATCTCGTCTGATCTCGGAAGCTAAGCAGGGTCAGGCCTGGTTAGTGCTTGGATGGGAGACCGCCTGGGAATACTGGATGCTGTAGGCTTATACCATAGTCTTTCGAGACTGAAGGTTGCCAACCAACCATTTAAGGACTAGCACCCAGCTTTGGGAAAACATTGCAGCTTGGGTTGGCAAATACTCTATATCAGGAGAGGCCAACTCCAGTGGCAGGCCTGGACAGAGGGCAGGAGGGCAAATGACTCAAGTGCCACACCGGCATGGTATTCCAGACAGTATTCTGAGAAAGCAAATGTGAAGAGTTTACTTTCATTGATTGGTTGATTTTCTTGTTTGGTTGAAGTTGGCCATCTTCACCTTAAAGTTTGTTCATATATATATTCACTTTATTTTGATGGATGAATTGTCCAAGTTCCAATCCTGATTTTCTTTTCAGACATCTCCGTTATTAACTTTTCTAAGGTAATTTCATAAATCATGTTTTGTTTTTTTTCCCCAGCATGTCATTAGTGATTTAGAATTTAATTATCCAAACCCATAAAAGTCCCATATTGTTTTCTCCTTATCGTCAAAAAATTCCAAGAAAAAAAGTACACTGAATCATGGGAGGGGAATAAGGAATACTGTCCTCTGGCAATAATTTTTGGAAGAGTATATTTCATTAAGATTTGTTGGATATTACGGTAGACTTAACAATAATATATTGTATTCAATTCCGCTCTGCACCTTCTACAAATTAATGCAACACACATTCTCCTTTTTTTTTTTTAACCATATCTTTAAGCTTGTACTCTATGTACACATAGGGTGATGGGCGATGACAGGATTCCCAGACAGGAATTTCCAAACAGTTGTCAATCATGAAACTATAAACTTATACCATTGCTAGCTCTACTCTGAAATAATCTCACTTACAGTGACAATAACTTCTAGAAGAAGAGTAGGAAATTCCAATGTGTGTTTGAAGAATATGATGGGGGCTGTGGCCAAAAGAGTCCTGCTTAAAAAGACAATCTACTGTGTAAAGGGGTGACTCCTTTCACCCCTTTACACTTTAAAAACCACTGCAAGAAAAAGAGAGAGTTGAATATTTTATCTAGGTACACCATCAGACAGAGCTCCAGTGGTCATCATTTCAGTACCCAGTTGTGTGGGCCTTGACCCACTGCCCCTGTTGGAGGGAAGCCACTCTGATTCTTCCAACAGCCCTGAATTGTGATGGAACTCAGGAGAAGAATGGTTTCCGTGGCCTCAGACAGTGGCGTAGCTAGAGGGGGTGCAAAGCACTAAGTTTTGCAGGGAGTCTCACCGTGTCATGCAAATGGCCCAACCCCCTGCCCTTGGGAGCCATTCCAGGCAGCATATGCGATAAGGCTCCTGCAAAACTTAGTGCTTCATACCCCCTCTAGCTACACCGCTGGCCTCAGATGGAAGAGGGGTCATTAAATCACCCATACCCACATTCCTCTACTTCTTGACTCCCAGTTCCTGCCAGAAGTGGCCTCACTAGGTGATGTGTAAAGCCCTGGGGGGGGGGGTGACACCTCTACTGGCCAAAATTGTGAAAATCTTTGTATTTTTGAATGAGCAATTAGTATTTCTTTATTTTATTGATTTACTTTATTAATACCCTGCCTTTCTCCCCGAAGGGACCAAAGGCAGCTTACAACAATAATTAAAAACACAATGAAAAACATGATTTAAAAATTAGTAGTTTAGTTATTATGTAGTTAATATGAGTCATCGTGTTATATATCATTCAGTGGGTAATTTAATGCAGAATTGAATGAAGCAAACAGCCTTGAAATACCTGCATTCTATCAAAAGTTATAGTCAAATAACCAGAAAAAGAAAACACAACTGCCTTAAGTAACATAAAGCTGATTTTCTTCACTAAAAACGGACCAATGAGACTTATTGTTCTGGGAGCCAATGAGGTGTTATTATGACACAGCAGGGAACCAATCAGCAGGAGTCAGCTCTCATTTCCGTGTATCAGAGCGAATACTAGAATTCCTATTCAGTTGTGTGAGTGACATCAAGTTGGCGACTATTTCTGGCTAGTTGATTACTGATTTGTTGGATGTTATATATTATAACACTTATATATTAAAATAAAGTTAATGGAGGTGACACCAACCATAGTGATGCCACTGCATTTAGGCTGTGCATGTGATATTGAAATTTCTTCTGTGTGGCCTGGCATGGGAGGATGTCCATCATAGGGTGACACAATGAGCTCTCACACTGGGTGACATAAACCCTAGTAATGCCTTTGGCTGCAAGACTTCTAGATTTCACTGGGACATTGAGCATGGTTTTAATGTCACATCCCCCACTATAAATCCCCTCTACATCATGATAGAGGAGGGGTCTTCAAACCCCAGCCCGGGGGCCAGATGCGGCCCGCGGCGAGCTTCTATCTGGTCCGCAGCCAGCCTCTTGTCCCTTGAAAGCTCCTGGCCCACTTTACTGAACATGACTGGAACTATGCTCTGGTTGCACCTGGAGGATGTTCTAAGGGTCAGAGAGGTTGAATGAATGAGCCCATTCATTCATTTATTCACATATGTAAGTTCCATCTCTAATTTATTTATATAAATTTTATATTTAAATTTTTTTGTGGCCCCACATGCCAAACATTTGATGCGGCCCTCTGGCCAAAAAGTTTGGAGACCCTGTGATAGAGCATAATGCCCAGGGCTCTCTGGGAGAAAGAGCTACAGCTCTTTAAACATTGTGGCCGCCACCAGCACTCATAGAGGTGCAACATTATATGCGTGACTTGGCATGTGTCAGCCCAATCCTATTTGTGTTTACACCACCAGAATGAGTGTCCTGGCAGCATAAGTCCTTTTACGGCTATCACAAAGTGTGACACACCTGTCAGTGCAACATGGCTGCTATTGCAAGCAGCAAGCAACCAAGTCTGCATGCCAGAGGACCGGTGGTATCAATATGGGGGTGCTGGCCACACTGGATGATGCGCATGGGCGGGTGACACCATTACTGGCCAAAAAATTTTAAATCTTGGTACTTTTGAATAATACCATAATGGTACATATCATTTAATATGTAATTCCATGCAGAATACAATGAAACAGACCATGTTGAAATATCTGGTCCAACAAGAAGTTGACGGAACATACCAAGATCTAGGTCTACAGAGCTTGCATCCTGAGTACACTTCTGTACTGCAGCAAGTCACCGACTCTTGGCTCACAACAGGAGAGGAAACTGAACACTTTCCACATGCACTGCATCCTACGCATCCTCGGCATCATCTGGCAGGACAAAGTTCCAAACAACACAGTTCTGGAATGAGCTGGAATCCCCAGCATGTATGCACTGCTGAAACAGAGACGCCTGCGTTGGCTCGGTCATGTCGTGAGAATGGGTAATGGCTGGATCCCAAAGGATCTCCTCTATGGAGAACCTGTGCAAGGAAAGCACCCTACAGGTAGACCACAGCTGCGATACAAGGACATCTGCAAGAGGGATCTGAAGGCCTTAGGAGTGGACCTCAACAAGTGGGAAACCCTGGCCTCTGAGCGGCCCGCTTGGAGGCAGGCTGTGCAGCAGGGCCTTTCCCAGTTTGAAGAGACACTTGGCCAACAGTCTGAGGCAAAGAGGCAAAGAAGGAAGGCCCACAGGCAGGGAGACAGACCAGGGACACACTACACTTGCTCCCAGTGTGGAAGGGATTGTCACTCCCGAATCGGCCTTTTCAGCCACACTAGACGCTGTTCCAGAACCACTTTTCAGAACGCGATACCAGAGTCTTTCGAGACTGAAGGATGCCAATTGATCCTATCAAAAGTTATAGTCAAAAAAGAAGTGGGGCAGGGCAATGGTTTAGTGCCATGCCCATTACCTGGGGTGCTGCCCCACCCACTGTGTGGGAGGAGGTCCACATTGGAGGTGACATGCTGGCCTCCTCCACCGGGTGACACAAACCTTAGGGACACCACTGCAGAGGATGTCTGCCGGTACAAGTGTAGGGTGTGGGAGGGAGGTAAGAGGGGCAGAACAGGTGGGGAGGAGGAGGAATGGTCTAGTAATGGGGTGAGGGAGGGCAAATCAGGACCAGGAAGGGGCTGGAATCAGGAGCCATGTTGCATACCAACAGCCTATTCCCCCTTTCTGACCTTTATCCCCCAACCCAGGTTCACGCGGACCTGCATCAGCAACATACATGGTGCATGTGTCAGTGGGGCAGCATGGGTTTACCCAGGGTAAAAGTTCAAATGTTCCCTTATCTTGAAGAGGCCTGCAGGGCCCAAAATGCTGCCTTGGGATCACAGAGCATGCCACGTTGGGGCAGCTGCAATGCCGCGCTGTAAGGTATGTTGGATTGTGCTGCCTTTGTATGACGTCCACCTTCCCATTTACCAACACTGAGCTACTCCAATGAAATGTAAAACATTTGGCGTCCCAACCCCCAAACACACCAACGGCCTCCTCCTCCCATTTTGACCACCTAATGGGATCTGTTCAGATCAGAACCAGTCATAATGTTATGACCTTCCAAGGGGACATCTGGGTTAAAGGGGGCAACTGCCAAGGGGCAGAAAAATGTCTGCAAATTTCTTAATTTCCCCTCTCCAAAATGTGCAAAATTTTGCACCCAGCTTTTGCTTTCTGGGAATTGGAGGAGAAACAAGGAAGGCACCTGATGCATCAACATTTGGAAGCTAAGTGGGACAGGATCTGATCAGTGCTTGACCATGACCGCTGTGAGGCCGCTTGACCATGGGCTGCTGTGAGATACAGGAAGCTGGACTAGATGGGCCTATGGCCTGATCCAGTGGGGCTGTTCTTATGTTCTTATGACGCTGCCTAAGAACCTTGTGTCCCACCTTGAGTTCCATGATGGGAGAGAGACAGGTTAAAAATATAATGAATGCATGCAATAAAGAGAGAAGGAAGCTCAATTAGGATCATTTAGACCAGCATCTCTCAATGTTGTCTCATGACATACCACTTCATCTATGCCCAGCTTTTGTGCATACTACTGAAAGTAACTGGTGACGGCAGCAGGCCTGCCCTGTGTGAGGATTCGTGGGTGTTAGGCTTAAGTAACATTGCAAAGGTAGTGTAAGGTTTGGTGAGGGTGCAAATAATTGTTACTGTCAAGGTGGAACAGATGTTACATTTTTCATCCACATGATGGCAGTGACATGTAATGGAAGCCACCCTCCCTCGTAAATATAGTGTGTGACAGAAATGGAAAGGCATCTCACTGAGTATCTTTTTTTTTCCGGGATGACAGTGTCTTCTTAATACTTACAATTATAGCAGTTACCAGAAGTGCTTCATGACAGAACACCTCTTAGATAAGCGCAGGCAACCCACAGTCTTTTGTGTTTATTCACAACCAATACCAATTTAAAATCACAATAGTTTTCTTTGTACAGAAGCAGCTAGAAAGGAAAAAAAAAATGGTAACAGCAGAATGTTGCTATTCAGTTTAAAATCCTGGCAAGAGAGATTGGCATGTTTGGTAGTTGCAAATCCTGGTACCTACCCACTACCAGTATATGTTGGCATCCTTCAGTCTCAGAAGACTATGGTATCGCGCTCTGAATAGTAGTTCTGGAACAGAGTGTCCTCTCCAGTGTGCGAAGCCTGGGTAAAGTAGATATGGAGGATAGGCTGTTACCCATGCAGCAAATCCCCCCTCTCCACGTCGCTGAAATGGTCCAATGGAAAGGCAGAGGCCAATACGGTTGGTTCCAGTGGCGTCGCAGGAGTTGCCAGAACATGACAACGTTCAGCCATGAACTGCCTCAGGGACTCCGGCTCCGGATTTTGCCTCGAGGTTGACTCCTGAAGCCTCTTCCATAACAGGATGTAGCCACAAGGCAGTGGAGGTTTGGGATCAGAGTTTTCCTTCTCTCAGATGAGCTGCCTTCCCAGGCTGACGAGTCCCATCTACCCGGTGGCTGTTTAGTCGCCTCTTACGTCAAGTACAGCCAAACCGAGGCCTATTCTTATCCCCAGCCCCCAGGGGATACCCCCACTACCAGTACCTATCCACCATTTATGTTTGCAGGGGTTGAAATGATGTTTTCCAAATGTTGAAATTAGCGAAAGGTGAATTGGAAGGAAATCCTGAACATAAGAACAGCCCCACTGGATCAGGCCATAGGCCCATCTAGTCCAGCTTCCTGTATCTCACAGCAGTCCACCAAATGCCCCAGGGAGCACACAAAACAACAAGAGACCTGCATACTGGTGCCCTCTCTTGCAATGGCATTCTGACATAACCCATTTCTAAAATCAGGAGGAGGTTGCATCATGGCTTGTAACCCATAATGGATTTTTCCTCCAGAAATTTGTCCAATCGCTTTTAAAGGCATCTAGGCCTGATGCCGTCACCACATCCTGTGGCAAGGAGTTCCACAGATCAACCACACGCTGAGTAAAGAAGTATTTTCTTTTGTCTGTCCTAACTCTCCCAACATTCCGTTTTTATACATTGCCTGTTAAAAATTAAATGGTCCATCTTCTGAAGCAATGTATGGAAGGTAGTATTTAATAAACAGCTGAAAATTGAAGAGTATATCTTTTTGTTAAAAAAAAAAAAAAGGTTAGGTTTGTGGAATGGACTTTCGTGACATTACAGTACAATTATTATTATGTATTGAGGTGGCCAAACTTGCTTAATGTATGAGTAAGAACTACATACGATAAACTTGAGATGTTTAAGGGCCCAATCCTATCCGACCTTCCAGCCGCAATGCCACAATGCAACCTTGAGGTAAATGAACAAATGTTCCCATACCTTGAGGAGGCCCATTGGCACGACTGCACAGGGACTGGAAAACTGGATAGGATTAGGCCCTAAGAAACATTTAAATTATTATTATTATTATTATTATTATTATTATTATTATTATTATTATTATTATTATTATTATTATTATTATTATTATTACAGCTGCTGGTTCTTTAGCTGAACTTGGCATTAATTACTAGTCAGGTCCCACCCAGGGGCCTAGGACATCGTCATATATTTGTGAATAATGTGTACAGAACCAAGCAGAGTGGTTTTTTTGACCGACTGATTTTGTTGATGTTCAGATATTTTAAATGTCATTGCAGCGTTTTTGGGGACTACACCTAATGCACCAATCACCACTGGGATGACCATTACTGGTTTGTGCCGTAATTTGGATTTCAGTTTTTAGATGACGACGACGACGACGATGATGATGATGATAATGATGAAACAGTATTTGTATACCACAGGGGTGCTCAATATGTCGATTGCGATTGACCGGTCGATCGCGAGGCACAATGAGTCGATCGCAGGCTTCTCTCCCGTCCACGCATCCCTGGGAGTGAGCCCCATTGACTCTACTGGGGCTGACTGGTGAGTAGACCTGAAGAGGAGCTATTGGCAGGCTTCTCTCCCATCCACACATCCCTGGGAGTGAGCCCCGTTGACTCTACTGGGGCTGACTTACCTTTCCCCTGTTTTTGCACTGGTATGTATGGAGATCTGCCCCCCCAACTTCCATCTGTTGGTTCGGTGTGCAAGGGGTTTTGCACTGGTCTTGCTGTGATGTCTATATAGAGATCTTCCCTCCCTCACACCTTTCCCTTGTTTTTGCACTGGTCTGTATAGAGATCTGCTCCCCCTCCCCCACTTGTATTGGAATCGAGGAAGATCTGGTGAGGAGGTAGATGTGGTGTCAGCAGTGGCCCCTTTAAGGGTAAGGCCTGGGCATCCAGCAGAGTGTGCTGCACAGCTGCAGCCACTTGAAGGCAATAGGGCCCTCAGGGATATAAGAGCACCTGAGGCAGGAAGGGCTCCACTTATTTATGTGAGTCAGCCTTTTCCTACATGAAGATCATTAAGTCCAAGTACTGTTCCACCTGTGACTGATGAACATTTGGAAGTGTGCTTGAGGCTGGCTATCAGCAGCTACTGTCTGGACTATGCATCCTTGGCTGATTCACTTCAGTGCAAGTCATCAAAGTAAACTCAAGTAATTACAAAAAATCTTTATAGTTAATTATGTTGTGTTGTGCAATATTGGCTCATGCGGTTATGCAAGGTACACCAACATACATTGTACACATAAATGTTATATGTTATGATGGCGCGAACATTTTAAAAAAACTCTGGTAGATTTGCTGGGTTTCAAAGTAGCTCTCGAGCCAAAAAAGTGTGAGCACGCCTGGTATACCACCTTTCAATAGTCTTTCAATATTTACTCACCACGAACATTAAGCTTGCATTTTAATCCAGTGGACTCAGCTTATACAGTAGTAGTTGGCAACTTTCAGTCTCGAAAGACTATGGTATCGCGCTCTGAAAGGTGCTTCTGGCACAGTGTCTAGTGTGACTGAAAAGGCCGATTTGGGAGCAACAATCCCTTCCACGCTGGGAGCAAGTGCAGTCTGTCCCTGGTCTGTCTCCCTGGCTATGGGCTATGGCAGTGGAGACTGCACTACATCAAATGGCAGAGGGACAATTGGGAGGCCTGTCAGAGGCAAGTACAATATTTTTTACTTTCCTCTTCTTAGACCCCCTGATGGACTATGCTTCTCCTTAGACTAGAGGTGGGTGAAAATGGTTTTATTTTTTCACAGATTTCAGTCTTTCCCAAAATTTGGCAGTACAGAAAGCTCTGTTATGTGGTTTTTATTCAAAATTTGCACAATTATACATTATAATAGCTTTTAAATGTGTACTAGGTATACACATTTGGGTGATATAGTGTCAGCAGGTATAGATCTAGGTATAGATTTAGGTGGTATAGTGTCAGCAGTAACACAGTCCTGGAACGTGCTGGAATCCCTAGCAAGTATTCACTGCTGAAACAGAGACGCCTGCGTTGGCTCGGTCATGTCGTGAGAATGGATGATGGCCGGATCCCAAAGGATCTCCTCTATGGAGAACTCGTGCAAGGAAAGCACCCTACAGGTAGACCACAGCTGCGATACAAGGACATCTGCAAGAGGGATCTGAAGGCCTTAGGGATGGACCTCAACAAGAGGGAAACCCTGGCCTCTGAGCGGCCTGCTTGGAGGCAGGCTGTGCAGCATGGCCTTTCCCAGTTTGAAGAGACACTTGGCCAACAGTCTGAGGCTAAGAGGCAAAGAAGGAAGGCCCATAGCCAGGGAGACAGACCAGGGACAGACTGCACTTTCTCCCGGTGTGGAAGGGATTGTCACTCCCGGATTGGCCTTTTCAGCCACACTAGACGCTGTGCCAGAACCACCTTTCAGAGCGCGATACCAGAGTCTTCCGAGACTGAAGGTTGCCAATACAAAAGTGTCAGCAGATACAGCCACAGTTGTTGCCCATGCACCCCCCTCCCAACTAAATAACAAATAAAAAATCAAACAGGTTCTTATGTTCTTATAGGTTTTTTTGGGGGGGGGGTATTGTTTTTTGGGGGGATTTTCCCCCCAAAAAATGAGGTTCAGAAAGCAGTGTTTTGTACATCAGACCCATGCTGTATAGCTGGCATAAGCCTGAGAAGAGAAGGGGGGTCAGGCAGAAAAAAGGGGGTAAGATCTGGCCTGCATGTTTTCCTTTGAGATCCTCCCCCTCCGGCTCTCTTCCCACCCTCCTTCCCCCCTCTTCAACCAGAACCTCCCCCTCCCCACTGCCAGCACTAGCTTATTAACATGTGGTGAGCTTACCAGAGTCACCACCATGCGCACCACACCTCTCACCTTCTATGGCAGTGGTCCAGGGGTGTCTGACAGCTGCCCAGATTTTATGCTGCCACCAACAAACATGCGCAACCTGAACACTGGCTACAGTGTACAACGTGAGGCCCTAATTCTCAGTGACATGGAAAGAGCCACCTGTTGAAGAATTCTTCCAGCTACACAGATGAGAAAACACACCGTCCTTGCCTGTACTCTGGCCACCTGCCTGCCAGGCCTGTCTGATTCACGTTTTCAGGTATTGACAGTGACTTCGATGGTGATGGATGCAAGCTGTGCTCCCAACATACCTTAATGTGAGGATTCTGCGAGGCCCCGTCAGAGATAAGCAGGTTTAAACAATGCAAAGCTCTTCCCGTATGTGTGAAGTTATTCACCTCTGTTTAATCAGAATGCTGAGGAACATACTGTGGAAAAGAACAGCAGGCTAGGAACAAGTTGCACATTAATCTTCTCAGCTCTCTTGCATTTCGGTTGTAATGGAATTCCATTCTCCGTCTTCTCTCGCTTGCAAGTACACTGAGTCACATGTTCCTAGTACTACATTTTGGACTCATCAGCTGTGATGTCTGATAGTAAATTATTCCCTTTTGCCCTTTGTGAATCACAAATCTCTCTCTCTCTCTCTCTCTCTCTCTCTCTCTCTCTCTCTCTCTCACACACACACACACACACACACACACACACAATATTCACATGTGGATTCATTGCGTGGCAAACAACATTAAAGAAGACCTTCTTTGTTCAGTAAAACTCCCTTTACTTTACTGCGCAGATAATGAAAGGCATTTTAAACCATGAAAAGTGTATGCATAGATAGGTGGATAGGGGGTTGGTATCAGGTGTTGGCAACTTTTTTGTTAAAAGGGGCTGGATGTTCTGCGATTATGTCATCATGACATCGCCAAACTCCCAGGATACCTGACATCAGCTGCGCAGAACTTGATTTGGGAGGTAAAGCAATGGTGCAGGGACTACGTGAGCCCAGGCGGTTGGCTTCACCATTCCCTATCTGGCACACGGGAAACTGAGTGGGATGTTTTGCCTCTCAAGCTGAGCACTGCATGAGCTGGATAACTTTGGCTGGTGGACAGGATTTGGCCCGTGGGTTGTAGGCTGCCAACCCCTGCTTTAGCTGAAGAAGTTTGAGGAAGGTGGTTACAACTACAGTGGACCTGTGGTATTTGTGGGCTTGGAATCCATGGATTTAACTCACTGTGGATAGCAGCAGATACTGGAGGCTGATTCCAAAGGGCTTTTCAAAAAGTGCTCCAAAACTTTTGACTTCCGACCTTCCACAGGTTTCCTACCTTTGTGCAGCAAAATGGTGCCAAGCATCCAATGCTAGAGCTGAAAGACCCACTTCCGGGTCACAAGGAGGTTCCTGGCTCCTTCCAAGTTTGCTCCAGAATGTATCACCCCAGCAGTGTCTTTTCCAGTGGCTGTCTGCTTGTGTTCTTTTGCATCTTTTTAGTTGTGAACTTTTTCGGACAGGGAGCCATTGCTTATTTGATGATCTCTGGAAACTGCTTTGTGAACTTTTAGTTGAAAAGTAGTATATAAATGTTGTTGTTATTGTTAATCCCCTTTGACATCCGAAGTGGAGTGAAGCAGGGCTGTGTTCTTGTGCCAACCTTGTTTGGGATTTTCTTCGCTGTCCTGCTGAAGCAGGCCTTTGGAACTGCAACAGAAGGCATCTATCTCCGGACCAGATCAGACAGAAAGCTCTTCAACCTCTCCAGACGGAGAACAAAGTCCAAAGTCCAGCTGAAATGTCTGCGTGACTTCCTCTTTGCCGACAATGCTGCTGTCACTACCCACTCTGCCAAAGATCTCCAGCAGCTCATGGATCATTTTAGCAAGGCCTGCCAAGATTTTGGACTGACGAACAGCCTGAAGAAAACACAGGTCATGGTTCAGGATGTGGACTCACCTCCCTGCATTACAATCTCTGCACACGAACTGGAGGTTGTCCATGACTTTGTGTACCTTAGCTCAACGATCTCCGACACTCTCTCTCTCTCGATACCGAGCTAAACAAACGCATCGGTAAAGCAGCTACCACATTTTCCAGACTCACAAAAAGAGTCTGGTCCAACAAGAAGCTGACGGAACATACCAAGATCCAGGTCTACAGAGCTTGTGTCCTGAGTACACTTCTGTACTGCAGCGAGTCATGGACTCTTCGCTCACAACAGGAGAGGAAACTGAACGCTTTCCACATGCGCTGCCTCTGACGCATCCTTGGCATCACCTGGCAGGACAAAGTTCCAAACAACACAGTCCTGGAACGTGCTGGAATCCTTAGCATGTATGCACTGCTGAAACAGAGACACCTGCATTGGCTCGGTCATGTCGTGAGAATGGATGATGGCCGGATCCCAAAGGATCTCCTCTATGGAGAACTCGTGCAAGGAAGGCGCCCTACAGGTAGACCACAGCTGCGATACAAGGACATCTGCAAGAGGGATCTGAAGGCCTTAGGGATGGACCTCAACAGACGGGAAACCTTGACCTCTGAGCATTCTGCTTGGAGGCAGGCTGTGCAGCATGGCCTTTCCCAGTTTGAAGAGACACTTGGCCAACAGACTGAGGCAAAGAGGCAAAGAAGGAAGGCCCATAGCCAGGCAGACAGACCAGGGACAGACTGCAGACACACAGTGGTGTGCCCCAAGGATCTGTCCTGGGACCGGTGCTTTTCAACCTCTTCATAAATGACCTGGAGACAGGGTTGAGCAGTGAAGTGGCTACGTTTGCAGACGACACCAAACTTTTCTGAGTGGTGAAGACCAGAAGTGATTGTGAGGAGCTCCAGAAGGATCTCTCCAGTCTGGCAAAATGGCACATGCACTTCAATGTCAGTAAGTGTAAAGTCATGCACATTGGGGCAAAAAATCAAAACTTTAGATATAGGCTGATGGGTTCTGAGCTGTCTGTGACAGATCAGGAGAGAGATCTTGGGGTGGTGGTGGACAGGTCGATGAAAGTGTCGACCCAATGTGCGGCGGCAGTGAAGAAGGCCAATTCTATGCTTGGGATCATTAGGAAGGGTATTGAGAACAAAACAGCTAGTATTATAATGCCGTTGTATAAATCTATGGTAAGGCCACACCTGGAGTATTGTGTCCAGTTCTGGTCGCCGCATCTCAAAAAAGACATAGTGGAAATGGAAAAGGTGCAAAAGAGAGCGACTAAGATGATTACTGGGCTGGGGCACCTTCCTTATGAGGAAAGGCTACGGCGTTTGGGCCTCTTCAGCCTAGAAAAGAGACGCCTGAGGGGGGACATGATTGAGACATACAAAATTATGCAGGGGATGGACAGAGTGGATAGGGAGATGCTCTTTACACTCTCACATAATACCAGAACCAGAGGACATGCACTAAAATTGAGTGTTGGGCGGGTTAGAACAGACAAAAGAAAATATTTTTTTACTCAGCGTGTGGTCGGTCTGTGGAACTCCTTGCCACAGGATGTGTTGCTGGCGTCTGGCCTAGATGCCTTTCAAAGGGGATTAGACAAGTTTCTGGAGGAAAAATCCATTACGGGGTACAAGCCATGATGTGTATGCGCAACCTCCTGATTTTAGAAATGGGTTATGTCAGAAAGCCAGATGCAAGGGAGGGCACCAGGTTGAGGTCTCTTGTTATCTGGTGTGCTTCCTGGGGCATTTGGTGGGCCGCTGTGAGATACAGGAAGCTGGACTAGATGGGCCTATGGCCTGATCCAGTGGGGCTGTTCTTATGTTCTTATGTTCTTATGCACTTGCTCCCAGTGTGGAAGAGATTGTCACTCCCGAATTGGCCTTTTCAGCCACACTAGATGCTGTTCCACAACCACCATTCAGAGCACGATACCATAGTCTTTCGAGACTGAAGGTTGCCAACTACTATTGTAAATAGTAGTAGTAGTAGAATAGCAAGAAAGCAAGAGTAATCCCAACAGTCATAGGGACCTTAGGTGCTACCCCGAAACTCCTGGAAAAGTACTTGAATACCATAGAGATGAACACAAGCACCATCAGTCAATTACAAAAGGCCACCTTACTAGGAACAGCACATATAATATGGCAATATTTGTAAAGCAACAATTAAAAACAAAAAAATAGCTGCCTGTTCTAGGTCTTGGGCTCAATAGGTGGATAAAAACAAAATGCAGTCAAAAACAACATGATTAGGCAAAAATGGGATAATAATCATAATAACAGTGCCATTGAACTAGCAAGCAAACAAATAAGTAAATCTTTTTCAACTTGCTTGTATGTTTTAACATTGCACACCACCTGGAGTGCTTTTATCAAGGCAGGAAGGCACTGTGGAATTGCAGTTCATAAATAAATAGCAGGTTTCACATGGCACCTAATGAAATCAAATTTATTCCACGAGGGCAATTCAACCTCTAGTTGGAGTGCTTAACCAGTTCTGAACTTAAGGAGCTTCGCAGATGATTTGCCACCAAACATTTTTAAACACCTGACTGAACCTGGATTAATGAATCCTTAATATGAGGCAAATTGGTTTTGTCAAGAGCCGCAATCTACCCTTTGCTCAGAACTCAAAACAAAACAAAATGAAAATATCAGGAACATGGGACTGCCGTTCTCTCCAACGGTTTCTTTTCCGATTCTGTTTAGTTTGCTTTGAAAACTAATTAATACTAGTGCAGGCCCCGCTGACTGCAACTGTGTGGGTGGTCATAGGAAATGTAATAGCTGACGTGTTGGGATCAGGTTTCTGGAACTCTTCAACTAAGAATCCTTTCATTTCTTTGAAACAGCATCATTTCCACAGTGTTTTCCCAAACATGACATTTTATTGTAGTTCGGGCAAAGGAACCTTGTAATGAGCAGTGCATGTATCAATTTGGGGGCAAGGTGTGTGTCTGAGACCCACACCGGATGTGCAGAAACCCATGTCGACATCAGCGCGTTCCACAGAAAAAGTGCCCGTGTGGATGCAAAACCCACATGGGTTTCTTTATCCATGAGTGTTTTCCCGTCAACTAAGCCAAGAGCCTGGTCCACATTTTATTCCGTCAATATTTCATGTTTGTTTGAAACGTATCATTGCAAAACTGGTGTGGTTGTTAATATCTGTGAATTTAGTGTTCTTGGAGGTGGTGAGATGGTGCACTGAACCGTCTCTTGGCAGAGCCCTCCTTCACCAGATCTTGTCCTCTCATTGTTTGGGGCTTTAAAAGTCACCTGTCTCCTCACCATTGCTTGTGGTGAGTAGGCAAGAAAAGTGCAAAAGTAGACCTACCTTGAATTTTGGATCAAGTAATGATGGAGGGAACCAATGTCCTCCCTGTTCCAGCCACAACTGTCAGCAGTGAGGAACTTCTGTCCACCATCTGCTTAATGACATCATTACCTGCTTGATGATGTCACTTCTGGCCCTCAGCAGGGGCCATGAATGCTAACTTCGGCCCTCTGTATGAAATCCATTTGACATCCCTGCTTTAGATTGTGAGCCTTTAGACGAGGAGCCTGTTCTCTCTTTGAGCACCATGCAAGTGGCTGATGCAGTGATAGGGATAATAATACAATATATCTTGTAAAAGCCGGTCTGTGTGTCCATTGTGTTTCCAAATGATTCTGATACAAAGGGGAGCTTGCCTTCATCAATTGCATAGAAAAGTCCTGCTGTGAAATGGAAACAGTCGTCCCTAGGTAGATGAATGATCCGTTATCAATATCAGTTTTTGCAGCAGTGGTGTTCTTTGAAATCTATGGAAAAATTGCAGAACGACCCAAGAGAATGGAGTGCTTCATTTTTTGGCTACTCATGCAAGTAAAGAATGATGTGGCCCTTCAGAAGAGCTGTTCAAAACATGCTGAAATGTTCTAGAAGAGTCGTGCTGGGGCTCAAAAACAAAGCAGATGAACTTTAAAAGTGGACACTGTTCCAGGTTCTAAATCTGAATTTTCCCAGAGTTTTGTTTTTGTTTTTAATTCAGGGAATGAGATCCAAAAGAACTATCGTGGTTAGGTGGAGCCAGTGGTGTGGCTAGAGGGGATGTAAAGCACTTAGTTTTTCAGGGAGCCTTACCACAGTATCCAAGGGGCTCTTCCCCCTCCCATTTGGAGCCATTCCAGGCATTAGGAACAAAACAGAGGCAAATGCCTCCTTTTTGCTCCCACCGCCTAGAATAACTTTGAAGGGTAGGGGCCCCTTGCATGTTGTGGTGAGGTTCCCTGAAAAACTTAGTGCTTTCCACCCCCTCTAGCTATGCCACTGGGTGGCGCTGCTAGTTTCTCCTGAAATAAGTGCCCTTACTGTTGCTACAGTGGTATCCAAAGTCCCATATACTGGCTGAATTGCATGTTCCATTTGGGAGGTGAGAAGAGGAGAACCTTTATGCAGGATGTTTCATTTTCCTCATTTCCACAGACTGCATGACAGTTGGTGGGCAGTCCTTGGCCACATGGATATCCATGGCAACAGGAAACTAAGAACCTATGGGATGACAGAAAAATCCATTACAGGTTACAAGCCATGATGTGTATGTGCAACCTCCTGATTTTAGAAATGGGATTTTAGAAATAGGAATGCCAGATGCAAGGGAGGGCACCAGGATGAGGTCTCTTGTTATCTGGTGTGCTCCCTGGGGCATTTGGTGGGCCGCTGTGAGATACAGGAAGCTGGACTAGATGGGCCTATGACCTGATCCAGTGGGGCTGATCTTATGTGCTTATGATAAAGCAATATGCAGGTGCATCTCTGTGGAAGACATGAACCTGCATGGGGGCATCTGCTAGCTCAGGCTTGGATTCAAAATACCAAGAGCAGATGGAGCAAATGAATCAATGGTTTTCTTCAAACACTTCTGCAAGTTTGCATGGCAGTGCAGTTTGAATCTTAAGCTTACGTAAGAAGAGCCCCACTGGATCAGGCCAAAGGCCCATCCAGTCAGGCTTCCTGCATCACAAGTGGCCCACCAGATGCCTCAGGGAGCACACAAGACAAGAGGCCTGCATTCTGGTGCATCTGGCATTCTGAGGTAGCCCACCTCTAAAATCAGGAGGTTGCACAGACCCATCACGGCTTGTAAACTGTGATGGACTTTTCTTCCAGAAATCTGTCCAAGCTCCTTTCAAAGGCATGTAGGTCAGATGCCATCACCAGATCCTATGGCAAGGAGTTCCACAGATTAATTACACACTGGATAAAGAAATATTTTATTTTGCCTGTTTTAACTCTCACAACACTCAATCTTAGTGGATGTCCCCTGGTTCTGGTGTTATATGATAGGGAAAAGAACATCCCTCTATCCACTCTATCCACCCCCTGCATAATTTTGTACGTCTCAATCATGTCCCCCTCTCAGGCACCTTTTTCTGGACCAAAGAGCCCCAAATGCTGTAGTAAGGGAGGTGTCCCAGTCTGGTAATCATTCTGGTTGCTCTCCTCTGTACCTTTTCCATTTCTACTATGTCCTTTTTGAGATGTGGCAACCAGAACTGGACACAGTACTCCAGGTGTGACCTTAGCATTGATTTGTGCAATGACATTATAATAGCTGTTTTATTCTCAATACCTTTTCTAATGATCCCAAGCATGGAAATTAGCCTTCTTCACTGCCGCCGCACATTGGGTAGACACAGATCTTCCGAGTCTAAGTCCAACTCCTGAACCCCTACACCTGGCTCTCAGTTAAGTGGGTGGGAATATGAGCCTTGAGTACATACAAAAGAACATTTGAATATAACTACCAAACATGAGGCCAAAAGGTCAAGAGCATAGTCGTCCTGCATTGGAAGCGTTTGGCTTACAAAGGTTTATTTCAAAATACGTGTCCTGGACTTCAAGCTGCCGTGAGATTTTTTTTGGTTGCTTTTGTTTCCACAGATCAGCATTGTTATCCCTCTGGATTTGACTTCTGGGCCATCTTTCTTAGGACTGGTGAAACACTATTTTTAGCGCTCTTGGCTAAATCTATTTTCCCCTCTCCATACCACGTTCTTCACTTCCTTAACTAGAAAAAAGACCAACCACAGCAACAGATGCACAAAAACATAGGCAGAATGTGTTTTGCGTGTTCCAGAAAGCCCCTTAGAGGATGCTTTGCGAGGAATAGTTAGCTGAACTAGCCACCCATTGCAAAACCGAGCTGCCTGGCGCTTCCTCCCCATGCCAGGAAGACGCTCCCTCAACGTGAGGGTGTATCGACTTGAAGCAACAGTAGATACCAAACCATCCTGAAAGCTTTGCAAAGCTGTTAAACAATAACTCAGAACAAAGTCACGGGGGTGCGGATTTCTCTACGCAACTAGATGATTAAAAGGAAAACATTTGTTCACACTTCATTTACATTTATTAAAGTGTCAGGGTAGCTGCTCATCCATAGAGTGGGTATATTCAGGATAAATAAGTTAAATCTGAGAAATTAATTAGTTCTACTAATTATGCTTATTCTTGTATAAATTAATAAACTTCAAGCAAACACAGAAAAATGTGTGTTCCCTTGCATCTGTAATTACCTGCAGAGAGAGTATTAATAAGTCATGACATTGAGCCAGTACAGCAAATTCATTTCTGCTTTGGAAATCCAAAATCAACTTTTGAATGATGTATCACATCAGTTTCTAACAGTGACCAAAGTCAAGGATAGACAGACCCTAAACCATATGGAGCAGAGCTTGAGTTCTGCTAGAGCTTCGCTTCGCTGGACGTTCAGCAGAATTCTTGTGGGCTAAACGACACATTTAGCCCCCTTGCCATGGGAAGAGCAGGTGACGGGCAGGATGGGAGGGGAGCAGGACATAAGAACATAAGAACATAAGAACAGCCCCACTGGATCAGGCCATAGGCCCATCTAGTCCAGCTTCCTGTATCTCACAGCGGCCCACCAAATGCCCCAGGGAGCATACCAGATAACAAGAGACCTCATCCTGGTGCCCTCCCCTGCATCTGGCATTCTGACATAATTCAGGACCAGGTTCTGGCACTTAGGCTGGATCCTTAGCCCCCTCCCAAGTAGCCCAGCCTTACACCAGGCTGCTTGGATCTGCACCACCTATTTAGGTGGTGCAGAATTGAGTAGCCCCCATAGGGGCAGCTGCCATGTGACATGGGGTAAGGCGAATGAATTCCCTTTACTCCAAGTTGCACGGCAGCCAACCCTGCACTGGATACGGGGCAGGCCAACTGGCCTGCCTGTTCCAGCACAGTTTAGGATCAGGCTGCCCATTAGTTAGTTAGATAGAGCGCAATCCTATCTTGCACTGGAACAGGCAAGCCAGGAGGCTTGGGCTGTATCCAGTGCAAGATAGGGCACCACAGTGGCTCAGTGGAAGGCAAGGGGAAACTCTTTCCCTTATCCCTGGGTAAACCACTGCAGCCCCTATGGATCTCCTCGGACTTGTGCCACCTCCTGAGGTGGCACAAGTCCAAGGAGAGCGGAGCGACTTGAAGCCACTCCGTGCTGCTCGGGGAGCGGGGTCGGAATCCAGCATAACTGCCAGGTCCCAGACCTACCTCCTGCTCCCCACCCACCTGCCCCTGGGGCCTCCCCCCACCCACCTTCCCCTCTCACCTCAGAGTCTTGCATCAGCAGACACAAGGCTCAGTTCCTCTGTCGGCCTAACCGACTCACGGCCTAACATTAGGGCTGGCGCAAGGGACTCAGGGCATCTCAGGATTGCGCCCTTAGTCAGTCAGTCAGTCAGTCAGTTTGTCCATCCGTCCGTTCATCTGTTCGTTTGCATTTCTCCCAGTATTGGCACTCAAGTATGAGGAGCATTTTAAACATTCTAAAATTCCACTGAAATTATATGTATTGTGATTAATATTTTTAACAGAGTACAGTAAAAATTTGATCATATCATCATAATAGCTTTGCAGAGCTGATAAACAATAACTCAGAACAAAATCATGGGATGAATATTTCTCTGTGCAACTAGATGATTGAAAGGAGTCGGACATAACTTCACAAATAGGTGCGATCCTAAACCTCGTTTTTACTATAAAGGCAATCGAGAAGACCTTGACCATTCCTGGTCAGACCTTCCCAGATGCCTCTGATGTGATAACGGCTGGGGAAGAAAGAGGAGCTAGGAGATGACTTCCAGCTACTTTCAGATATTTTTATTTTACTGGTAGAGAAGTGTGTGTGTGTGTGTGTGTGTGTGTGTGTGTGTGTGTGTGTGTGTGTGTGTGTGCGTGTGTCTGAAATGTACCAGTCTGAAATGCTACAGCCCATGCTATTCCCTCAGTGTTTACCACCTTATTGTACTGAATGTGCGGATCATGCCACAGTCACCTTCGTATGTAGGACTTTGTCCATTGCAAGTCTGGGTGAACACCAAGTCCCTTTCCCTGTTGCATTCTCCTATAAAGGCAGCTGGCTGCCGTAGTACAGGCTGTGAACAGGAGCCCAGAACAATCTGGCTCTCTTCCCTTCGCCAGCTCTAGAGAGGACGACCAATGCTGTAGAACTGACCTCATTGGACAGAACTGGGGTATATATTGTGTACAATTATGGCAATGAGGGAGAGAATGATGACGGCTAGCTTTTCCACTTTTATTTTACCTTCACTTATAATCTCACTACAGCTGTAAATCGGGGACGGCCAGACATAAACCGAATGCAAATCCCAAGGCTTTTAGCCGCAATAACTTTGGGAAAACAATTTATTTGTCTAATAAAAGTTGCATTGTTCTGATAAAGAAATGTCATCTTTTTAAGCATTTGAGTCTTTCCACTTTTTTAAAAAACCTGTTTGATGAAATGCTTTTAGGACGTCAAATCCCCCCACGCCCCCCGGGGGTGGAAGGCTTTTGGAGCCAACTTTCCGAGCTTGGAAAGCAGCACTGTAAACTTTCTAACTAGCTCATTTTGGCTGGCGTTTCTCGAGGCAGATGTTACAAATGACATGGCTTGCCTGTTCTGGGCCTTGGCATGGAAATTATTCACCACGGCAGACGTGGTCCTTTCAGTTTTACTGCCAGTTATGAGCTTGTGATTAACACACCACACTGCCCTGAATAGTTGTGCGCTTCCCTCCCTCCTCATAACTGCTGGGACTGCTGCAGAATGATAAGGGTATTCTCCTTGACAGATTATATTTTGAGAGACAGCTCCTTTTTTCATCCTTTCTTCACCTGGTTTTTGCCCCATTCATCCCCTGATTTGTTGCAGGATTCTTCATTTTCACACCGGCTCACCCGCGGTCCTCAAGAGCACCGCGGGTCTCGCGCAAAGATTCCACGTTGCTTTTCTGATGGACGTTTGAAGACACCCTGGAGACCAATTCAGAGTTATGGCCGCAGCCATTAACATGCAGGCTTTATTGCTGCATAACCAAAGACAATGCCCTCCCTCACATCCTGCGTTATTTGCTTGACTGGAGTAAAAGGTCTATTTTCGGAAGCGACACTCTTTCCCTTTCGCAGCCAAACGATTAACTGTTTTCTATTCTGATGTGATCGTTTCAGTTCAGTGCTATGACATCTGTTGCCCGACTCTCATGCGATGAGTATGGCAACAATGCCGGCTTATGTGGTTATTAAAAGCAGCGAAGATGGCGACCGTTCCCTCCACTTTGGAGGGTACCGTCTCAGATACGGGCAGAGCTCTAGTTACAATGTGCCAATCTGTCCCCCAAATGTTCTCGTTAGAATAAATTACAATAGTTTGCATACATTATTCAATATTCTCTTGGAAGCTTCATTCCGTTTGCAAGTCAAACTTTCAAAAGAATGTTGTGATTTTCGCCACCGGCATCAGGACTAGAAATTTCCCTTGAAAATGAAACTTTTGGAGCCCCCCTAGAAATTTGGCCAGCACCACAAATATTGCTGCAAGCTCGCCCCCCCCCCCATTTTTATCCAACTCTGTTTGGAAGGAGCTATAACTGAATAAAAGAGAATGTGTTTTGTATATAGAAGGGCCCAGGTTCAATCCCGCCATCTCCAGTTAAAAGGACTGTAGGTTGCAAGGTTGAGAGAGACCCAGTGGCGTAGCTAGAGGGGGTGCAAAGCACTAAGTTTTGCAAGGAGCCTCACCGCAGCATGCAAGTCGCCCCTCCTCATCCCCTTCAGAGCCATTCTGGGCAGTGGAAGCAAAACAGAGGTGGAATGGAGGTGGGCAGGAGGTCTGGTCTAGAGGGTAGAGCCTTCGTTAGCCTGAAGATAACATCAGAAGGTCGCCAGTTCGAGGACACCGGCAGCTCCCTGAACCGCTGAGAATGGCAAGACCTTGAAGCAGCTGACAAGCCCAGCTGAGTGATTCCTCCTGCTCTTGGTGTGAGCAAGAAGCGTCTTGGCTGCCTTCTTTGTGAGAGATGGAGCTGCTTGTCAGCCTGCCTGGGAGAACCGGAGGCCAGAACTGAGACCAAACCATGTGTTGGTTCTTGAAAGAGAGAGAACCTCTATGATTGTAAAAATCCCCTTGCACACCCCCTTTAGCTATGCCACTGGAGAGACCACAGCTGGCCCTACAAATGAGGTGTGGTGTGGCCATAGGAAGCAAGTTGAGGGGAGACATTGGCTTGGTGGTGATGCACTACACACTGCCTCTGCCAGCCGACTACCTGACACAGACCAGATGACCTCACTGTTCCTTCTGAGAAAGGGAAGTGGTGGAAGGAGATGAGCGTGGTGGCAAACAGCACCTTCTGCTTCCCTTTGCCTTTTTAAAAACTATGAGTACAGGGGGAGGTGGTGGCAGAAGGTAAGGGGTCTATGTGGGGAGGAGACAGAACAATTTAGAGCAGCAAGGCCCCCTGCAACCAGAGACTTGCTATGCCACCTCAGATGTTGGGGAATAGACCAGACCAGGAGAAAAATCTTGCTTGAGAATTGACGCTAGTCAAGAGCAGACAAAACTGGACTAGGTGGTCCATGGGGTCACCCTGATACCATGTAGATCAGGAGTGTCAAAACTGTTTCATACTGCTGGCCAAACAGCATTCATGATGCCTGCTGAAGGTCAAAAGTGATGTCATAAAGCAGGAAGTGATGTCATTCAGCGCGTGCTCACCAGAAATAAGCACTTTTTTCCTCAGGAACTCACCAGCTACAAATGGCGAAGAGAAAATATGCAAACCTTGATCATATTTTCAAGATATGGGAGAGCCTTTGGAGACCTTCTAGGTGAGAGCTCTCCACGCTACCCCATCAAGCAAGGCTTCTTTCAATTGTTGGACCTTCATCTTTGTATCAGTTTTGATAGTCTCAAGCTGGACCATTCTTTGCCTGCCCCCTTCTTATTTTCTTATTCCACTAACAAACTAATGTTGATGTTCGTAAAGATGAGACATCACATAGCAGCAACCTGAGCATGTCTAGTACCATGTTTTGCCAAATCCCAATCCACTGGGCCTTGTAAACCAGTCCAATCAATCAGAGTTGCCAATAAGCCAAGTTACAGTCCAAAGTCAGGTTCCAGGTAGGTCAGTCCAATCCATCAGGGTATCCAAATCAAAGTCCAAAGCCAAAGTACAGTCACAATCCACAGTCTGATTCCCAATTCAATAAGCCAAGTTAGTCTCCTCTCCAACCTGCACTCCTTCTATCACCCACCAAACCCTTTCTGCCTCAGGTGCTCCCTATATACCTGAGGGATCTCCTTATGCTCTAGTGGCTGCAGCTGTGCAGCACACCTCCAGCTACCACCTGGGCTTTAATCCTGCATTTACTCAGAGCAAGGGGCACTGTGGACACAACACCCTTTCTCTTCGGTAATATCTTCCGCAATTCCAATACACACCATCTGCTCCAACTAGCATCAACATCAGGTAAAAGTCTTTAATAGTCCTTATGCTACCTGAGATTTTTTGTACCTTGCCTATGCAAAACACTTGCCCTGCCACTGGATCACTATTCCTCTGCCAGTAGCATAGCTAGAAGGGCTGCAAAGCACTAAGTTTTGCAGGGAGCCTCACCACAGCGTGCAAACGGTGCCTCCCCCTCCCCTTCGGATGTCGCTAGAGCAAAATGGAGGCATACTCCTGGCTCCGAAGAAGAGGGGGGCGGCTGCTTGCATGCCGCGGTGAGGTTCCCTGCAAAACTTAGTGCTTTGCACCCCCTCTAGCTATGTCACTGCCCTCTGCAGAGATTGTGCACGTCACACAAGCACTTTTGAAGCACATGGAGGTTGCACAAATGCCGTACATTGTGGGCCGTCGTTTTACTAAAGGCAATCATTAAATACAACTGAAACGACCACATTTTATCGAGGTTTTCTTTGAAGTTTAGAAGAGCAATTAGCTTTGTTTTAACTACGAAGAACCATGTGACGCCAGCCTACTCGCTATCTGTTTGTTTCCATTCTGACTTAATAAACACTTAAGGAGAAAGAAAAAAAAGAATTAACTCTAAAACTTGAACTATATATAAAGCAGATGAAAGGAAAGCTAAACAGATAGATGCTTCATTTCCTTTAGCAATAGTGAAAGAGAAAAAGTGAATATAAACATCATCGCTGTCTTTTTTTTTTTAAAGGATGGCTAATGTTGAGGCTCAGTTATCAAAATCCACAGCATAGAGGCTGATGGCTTTTGAAATACATAAACTGTTTCTGTCCTTTTTGTTTCTATGGCAACTGAGTGCTCAGTGCGTTAGCTGGGTACATGAGAAGGGGGTGCATTCAGCCAAGGATCTGGAATTGTTTGAAACAAAAGAAGGTGTAGAAAGAAAGATCTACACTCTGAAAACGGGGGTGGGGGACACAACCTATGTGAACACATACAATGTTTCCATGTTGCCGGCGATTTGATTACCCATCCAAGATGTGACCTGTTAATCCTGCAGCATTCTTGAAACTTTCCAGAGACACATTTATGAAGACGATGACTCTCTGTTCACCTTGAAATGACACTTCATCTTGAGCAGAAGCTTTGATGGTCGCTCAGTTATAATATCCATCTTACAGTGCCACTGGTCCAGGGTGTCACCCTGATCAGTGGGCTGGATGTTTCATGGGTGCACTACACATTTGCACCCACAAAACAAATGGTTGCTGCTAGTTGGCTTTCACAGTTCTGCACAAATGTATATGTGAGGAGTGTGTGTGTGTGTGGGGGGGGATTACATTCAATAAACTCCAGAAACATCCTTTAAATGAAACTATGAGAAGGATGAACAGTCGTCATCCCACTCTGAGACTCTCTGCTGAGATCATCTTACGTAAGATGTCAGAAGTTCTTCTCTCCAGAAACCACACTGTATCATGAGTAGCTCATGATTCTGTGTACTGAAGAATACACAGGGGTAATTAGCTACCCCTCGTGCAAGGAAAGCGCCCTACAGGTAGACCACAGCTGCGATACAAGGACATCTGCAAGAGGGATCTGAAGGCCTTAGGAGTGGACCTCAACAGGTGGGAAACCCTGGCCTCTGAGCAGCCCGCTTGGAGGCAGGCTGTGCAACATGGCCTTTCCCAGTTTGAAGAGACACTTGGCCACCAGTCTGAGGCTAAGAGGCAAAGAAGGAAGGCCCATAGCCAGGGAGACAGAGCAGGGACAGACTGCACTTGCTCCCAGTGTGGAAGGGATTGTCACTCCCGAATCGGCCTTTTCAGCCACACTAGACGCTGTTCCAGAACCACCATTCAGAGCGCGATACCAGAGTCTTTTGAGACTGAAGGTTGCCAACAATGAGTTAGCTACCACTGCTAACTGGGTAAGAGGCACTTTTTCAAGCGGGTGCTCCTCTTTTATTTAGCAGGGGGAGAGTAACTGGCCCACCTCACCCCAGCAGTGTCTTTTCTAGTGGCTATCTGCTGGTGTTGCATCTTTTTAGATTGTGAGCCCTTTTGGGACAGGGAGCCATTAAATATTTGATTTTCTCTGTAAACCGCTTTGTGAACTTTTTGTTGAAAAGCGGTATATAAATACTGTTGTTGTTGTTGAAGAGCACTCCCCAATCCTATCCCCCATTCCATCAGTGCAGCATGGTTTGTCGCAAAGCAAAATGTGATTTGCCTGGCTCCCCCGGCATTGGTAAGTTGACATGGGGGTGGGAGGTGGGTAGGGACAGGGCATAAGAGGATGGAGGGGGGAGGATCAGAGTGGAAATTGGGGCCACAGAGAGGCATAGCAGGGGCATACAGGAAGGATTATCAGTGGTAAAAGTGCCACCAATATCCTATGCAGTAGCATAGCTATAGGGGGTGCAAAACACTGCTGTGCAAGGGGCTCCTCCCCCTCCCCTTTGGAGCCATTCCTGGTGGCAAAAGCAAAATGGAGGCAAAGGCATCCCTTCTAGCTATGATACTGATCCTATACATTCTTCATGGGCTCGCCACACCCCTTTGGCTGCACTCAGGCTTGTGCCAGCCAAAGAGCAGGTGCATAGGATCAACTGTTATCCACACATGATTTGGGCAGATTCCTCAAAACTTCCTAATGATTTTCACCATGTAGGAATCTCGGTTTGCTGTTGCTACGAAGGTTAACCAGCTCTTCTAATTAAAGTTCCCAGGGGGTGATCTGAGGGCACATGATCCAGCCATGCCTGTTCCTGAATGGGAGACTGCCGGCAACTCCATGTATGTCACCTTGAGGTCCACCATGGGGAAAAAGAGACAGACTATAACAAGAGCATGGCACTTGCCAGTTTCCTAACCGAATCCCACTTTGGTCATTTTGTTAAAAATATTGTGGAGCCATTGAGAAACATGGCATCACCTCACATGGAAGCCAGCCTGTCAACTTCAGAAGGGTATTAGCATTAAATACACCTGGCCTATCATTTATTATCATCTCGGCAATGTCAAAGATTCATTGAATTGCAATCATTAGGCTCCAGTCTTCAACCAGCATTCATCTTCGTTATCATTAGAGTCGGACTAGAGCTCTTTTTGCTAATTTGGCTTTCCATATTTTAAATATTCTGGCTTATCAATAAACATGAATTTCTAAGATCCTAAGATATTTAGAGATCCTTAATCAAGTAGGAAGTCTACATTCGTTAATCAGAAAGTTCTTAAGAGTTTCAGCTGAAGCAAAAATGTCCTGGCCCTGGTTAGCTTGTGTAGCATTTGGCAGAAAAAAGAAATTCACTGCTACTTATATAAGATGTGTTAATTAAATACCATAATTAAATTTGGCATGGGCGCCTTGTGTAACATCTTCCTCTCTCTGCGTTCACTTTGACTCTACATGATATTGGAGTAGAGTGTATTGTCAAACTGATTTGACACTAGTGGTGTTATGCTTATATATGCTTCATAGTTGTTGGCAACCTTCAGTCTCGAAAGACTATGGTATCGCGCTCTGAAAGGTGGTTCTGGAACAGCATCTAGTGTGGCTGAAAAGGCCAATTCGGGAGTGACAATCCCTTCCACACCGGGAGCAAGTGCAGTCTGTCTCTGATCTGTCTCCCTGGCTATGGGCCTTCCTTCTTTGCCTCTTTGCCTCAGACTGTTGGCAAAGTGTCTCTTCAAACTGGGAAAGTCCATGCTGCACAGCCTGCCTCCAAGTGGGCTGCTCAGAGGCCAGGGTTTCCCACTTGTTGAGGTCCACTCCTAAGGCCTTCAGATCCCTCTTGCAGATGTCCTTGTATCGCAGCTGTGGTCTACCTGTAGGGCACTTTCCTTGCACGAGTTCTCCAAAGAGGAGATCCTTTGGGATCCGGCCATCATCCATTCTCACGACATGACTGAGCCAACACAGGCGTCTCTGTTTCCCAGAAGCCCCATGCCCTGAAACCAGTGGCATAGCTATGCCATCTGGCACCTGGGGGCACAGTTTTTTTAATACCCCCCAAAGGTGTCAGAAAGGCACCCTCTGACATCCCCGCTGGCATGGCACCCTGGGCAATCAACCCCCACCCCTCTTAGCTAAGCCACTGCCTGAAACAGTGTGGCTTAGCCATTCAAAAATCATAAGATGGCACTGCGGGAAGAAGGAAAGGAAGGTTGAGTGCTGCCACTGCTCTCCCACAGTTCTATGGTGGGCACCCCCAAGGGCTCTAGCAATGTTGGAGAGCAGTGGCAGCGGTGGACCATTACTGTTTCAGGGGTTGGTTGGCCACAGGTGGAGGCCCTTGCATCCATACGGACCTCCAGCATGTACCCCACCAGGCTGTAACTGTGGAGCCACCCCTGTGAAGGGTACGTTCTTGTTAGCTCATTGATGGAATGACAGTGGTCAGATGACTACTTCCAAACCTATGCTGGGGCAAAAGCTACCCAGACTTGCTGGCTATCCAGGACCATCAGCCAGGACAGAAAAGCTGCCGAAACATTCCAGGGGGCTTCGGTTACTGCTGCCAAAACATCAGCTTCTTCCATGTCCTACCAGGCCGTAGACAATAACACTCTCTTACTGACAGCCACTTTCTTTACGGCATCCAACCCATAAAAAGGTCATCATCCTACAAAACACTTTAGGGCACAATCCAATCAAAGTTAAGCACATCAATTTTGAGGGGAGAGTTAAAACCAGGCTTAAAGCTCTCCCACTAAAAACTGGGAAGTCAAAGTGCTTAACTTTAATTGGATGGTGGCCTATTTGATAGCATGCATTTTGGAACATAATGAGCTTTCTAATACATTTGATGTTGTTAAAAAAAAAAAAAAGCAGGCATTGGAAATAGAACATTCCTGTTTTGTAGCACTGAGGAGTGACAAAAGTTGCTGTTGCACTAATGAGCTGAGAATATCACCCAAAGGGTGCAGTGCACTCTCACTTTGTTGCACTAGTCTTTTGTGCTGCTTGTCAAACAAATTACAACATCTCCTGGGGGTGCTGGAGGGTGATAACCAGCGCCAGCCTTAGACTGAAAGATTGGTTGGTTGGCAACCTTCAGTCTCGAAACACTATGGTATAAGCCAGGGGTGCCCAAACCCCGGCCCTGGGACCACATGCGGCCCTTGAGGCTTCCCAATGCGGCCCTCAGGGAGCCCCCAGTCTCCAGTGAGCCTCTGGAGATTTGTTGGAGCCCACACTGGCCCGATGCAACTGCTCCCAGCATGAGGGCGACTGTCTGACCTCTCGCGTGAGCTGTGGGATGAGGGCTCCCTCCACTGCTTGCTGTTTCATGTCTGTGATGCAGCAGAGGCAGCAAAGGAAAGGCCAGCCTTGCTTTGTGCAAGGCCTTTTATAAGCCTTGAGGTACTGCAAGACCTTCATTCATTCATATAAGTTCGACTTTAATATATTCATTTATGTAAACTTATGCAAATTTATTCAAATTTTAAATGTAAATTAATTCTTTTTTCCCCCTGGCCCCTGACACAGTGTCAGAGAGATGATGTGGCCCTCCAGCCAAAAACTTTGGACACCCCTGGTATAAGCCTACAGCACCCGGTATTCCCAGGTGGTCTCCCATCCAAGTACTAACCAGGCCTGACCCTGCTTAGCTTCCAAGATCAGACGAGATCGGGCATGCCCCAGGCGAAAAAAAGTCCTTCAGTGCCCACCCACTGTGTGCTCAGCTCTTGAATGTCCTCTTTCAATTGAATGTGTTGCTTATTCACTACACTGTTGCACGTCCTGCAGGTGTGTTTTATACCTGTCGTGGACAACAACTGGTTTGAACACATGAATATGCCATACATACATACAAGTCATATATTAACAAATACAAGCAATTGTTTGCCCTGCCCCCAAATATCATAAAAATCTTTTCATTTAAGAATAGGTGGAATTACTTGTGCTCCCCAGTTCTCCTTGTTTGCCTGCCTAGAAATCCATTCCTGGCAAGGACACAAAATTATATCCTTGGTGCAAGTTCTGAGTCTTCTTGTACAGTTTGAATTAATGGGGAAACATCAGGATATCCTCTACAGGTCAGCAGACTTGGGGATCAGAATAGGTGAAAAATGTTCAAATGACATTGGGTAACTCTGCATTGCACAGGTGAAGGAAGGGTTCCAACCATGCACTTCTAGTACTGGCTTCTTCTGGTGAAGAGACATAATGCTAACTTCTGGGCAACCAAGTTTCCAATGCGTGCACTAACCTTGGGAGCAGTGTGCCCCACCCAACTTAGCTTTCTGGCACTAATCATGGTTTTGCTTGTCATGTGACCTAATGCAAACCCTGGTTCTCTCATAAGCTAACAAAACTATGGCTTGAAGAGGGTTTGGAAATCATGGTCCAAGGGAACACGGTTTGCATTAAATGTATTTTGAGTTGGTGTAGGTTTGCTAAGCCATATGGGAAAGTAACAGGAAAGTGTGGGAGGTTGGGGAAGGGAGCACATGGTACCAACTCTTCCTTGCAATTGCAATTCATGGCTTGTTTCATTTGAAGATATTTCTACATAGATGGTGGGCTACCAAAAATGATGAACATGAATTAAGTGTCAAGACAAAGCACTAATACAAGGTAACAAGAAACATAGGGGCAGATTCAGATAGTATAATCCAATTTTTATTTTATTTTTATTTTAAAATCTCTACACTGCCTTTCTGACTAAAGTCACCCAATTGTAACAGGCTTCTAGCAATTTTCAATCTGTGGGCCATGACACATTGGTGTGCTACAAATGGCCCACAAGTGTGCCACAAGGAGTTTGGGGAGGGTCATTTATGAGTAGGGCCACTGGAGATGTGAGCTCCCCGCCTGAAGCGTTGCGTGCCTTGTCAATTGGCAAAAAGCTGATGATGTGCCCTGAAAATACTTGTTGAGCCGTTCTAGGGTTCCGTACTGATTCCAAACTTTGGCTCAAAATGACCCTGAACTTTTGTCCACATTCCAAGAGAACACGCACAACATTTCAAGCTTTTGCAAGTAGCAGAGCTGAAAACTCACAAAACCTCAGAAGTGTTTGCAAAACCATGGTCCTTTTGTGAGTGATCAGACCGCTGCCTCGGGTGTTTGAAACTTCCAAGCTCCTCATTCTCCCAAAGCAAAGTGCTTACCATCAGTGGCATTGCTTGGGGGTGTGGGGCATGTAGGCTGCACCAGGTGACACGCACAGGGGGGGTGGCATCACTACTGGACAAAACGGTGAAAATCTTGGTATTTTAAAATAATCCCATCATGTTATATATCATTCAATGTGCAATTTTGTGCAGAATGCAATGAAACAAACTGCACTGAAATATCTCTATTCCATCAAAAGTTATAGCCAAAACAACAGCAGGGCGGATGATGGTACCTCACTATGCCCACTGCTTGGGGCATTGCCCCACCCATTGCATGGGAGAGGTCCATTATGGGGCAGAAGCGCTGGCCTCCTGCACTGGGTGACGAAAACCCTGCTTACCGTTCAGAGTGGGACGGGGTGGTGACGAGCACTTTCAGGGCCCTATCAGCCGCCTTTCATGTTGGGAACTGGGATCAGTAGTCTCACTCCAAGAATCCCTGATGAGAAACAAATTATCTTCCTGCTTTTGCTGCACAGAATATAAATAGTGTCAGTTTCCTGCTAGTCTTTCTGGGTCTGGTAGTCTCTGTCTTCACCAGGGAAAGCCACCATCAGTGCTGTGGAATCCCCGCTACCATTGCTTTCCCACTATGAAAGACAAGCACTTTGGGAGACCAGAGGGATAGCAGTGATAGCAGTGGGGGAGGGCTCTGTTGGTTCAAGCTTTTGCAAGCAGTCAATCTGAGTACTCACAAAAGCCTGAGCCCCTGCAAAAAAGGTCTGTTTGATTCAAGGCCCACAAGCGTGCCAGCCAGAGTGCTTATTTTTTTGAGCACCACTGATTGAATGTTTTATGTCATCTCTAGATACCTGCCTAATTTATTCATGTTTTGGCTCTTGCAGAGTGAACACATGCCAAATTCTCCTTCCAAGTGCCCTCACCTAATGTGGGCTACTTCCCATATAACACAGCGGAAAAGGTGCCTCGCATTGTTTCAAAAACAGGGGTGTTCATCAGGGAGTTCGGCCCATACTGATTTCCCAGCACACGAAGCCTTTATCATATTAGCAGTTGGAAACATGCATTTACATCTACTAGGGGTGTGCGCAAACCATTTTACAAGTACTCCCTAGCAATGTAACATGTGGATTGACCCGGAGAGGTTTGCCAGTAATGGATGATAAACGGCAAACCATCTGGTTGGAGAGCAGGTATGCTTGACTATGAAGAGTGAAAAAGTCCAATTTGCAGGGGAGACCACAGAAGTCCACTAAAATCAGCCTGAAAAAAATCTGACCTAAAAGTAAAAGGGTTTTTAAAATAGAATTAAAGCTTGGTATTTAAATGGGAGCGGAGGGGGAAATCCACAAATGACTTTGGTGATCGGAAAAATATCATATATGAATTATGTATTTGGAAAGGAAAGTTGTTGTGCTATAACCGGAGCCAGGTTTGGAAAGAGGTGAACTTCCAAAATGCATTTTTCATTGAAGAAAAGGGGGAGGTAAGGAGGGAATGTGAAAGTGAATATATAGCTATTGCCTGTCTCCCTCTGAGATAGAGAAATCATATTTGTTGAGAGTCAGCAATGTTCAGATTCATAGAGAGGGAAACGGGGAGAGAGGGTGCCCTCAATTTCACTGCACTACACTGGTGTTCATTCAGCTGATGAAGTTCTCAACTCAAAGGGCAGCACACACTTTGTTCTAAGTTCCTGCCAGAATGGAAAAGCTGACAGGGGAAAACTTACACAAAGGATATTGTGCTGTGAAAGTTTGTTCAAAGCGACACTTGTCAGATCTCTTTGAAACGAAATTGAAAAGGAAAAACCAATTTTCTTTGAGGACAAAGTTCATCTCATTTGGTGTGCTGCACCTGTCTAATTTTCCTCCGCGTAAAAGAAATCTTGACTAGGGAAATTTGAAAACATAGTTTAGACCACTGCAGGTATATATCAAAATGTTTAATTCAGCTGAGAATAACATTTCCAGACAATAAATAGAAATGAATCTCCTTCTGTTTGAAGCTGTGATAAATACCCGGTTGGATGGAAATTATTGGACTTTTATTCTTCTGTCTTCCCGAATGTCACTTAAGGGCAATGACTTATAAAAATCATACATTTCAGAAAGAAAAAAAAAAAAGGTTTATGTTTTCTATAGCTGCTTTATCAGTCATGTCAACTCGAATGAAATTCCAAATGAAATGCAGACTATCAGGCTGACCCACCAGATACCAACTACATTCTTTTTTTGCAACTTTAAGGGTCTGCATGGATTTACATGGACTCCAAGACTAGGGCTTGATTGAATGCTTATGTAGGAACACTTTCCATGCAAATGAAGTACTGGGGCAGCCCAATCCTAAGCTGCCCTGGAGCAGGTAGGCTGGAGGGCCTGCCCCACATCCAAGACAGGGTTGGGGCTGAAAGCTGCTCAGCCCAGGATAAGGGGAATTGCTTCCCCTTACCCTGAGTAAGTTGGCTCGGTCATGTTGTGAGAATGGATGATGGCTGGATCCCAAAGGATCTCCTCTATGGATAACTCATGCAAGGAAAGCGCCCTACAGGTAGACCACAGCTGCGATACAAGGACATCTGCAAGAGGGATCTGAAGGCCTTAGGAGTGGACCTCAACAGGTGGGAAACCCTGGCCTCTGAGCGGCCCGCTTGGAGGCAGGCTGTGCAGCATGGCCTTTCCCAGTTTGAAGAGACACTTGGCCAACTGAGGCTAAGAGGCAAAGAAGGAAGGCCCATAGCCAGGGAAACAGACCAGGGACAGACTGCACTTGCTCCCAGTGTGGAAGGGATTGTCACTCCCGAATTGGCCTTTTCAGCCACACTAGACGCTGTTCCAGAACCACCATTCAGAGCGCGATACCAGAGTCTTTTGAGACTGAAGGTTGCCAACATTATTATAACCCTGAGTAATGCCACAGCAGCCCCAATGGGTCTACATAGATCTGCACAGAGGTGGTGCAGACCCAAGCGGCCCACAGCTGCGCCAGGCTACCTGGGGCAGTTAGGATTAGGGGTTAGGATCCTATATAAGTGCCAGATCCTGGGCCCACCCCCCGCTCACCCCTGCCCACCCACAGGCCTGCCGGCTGCCCACTCTCTCCCCACCTTGAAACATCTCCCTAACGCCCTTCCCATGCTCCCCAGACCCCCACACCAGCCAAGTTCCACAGCATGGATTTAACTTTTAGGCCAGCCAAACGGGGCTCACGTCAACCTCAAGAGGCCAGCACACATCAGTGCACTGGCTTCCAGAATGAGGTGCATGGGGAAGGCAAGGAGGAGGCAAGAGGGGGGGCGTTCTGGGGTGAGGGGGGAGGGCAGGTGGCCCAGTTATGCTGTATCCTAGCCCCATTCCCTGGGCAGAGCAGAGCAGCTCCAGGTTGCTACGCTCTCCTTGAATCTGTGCCACCTCCTGAGGTGGTGCAGATCTGAATAGACCCATAGGGGCTACTTTGGCTCTCCACGGGGTAAGGGGAAAAGTTCCCCCTTGCCTCTGGCTGTACCACCTTCGGCCCCAACCTTGCACCGGATGCAACACAGGCCTGCTGGCCTGCCTGCTCCAGCACGTTAGGATTGAACTGTCGGTCAAAAGAGATGGAAAGCAAAATCAAAAACTTCATCAGAGGCAGATGGATCTGGGAGGTTTTTCTCCAGAGTTTTTGTTGAAGTCATAACACTGGAATCCCATCACATTTCCTCTAGCTTGGAAATGTCATGCTGTCACTCACAATAAATACTTGACTCAAAAAGGTACAAAGGAGAATTCGGAGAAGACATTTGGGTGAAAATTTGTTTCAGTCCTGCAAGATGCTATTTTTTTACACAGGATTCCAGACATCTTTCTCTCCTCATTAACAGTGACCAGTCAAAAGCTTCCAGGCAGGGCTCTCCTCTCGATGAAGGGAAGTATTGCGGTTGCACTCGGTTGTAGATATTTTTTTTGGGGTGGGGGGGCACATGACAGTGTCTTCATGCCCCACCTCACTTTAACCACTGCAGCTACCTTGTCTGGATTTTAAAAAAGAAGGGGGTAGAGTAGATGAGGGAGTGGAGGAGATGCACTCTAGACCAGTGTTTCTCAAACTGTGGTTTGGGACCCACTAGGTGGGTCACAAGCCAATTCCAGGTGGGTCCCCATTCATTTCAGTGTTTTATTTTTAATATATTAGACTTGATGCGACCATGGTATGCTACTGCATTTGGGGAAACGTTACAGACCTGTACTTTGAACAGCTACTATGTATGTGCTTTTAACAATGATAGTCAATGGGACTTACTCCTGGGTAAGTGCAGGTAGGATTGCAGCCTAGGATTGTTAAAAACTTTCCTGCTTGATGATGTCACTTCTGGTCACGACATCACTTCTAGTGGGTCCTGATAGATTCTCATTCTAAAAAGTGGGTCCTGGTGCTAAAAGTTTTAGGACCACTGCTCTAGACCAGGGATGCCCAAACTCCTGCCCGGGGGCCACTTGCGGCCCTCGAGGACTCCCAATCTGGCCCTCAGGGAGCCCCCAGTTGCCAATGAGCCTCTGGCCCTCAGGAGACTTGCTGGAGCCCATGCTGGCCTGATGCAACTGCTCTCAGCATGAAGTCCAATTGTTTGACCTCTCACGTGAGCTGTGAGATGAGGGCTCCCTCCACTGCTTGCTGTTTTACATCTGTGATGCAGCAGTGGCAGCAAAGAAAAGGCTGGCCTTGCTTTGTGCAATAGGCCTTGAGCTATTGCAAGACCTTCATTCATTCATATAAGTTCCATCTCTAATATATTCATTATGTAAATTTATTCAAATTTGAAATGTAAATTGATTCTTTTTTTTCCTGGCCCTCGTCACAGTGTCAGAGAGATGATGTGGCCCTCCTGCCAAAAAGTTTGGACACCCTTGCTGTAGACCATCACTCTCTGCTCCACTTTCTTTATTCCCCATCTTCTTTTTGTATCTAAGTAAGGAAGCAGAAGTGGGCAATTGCGGTGGGCGCTTTCATGCTGGTGGGCGACATTTTGAGCCCTGCTTCAAGTGCTGAAAGATTTGGGGCTGCCTTGGCTGAAGTCAACAGGCCAACCCTCCCACTATCTATTAGTCTATCAACAGCACATGTGAAGTTTTCAGTTTTCACACGAAGCAGGCAAGTCATCGTTCTAGGTTCCTAATAGCTGTGAACACAGCTGCTTGGGCATAACCGATGCTTCATCATTAGCCATATTACAATATTGGAATGGGAAGCCCAATCCTATTGAACCCCCGCACTGATGAAGCAGGAACCAGGGTGCCCTGGGCTGTATCCCATGGGAGAATTTTGGAGATCTCCCTGAGTTAAGGAGACATTTGTCCCCTTGTCCCGGGGAAAGCCCCAGTTGCAGCAACACATCTACTCAGACCTGCACCTGCTAAATCACTGGTACATGTCCAGGTGGATCCATGTAAGTGGATCTGGCCAGGGAAGGGGAATAGGATATGGCATGTGCCAGCACTACCAATTCTGCCACCCTCCTGGGACCCAATCTGTTCATCCACCTGGTCATCCCCCTCTTCCCCCTCTCCCTGGTCTTCCCGTGTACTTTTGTGGCTCAGGGGGAGCTTACCTGCTCTGGCATGTGTGGGGGCCTGCGCAGGTGCTGGCAGGACAATGCTGGCCTTCCCGCCAGTGCTACGACCTCCTACTCGGTCATAAAGCACTTGACGTTACTTGTGCAACAGTCTGCACTGGCTGAACACTTGGAAGACCATAGGACTGTGCCATAAGTTGCCACCAGGTTACAGCCAGTGTGAACGAGTCCTAAGTTTAATGGAAGGTAGCCCAGTCCTAACTAAATCCCAAGGGAGCTGTGCCAGCGCAGGTTCTGCTGTATCCTTTCGGCTACTGGAGGTCTCCTTGGGGTTAGGTTTGTCACCAGACTAGGCAGCATCAGTGGTGCAAGTCCAAGACCATCTGTGCAGGGGGATCAGGCCTGGGAAGTGGGTTGGGATTTGGCATGTGCTGCCACCGAACCTGCCACTCCTCTGGGCCTATTTCATCCAACCCACATCCCATCTCCTCTCTGTTCTATTCTTCCCCTGCCCTGTTCAATCCCCTCCCCACTTTGTTCTGCTCCCTGCACTAGGCTTACCTGCTCTTGGGGGGATCCACTCTCCACCAGCTAGCATAGGAAGGCGCCAGCCTTCCCATCAGGGCACCTGCTCTATGCACACTTCATGGTGCTTTTGCAGCAGCTTGCGCCAGCGGAATGCATGTTATGCCGGTGCAAGCCTTGTTTGGGATTGGGCCATCATTTAGTAACTAGGGTCCAAATCCTAACCCATTTTCCAGCACTGGCATAGCTGTGCCAATGGGATATGTGCCGCATCCTGCAGTTGGGTGGCACTCACAGAGGCCTCCTCATAACGGAATGTTTGTTCCCTTACCTTGGAGCTGCATTGCCCTTATGTCAGTGCTGGAAAGTGGGTCAGGATTGCACCCTAGGAGGCATAAGAACATAAGAAGAACCCCGATGGATCAGGCCAAAGGCCCATCTACTCCAGCTTTCTGTATCTTACAGTGGGCCACCAAATGCTTCAGGAAGCACACAAGACAAGAAAAAACCTACATCCTGGTGCCCTCCCCTGCATCTGGCAATCTGAGGTAGCCTACCTCTAAAACCAGGAGCTTGCACGTATCTACCATGACTTGTAACTGGTGATGGACTTTTCCTCCAGAAATTTGTCCAATTCCCTCTTAAAGGCATCTAGACAAGATGCCACCACCCCTTCCTGTGGCAAGGAGTTCCACAGACTAATTACACACTGGGTAAAGAAATATTTCCTTTTGTCTGTCCTAACTCTCCCAACACTTAATTTGAGTGGATGTCAGTTCTCTCTTTGCTTTTTGTATGAATGATTTTGTCCTTTTTGGGGACATAGCATGGAAATACATGTGTCTCTTTTTTCCTATTGTGGTTTAGGGTTCCAGTGGCATTTGAATGGGATCCAGTACAGGTGGAACCTTGGCATCCTCAGAGTGTGTTGCCGTCGCTGTCTGGAATGGCTCCGACAGCAAGTGGAGGGGGCAGGAGGTCTGGTCTAGAGGGTTGAGCCTCCATTTGCCTGAAGATAACATCCGAAGGTCGCCAGTTCGAGGCCACCGGCACCGTGCGACCTTGAAGCAGCTGACAAGCTGAGCCGAGTTATTCCATCTGCTCTGAGCGTGGGAGGATGGAGGCCAGAATGTGCGACCAGATCAAGAAAGGAACATCTGAATGTTGTGGTTTCTTGAAAGACAGAACCTTTCAAATTGTAAAAATCCCTACTGGGATTTAAATTGCCTGCCCATGTAAACCGCCTTGAATAAAGTCCGAGGAGAAATCTGAGGACATAGAAAGCCGTTATATAAATACCTGTATTGTATTGTATTGTATTATTGAGGGGGGCAGCTTACATGGGTCGTTGTGACACCTGCAGTTCTTACCTCACCGTCCCTCCTCTGGCTATGCTACTGCGCTCTCTCGCTCTCTCTCTCATGCACACACACACACTGGAGTATTTGTGCAGGAGAATTATATCAATGACAGAGCAATCTGTTAGTCTACCACTAATTAGAGAACAGCTGAACTGGCTTGGAAAGCTGGCAGTATCCACACATCGGGGTTGTTCAAGCAGCATTTGGAGACAGCATTTGCATCCCATCAACCTTTGGGGAACAGCTGCATTTCGCTTTTAATTGTCTAAAGGCTGTCTCCACAATCCGTGGCTGTAGGATTTTTTTTTTTTTCCATCCAGCGCAAACATAATTGGCTGGTGCGAACAGGACAAAAATATTTCTCTTTTCAGGGCTAATTATGCCACTCGGATGAACCTCACACTGCACTCGCTCAGAACTCCGAGGGGAATTTGTGGGACAGTTCCGATGGCGTGGAATTTGCTGAATCTCCTGCTCCCATTTCCAATGGACTTTTGTTTATTCTTTGTGGGTTTCATTTTTGCAAGGCATTGGTTGGGTGAGCTGAGAGAAAACTAGCCTGAAAGCAGCGTTGGAAAGACAGCCAGGCTCAGCTCTTGGAACCAAGAGGACTGCTGCGCCCGACCTCATTTCCACAGATATAGCCCAGGTTGGTTCATATCCTGGCTTGCGCTGCAGAAAAATGTCAGCAAACTGGCATAACAGAAAATAGGTTAAGCCTTTGTTTAGTTTGCAGATTGGCAAACAGGCAGAGATCACTGGTATTTCAATTATTAGTGATTCAATGGGCCCCTGTGGATAGGACAGGCGCCGAGATGCGTTCAGCCTTGGAAAGCACAGTGGCGTTCGACCATTTGCTTGGAATGGTTTCATGTTTGAAAGGATTTGTGATGGAAATGAAGTTGGCAGATATTGCCCAGCCACTTTTGTGCTGTTGCTTTGATGGTTTCCTATGAACTGGAAGGGCCAAAGGGACCTTCAGAGTCACCAAGCTCATTCCCTGGGACTCAGGTGGGACTACTTGTTCATTCTCACACCTACCACACACCTACTAGACTGCTTTCTCCTATTCAACTAATACAGGTGCTGGAAGCAATGGCCAGAGTTGACAGGGTGTGTATGGAATATTGTCGCGCTGGCAGTCCATAAAGTATGTCACACTTTGAAAGGTATTTTAATATCCTCTGTCACACTCTGCTTCCATGCAGTGGTGTAGCTAGAGGGGATGCAAAGCTTTGCGTTTTGCAGGGAGCCTCAGCGCGGCGTGCAAGCAGCCCCTCCCCCTCGGAGCCATTCTGGGCGGCAAGAGCAAAACTGAGATGTTCACCTCTGTTTTGCACCCACCACCTGGAATGGAGGGGAGAGGGAGGGCCCCCTTGCTTGCCGCAGTGAGGCTCTCTGCAAAACCTAGTGCTTTGCACTCCCTCTAGCTATGCCACTGTTTCGCTTTTAACCACTACTCAATCCTTTCCTTTGCATAATCTTGCTAGCAGCCAGCCTTGATGCAGGGCCGGTCCAAGACCTCTCCGCATATTTATTTATTTAAAGGATTTTTACCCCTTTCTACCACACACTGGGGGGACCCAAATTGGCTTACAACGATAAAAAAAAATACAAGATAATAGATTAAATCAGCACACAAATGTTAAAATGCAGGGCAATTAAAACAATAATAAGACGGATCAAACCCTGGTGTATCACACTAAAATGGCATTCCTTAAAAAAAGGCAATGTGCCTTTGAGGCTGTATGAGGCAGTGCCCCCCGCCTCATGGTGCTGGCCCCCCTTGTGGTGTGTCAATCTCTGCTCCCCCCACTCTCTTGATGGAACAGGAAGAGTGGATGGGACAGAAAAGGAAGTGTGGAGGAGAGGGATAGGTGAGAGCATCTTTGAGCCTCTTCCCCTTTTTTTGATCCAAGGCCTAAGAAAAATGGCCTTTGTCAACTTCATCAACGTGCCTCCCCAGCTTTGATAGATGACATGATTTGTGGCCATTTGTATACTTTATGAGATTTATTTTCCATTTGATCCTAAGTGGCGAGCTGGGTCTAGTATCTCCTGAGCTTTTTTCTTTACTGACAATAGTCCAAAGAAGAAAGTAGGCAAGGCTGAGATGGTCAGGCGGGCAATGTCTAGCCTCCCCCCAGCTTGGGAAGTGGCAAGTAACTTCAGCAGAATGGCAAGCGGCAGGTTTTGCAGGGCCTGGGGATGGGCTTTCTCCAGCGCTGTGCTATTGAGAGGAGGGGGAGCAGGGAACATTGGGGCTTTGTGGCAGGCCATGGCATAGGGTCGGCTCCCAGGATGAGTATCTTGACTTGAATTGCCTGCATGTCGTCATGCATTTCTCAAGGTCACTCACTGTTCTCAGGATGAAAGCCACATGACCTCTGCAAGCCCCAGGAGCCTTCCTGTGAAATTGCTCCAGTGCGTAGGGAAATCTTCTCACAATGCTCCACACTCATAATTACCTCTGAAACAAATGGGTGAGCTGTAACTCCTGAGAAGCAACCCTGCAGAAGTGGTGTCTCAGCAAACAGAGACATTCTGCTCCGATCTTTGAAAGGAAATACTCCATATCTACTTAACATTTCTCAACCAAATGGGCTATGTCAGAATGCCAGATGCAAGGGAGGGCACCAGGATGAGGTCTCTTGTTATCTGGTGTGCTCCCTGGGGCATTTGGTGGGCCTCTGTGAGATACAGGAAGCTGTACTAGATGGGCCTATGGCCTGATCCAGTGGGGCTGTTCTTATGTTCTTAAACTACAATTCCCAGGAGGCCTTGCAGGTCTCTTGTTATCTGGTGTGCTCCCTGGGGCATTTGGTGGGCCGCTGTGAGATACAGGAAGCTGGACTAGATGGGCCTATGACCTGATCCAGTGGGGCTGTTCTTATGCTCTTATGTAACCAGTCAGTGGCGGTCCTGGGGGGAAGGGGGGGAGAAATCCCAGGTGCCATGCCTATGGGCGCTGTTGGGGTGGCACCACCATTCCTGCTGTGATGCCACCTCCAACTGCCCTTCAGAGCCATTCTGGGGGCAGGTGAAGCCCCACACTACATTTCCATTCCACAGAAAACTGCAAGTATTGTTCTGCAGGCCTCAGAAGGCTTTTGGAGCACTGCGGAATGTCACGCAAGACTCCGTGGCCTGAGTAAGTATGTGAGGCATGTTGCAAGGGAGCAGCATGTTGTGGTCCTGTGCCCCAGGGCGGCACAGGGGCCAGGTCCGCAACTGTATGCCGCCCCCCACCAATGCATCTGTACCGCCAAAGCACGCATTGCATCCTGTGGAGAGGCAGTCTCGGAGATCGCCTCCGGGAAAGGGGACATTTGTTCCCTTGCCCAGGAGTAAGCCTCTGATGTCCAAACTAAGACCTGGACCAGGGATTTTCCTGGCACTAGTTCAAGTGAACCTGGGACGGTGGATTGAGGCTGAGAAGGAGGACAAGATATTGGTGGGAGTGATGGAGGCACTGATACCTTTCCCAGCTTTGACATACTCCTCACCTGCCTTGGTCCTCCCCCTGCTTGCCCCATTCTGCCTACCCCTTGATCCCCCATGCTGGCTCCCTGGCACTGGGGCTTTCCCCAGGGCTGCTACTAAGCAGCTGCTTTCCACTTGTGGGGGTGACTTGGCTGTGCAAAATGATGTGCTGCCTTTTGCGACCTGTAAAGCATGCTATGCCGTCAGAACACGAGTTCCAGGGGTGCACAGTACACCCATAGGATTGGGCCCTTAGTACTTGACATTCCACAGAGCGAGGTGGGTGGTGAGGGAGGGAACCGGGGAAAGGGTACAATGCTGTGAATGCATGAGAGAGGAGTAGCATCACCCTGACACCAGAAGAGGCTGAATTATATATGCCAATACTGCAGATCTAATGTAAACAGCTGATTAGCATGATTTGCAAATTTGAGAATCAAGATTGGGTGTACATACCCCCCCAGCTACCCCCACCCCACCCCCCATACACACACAGGAAGGGCACGTATCCAAATCCACATTTTGCTCTTGATTCCCTTTGCTGAATCACTTTTGGTGCTACTAGTTGTTTCTTTCCTGTGAGTAAGTTAGGGGTACAGCATGAGTCTTACTGAACTCAATGGGCTTATTTCTGAGTAAAATAAATAACACCATTTTCAAACACCTCTACGTACTACACATTGACAAGCTGGGACAGCAATCATACAACCAGCACTGGGCAACCCATACTATACAACCAAGGGATCGTGGTTGGCAACCTTCAGTCTCGAAAGACTATGGTATAAGCCTACAGTACCCGGTATTCCCAGGCGGTCTCCCATCCAAGTACTAACCAGGCCTGACCCTGCTTAGCTTCCGAGATCAGACAAGGTCAGGCATGTGCAGGGTAACAGGGGTCTAGGATTGAGAAGTTCCATATAAACAATCCTGCTATTTTTTGTTTAGTGTTTTTGCCCTCCATGACAATGAGCTTTCTGCCTGAAACTTCAGCTGTTCCGGTGCTCTCCACCCCGCAAAGCATTTCGCCTTCCTTGACAGCCTGACAGGTGAGCGCATTGATGTTCTTATCCTGGCATCTGAATTCATTAAGCAAACTTGACAACTGGTCTCCTTGCCGGATGGCTGTTGTGTTTTCACACTGAGATGTGCTAGAGTTGAAGTGGGTAACCCTACTGAGGAAAAGACAAGACGAGAGCTCTATGGACTGCCGGAGTGGAATTTCAATATTGCTGTGGCTTGTTGGCATGTCACAGAGACACACTTTCATTTGACATTCGGCTGGAAGAGAAGAACTACAGAGAGATGGGCAGGTGTATTTTGCCAACGGGACTCAAGAAAGCAAGAACATGAACTGGAGAAAACATCACATATCGATATAGGCCACAGTTTAGCATAACCTTTGGAGCCTGAATTTCTGCTAGACTGATGTGTTTGCAACCAGTGCTCGTCACACCAGTGGTGTAGCTAGAGGGGGTGCAAAGCACTGAGTTTTGCAGGGAGCCTCACAGTGGCATGGAAGTGGCCCCTCCCTTCCCCTTCAGAGACATTCTGGGTGGTGGGAGCAAAATGGAAGCATTCACCTTGACTGCCCATGTGCTCCATCCTGCATTCACTTCCCTACCTCCCTGCATTCACCTCTGTTTTGCTCCTACCGCACTGTCCGGAATGGCTCAAAATGGGAGGGGCAACTTGCGCACCATGTTGAGGCTCTCTGCAAAACTCAGTGCTTGGTACCCCCTCCAGCTATGCCACTGCTTCTCTCTATACATATGGTTGTAAGATTAGGAAGTTATACATTCATATAACTTAAGAGGTTATAGGTCCATATTTGGTTTGAACTTCAGTTAGAATTGTTCGTTGATGGACAGTGTTGATCTTTGCATGTCCAGGCTTTAGATCCCTATATTGAACCCTCAGTGCTGGGGGCAGGGGGGTTTCACGACATCCTTTCACAGCCTGAGAGGGCTTGGATCCAATCCAGTACTGGTACTGCCTTCTCAAAACGGAGTTCTTGATGTAATCCTTCACAGACTTTTCTCACTATCTTGCCCTTCAGCTCCTAAGGCCGGCCCTGTTCAGACTGCTATTTCACAGGGTTGTTGTGCAAACACAAGAAGTAGGGAGAAAAAGTGTGGGAGGGGTAAGGTAAGCAGTGACATGGGCAGGGTGGTCAGATTGGATCCAGGGAGGGGGTGGGATTGGCAGTGGATCCACAGTCTCATAACTTCCATTTATATATTTATTTACTGGGGTCATGGCACAAAAAAGGTTGAAGACCACGGATTTATCAGATCACCTTTTTTGTCTTACACATTGAGCAACTGCTGTTGTAAACTACTCAGTGGACAAATGTACAAAGTCTGCATGAATTACTTTGCTCACAAACAGATTTCTTCTGATATCGTGATTGTTTGGTATGAAAGATACAACATTTTTCCCCCCTAGGAATACTCTCAAAATGGGCCCTAGTAACTTGATGAAGACACACCTTTTAATTGGCCCCCCTTTATTTTCCAGGGAAAGAACAAGTGTTCATGTTCATCATAGCATAGCATTTTATCCACTGGCTGTTCACATCCTTGCAATTATTCCTCACAAATTATTATTAACATTATTTATATACTGCTTTTCAGCTAAAAGTTCACAAGCGGTTTACAGAGAAAAATCAAATAACTAAATGGCTCCCTGTCCCAAAAGGGCTCACAATCTAAAGAGGTGCAAATGAATACCAGCAGACAGCCACTAGAACAGACACTGCTGGGGTGAGGTGGGCCAGTTACTCTCCCCCTGCTAGAAAGAGGAGCACCCACTTGAAAAAGTGCCTCTTACCCAATTAGCAGGGGTAATTCTGCTAATTGAATCATCCTTGAAAATTGTTTTCCCCTGTTTTCCTATGAGGTTTTTTGTCATCCGGTTTTTGTAAGGATGGCCAGCTCCTGTAGAGATATCTCTTTTCATTTATTTTGTCACGCAAACCACTTGGTGAACTTTAGTTATTGAAACACCATATAAATACAGTACAGTCCATAAATATTCATACAGTGAATATTTTAAATATGAATATTTTAAATAACTCAGTAATAAAAATAATAAAAAAACACTGATTTTTTTTCTTATCAGTTGAACCCTGAGTACACAGCGTACTTCTGCCTTGCTTAATTCTACTCCCTCCTGATGTACTTTTCTCTTCCCAAATCAAAAATGATGCTCCTATGTCGTTCAAGCAGAATGTAAGCACATGCAACAGTGGCCAGGATTGCAGTTTCAATGTATAAAGGGAAGAGAAGTGTTAATAATCTAACCACATAGCTTTTGGTAGCACAGTCATGAAACACATCAACTTCGTACAGTTCCAAACCTGCAATCTCTGGGCTTCATAATGCTGGTGTTTGCAAATATGTTTTTTAAGATCATTAGCAATGTTTATCACTAAAAGGCGCATGTTAAGTTTTACGATGGTTTGACGCATTCTGTTCTCTAATAAGGCTGTAAGTGCCTCTTCTTTTTTGCACCAGGTTCATACCTTTGTGAATTCCTTTTACTGTAGGTTTTCCCACAGATATCTTTGTTAGAAAGTGTTAGACTTTCTCCTTTCCTTCTCTAAGCCGCGTGAAGAAATTATTATTATTTTGGCTGCTTCTGAAATCATCTGCTCAGGCATCTAGATCAACTAGTCTGAATGACGTTCCCTTAGGGAACTAGATAGCAACTCATGGAGGTATATTTTAACAAGCCACTGAGAGCAGCTCCGCAAAGCAGCGCCAGCAGCAGAAGCCAATGGGCACAGGAGGCAAATTTATTGAGAAAAATCAGGCACAATCAGTGGCATACGTAGAGGGGGTGCAAAGCACGACGTTTTGCAGGGAGCCTCACCATAGCATGCAAGGGGCCCTCCCCTTTGGAGCCATCCCAGGGATATGCCTCCGTTTTGCTCCACTGCCTGGAATGGTTCTGAAGGGGAGGACTGGTTCTCAACGCTATGGTGAGGCTCCCTGCAAAATGTCGTGCTTTGCACCCTTCTAGCTATGCCACTGGGCCCATTGGATGTCAAGCATGTGATTTTTTATCAGGGGTTACCAGCAGTGCTTTTTAAAAAAATAATAATAATTTGAGCATAGGAGGCGGAAGGAATCATGTTCAGTGAACCTGGACCAAAGCTAATGGCACATCTGTGTAATCTGGTGCTGAAAAGATGGCTGAGGCCAAATTCAGGTGCACTGAAATGTTACTGAAGTGCCCAGAAAACCCAAATTGGGGAGTTGAATTCAAACTTTCTACATTTTCACCCTATACCATGTGGGGGAGATCTCATGCGAACCATCACAGGCATTGGGGCCTTAAGAATTGCTAGTTAGGAGGAGGAGAGAAAAGGAGGGGGAGGAGAACTTCAGAGAAGCAGAGCAGTGGCATAGCTAAGGGGGCAGGGGGCAGTGGCGTCACTAGGGGGTGCAGGTAGTGTGGGCCTCAACGGGTGACACGCAAGGGGGGGTGATGCACGCCGGGGGGGTGACGCGCTAACATCGCGGTGGTTAGGAATAACCCCATCATGCTATATACCAGGGGTGTCCAAAGATTTTGGCAGGAGGGCCACATCATCTCTCTGACACTGTGTCAGGGGCCGGGGGAAAAAAGAATTAATTTACATTTAAAATTTGAATAAATTTACATAAGTTTACATAAATGAATATATTAAAGATGAACTTATATGAATGAATGAAGGTCTAGTAATAGGTTAAGGCCTATAAAAGGCCTTGCACAAAGCAAGGCTGTCCTTTCCTTTGCTGCCGCTACTGCATCACAGACATGAAACAGCAAGCAGTGGAGGGAGCCCTCATCCCACAGTTCACGCAAGAGATCGAACAGTCACCCCCACCCTGAGAGCAGTTGCTTTGGGCCGGTGAGGGTTTCAGCAAATCTCTGGAGGGCCAGAGGCTCATTGGAGACTGGGGGCTCCCTGAGGGCCGCATTGGGAGTTCTTGAGGGCTGCAAGTGGCCCCAGGGCCGGGGTTTGGGCACCCCTGTTATATACCATTGGATGTGGAATTTCTAGTACAATGCAATGAAAAAACCGGAGCAAAATATTTCATTTCTATCAAATGTTATTGCTAGATACTAGGTTACTAGATAGGGATGAAAATCTTATTGATTTTTTGGGTGGGTGATTGCAGGCAGGCTAAAGAGAAAATTCATTTGGTGGAACAGGGCTGGCTTTCCCTCATTTAATTATTTGTTTTACTTTAATTTAATTATTTATAATTATTTATTTTAATTTGCTTTATGATGTCACTTCCAGCCATGACATCACATCTGTTGGGCCCTGGACAGATTGTCATTCTAAAAAGTGACTCCCGGTGCTAAAAATTTGGGAACTGCTGCAATAAGTTGTTAGTAAATTGGCACCCTGGGGAAGGGATGACACCTCTAGTGACCAAAATCACAAAAATCACAGTTTGGAGGAATAATTCCATCATGTTATACATCAATCAATGTGTGATTTCATGCAGAATGCAATAAAACAAACCACGTTGAAATATCTTTAATCTACCAAAAGGTACAGCCAAAAAACCAGTGGGGGTGGGGCAATGGTACATCACCATGCCCACCAACTGTGGTGTTGCTCCGCCCACTGCATGGGGGTGACGTGCTGGCCTCCCGCAGTGGGTGACGCAAACCCTAGTGATGCCACTGGCATGGGGTACATTGCCCCTGGTACCACACCTTAGAGGACTCATAAGAACATAAGAACAGCCCCACCGGATCAGGCCATAGGCCCGTCTAGTCCAGCTTCCTGTATCTCACCAAATGCCCCAGGGAGCACACCTATAACAAGAGACCTGCATCCTGGTGCTCTCCCTTGCATTGGCATTCTGACATAGCCCATTTCTAAAATCAGGAGGTTGCACATACACATCATGGCTTGTAACCCATACTGGATTTTTCCTCCAGAAACTTGTCCAATCCCCTTTTAAAGGCATTCAGGCCAGACGCCGTCACCACATCCTGTGGCAAGGAATTCCACAGACCAACCACACGCTGAGTAAAGAAATATTTTCTTTTGTCTGTTCTAACTCTCCCAACCCTCAATTTTAGTGGATGTCCCCTGGTTCTGGTGTTATGGGAGACTGTAAAGAGCATCTTTACATCGACTTTATCTTTCCCATGCATAATTTTGTATGTCTCAATCAAGGTACTTTCCAGCAGTGGCGTCACTAGGGTTTGTGTCACCCGGGGCAGGAGGCCAGCACATCACCCCCATGCAGTGGGCGGAGCAACACTCCAAGTGGTGGGTGTGGTGATGTACCATTGCCCCACCCCCACTGGTTTTTTGGCTGTACCTTTTGATAGAATAAAGATATTTCAACGCAGTTTGTTTCATCGCATTCTGCATGAAATTACACATTGATTGATGTATAACATGATGGAATTATTCCTCCAAACTGTGATTTTTGTGATTTTGGTCACTAGTAGTGTCATGTCCCCCTAGGGTGTCACATTACTAACACTTTATTGGAGCAGTTCTCAAACGTTTAGCACTGGGACCCACTTTTTAGAATGACAATCTGTCCAGGAACCATCATAAAGCAAATTAAAATAAATAATTATAAAGAAATTAAAGTAAAATTAATTAAAGTAAAATAAGGGAAAGCCAGCCCTGTTCCACCAAGTGAATTTTCTCTGTAGCCTGCCTGCAATTACACTGCCCCCCAAAAAGAATCAGTAAGATTTTCACCCCTACACAGTTCAATTTAAGTTCTTATATTTCATGCATATCACTATCAGGACCCACCTGGCTTTACAAGTCTGAGAGCCCAATTCTATGCCTATCTACTCAGAAGTAAGTCCCATTCTAGTCAGTGGGGCTTACTCCCAGGAAAGTGTGAATAGGATTGCAGCCTAAAACAGAAAAAAATTCACCTTACCCTGTCAAGCCTTTGTTTCATTCTTTTTATGAATGAATTACCAACCCCACCCTGGCTACCTTCTGGAGCATTTGTTGAGCTCCGGTTTCATCAGATCAGGACCATTCTGATGGCCTCACATTTCCCTTTGCCTGACCTGCCTAGGAGCCAAGGCACGTTTGCTTATTCGCAAGAAAACGCAACCATGTGGCTTAGTTTAGCTTTCCATAGGGCTCAATACATTTGAAAGCTTGGAGGGAGGGACCTCTTTCTCAGGTGTTTTTGGGGGGCTACATTCATTGGATCAGGACCATTCTGGTGTCGTTGGATTCCTCTCAGCCTGCCCTTTCAGATGGATTAAGGCCGTTCGCCTACTCACGAGTAAACGCACGATATGGCTCGGTTTCAGTTTCCATTGGGATCCATGCATTTTTTGCTTTCTGGTTTATTGGCCATAACTTTTGATAGAAAGGAGATATTTCAGTCCAGTTTTTTGCATTGCATTCCACTCAAAATTTCACAAGCAATGGTATATAATATGATGGGGTTACGCCTAACCACCTTGATTTTAGCACATCACCCTCCCAGTGCACGTCACCCGGTGCGGCCTGAACCCCCCGCACCTCCCTAGCGATGCCACTGCTTTCCAGAGCCCTCTATTCAGAGGCCTCTAAAATGCTGTATGGGGGAATTTGGGGGGAGGTGTTATGGGGCATATGGGGGTTTTAAAAACTTTTGGGCCACCAGGTGCCAGATGCTATTTCACTGAAGCAGAGGTTATCTTCAAGCCATGGAAAAGCTGGTTTGTAGTTTACACCCATAACACTAGGCTAACATTCTCAGCCAGCCAGCCTAACTTCAAACAAGAATGGCCTTTAGTCATGGCTATGCAGAACTTTCATGTTTCAGAGGCTGTCAGGCAGTTGCTGGGCACATTAGTGAGGGAGGGCTACTGTCACCATGCACTGTCAGGTTAGCCACAGCATAAAACACAAGACAGGGCATTTGATCTGATCTACTTGGGTTCAGTTGCATTCCTGGTTCTTTTGCAACCCCAGGACCAGGAATGCGAATGCCAACCCCAACACCATAAGTAATTGTGGTGACCTCTTGATATCACTGCACTTATGTCCAGCATGTTCGGAGTGATTGCGCACCACTTTGAATGGCTGCCCAGTTTTGGCTTTATTTTCAAACTAGAAAAGGGGGTTGCTACTCAGGCCACCCATTTCTTTCACTTTGAAAATAAAGCCGAAAAAAGCAGGTGGCTGGGCTGATCTGAGTGACACACAACCACTCTGAGTGGTTGCAAGGGGGGGGCATGTTCTCCTGTGCCCTTGTAGCCACACAGTTGTACACTGCTTGGTGTGGCTGGCCACATTTTTTTTCTCTTTGAACAAAGCGGGCTGCCACTCCGAGTGACACGCTACTGTTCCAAGTGGCTGTGAGTTCCATAGTCATGCCACCCAGGATAACTTGCCCCCACTGACCCCTCCTTAGGTATGCTAGTGCTTGAGTTTTTCTTGTGTTCTCAGCCAATTTGCTACCACTTTTCACTCTGTCCCTTTCAAGGTCTGAGGACTTCAGCATTAGAAACCCTTTCCGTCTATTCCCCTAAATACAGTACAACCCCATTCTTCCCCCTTCAGCTGATGACAAAAGCATGCTATAGCTGCCCCTGGCACAGGAAATAAAGAAACCTTTCAGAAATTCAGGAGATGAAGTAAACCATTTTTTCTCCCCCCCCCCAAAAAAAAAATAAATATTAAACAGCTTGCTTACCAAATCAGATGGAGAACAAGATTAGCAGCAGATATTATGTATGCCGAGAGGAAAAACTATGGGGGATTTAAAACTTGGCAGCACAGATATAGTAACGCTGAAGTGCCAACTCAATTACTGTTAGGATTCATCTGCAACTCTATGCAACACTTCATATTTAATTATTCCAAAGAGCGGGAGGAGTGAGAGAAAATTCTTTATATTTTCATTCAGTAACCAGACTCATTTTTCCCCTGTTGTGGACCCAGTGATTCCATTTTCTTTCAACTGTCATACGGTGCAGATTCCGGAAAATGAAATGACGAATATTGACAGCTGTGGATAGCCAGTGTCAGGGGACTTGGTTCTCTGCGCACAACTGTTCTGTGGACGGTAGTAGAAAAGAGGTTGCTTCAAGGGTCGAGGACAGGTTTCCTCCACCTAGTCTATGAGTGGGTGATGGTGAGCAGACTGGCTCTTTGCTGATCCATCGATTTGCTAGGTGTCTTCTGGGACTTGATTCCCCATCTGCAATATAATAACACTGGATCAGTGGAATCCCTAGGGGGTGCAGGGGTGTGAACTGCACTAGGTGGCACACTCGGGAATGGGTGTGAAAACCTTGGTGTTTTCAAATAATACCATCATGTCATATATCATTTGATGGGCAGTTTAATGAGAATGCAATGAAACAAATCATGTTGAAATATCTGTATTCTATCAAAAGCTATACCCAAATAACCAGAAAAGGAAAACACAACCGCCTTATGAAACAAAAAGTAGATTTCTTTAACTCAAAAATGACCAGTGAGACTGATTGTTCCAATAGCCAATGAGGTGTTATTGTGACACAGCAGGGAACCAATAAGGTGTTAGTATGAGTCAGCTCTCATTTCCATGTAGCAGAGCTAATACAGGTATTCCCTAGTATCTGTGGGGGTTCTGTTTCAGAAGCCTCTACAGTTATCTAAAACTGCGGATACTGGGGACACCACACATCCACTGTCTGGAGGCTCTTCTGAGCCCCACAGAGGCCACACACATCCACCTGCAGCCTCTGTGGGCCTCAGAATGCCCATCACTTCCAGCAGAAAAACCATCATTTTCAGTTTTTCAGCAAAACTGGCTTTTTCGCTGTTACGGCCATTCTGAAGCTTGCAGAGGCCACGAGTGGATGCACGTGGCCTCTGCAGGACTCAGATAAGCCTCGGAGGCAAGGGGAATACAGCTTATTCAGGGGTAAGTAAGAGCCCAATCCTATGGTCTGCACCGCGCCTCTGCCGCTGGGCTCCCGCCGGAGGTGACTCTGGCTGGTGCTGAGCCACCACTCGGCGGGCGCCTGGGTTCGGCAGCTCAGCGGTCTCTGTGACCGCTGGGCTGCGGAACGGGGAATGGGGGCGTTCCCGGGGGTGTGGGGGAGGCATTCTGGGGAGGGGGGAGAGTTCCCAGGGGCGTTCCTGGGGGCGGGACAGAGGTGGGTCCGCAGAGCCAAGCTCCGCAGGATCCCAGGTGCTCGTGGAGGGCTGCTCGCCCTACACGAGCGCCTTAACTTTAGCGGCGACCAGTCACCACTAAAGTGAGTAGTCCCATTGCAGGACTGCTTCCCTTACTTGGGGGAATGGAACAAGTCTTCTGCTGAGGACCCTCCTGCGGTAGCGCGGGAGGCTTGGGATCCGGCTGGAGCCCTTTGTGGAGCTGCTGGATCCCGCGGCTCTGGGCAGCTCAGGATTGGGCTGTCGATCCGGGATCTGATACGGGGGGGGGGGGGGAGCTGTACCAGAACTCTTATTGAGTCATGTGAGTGTCATCAAGTTGGCCATTAGTTTTTTGTTGGTTACCGCTTTGTGGGTTATCTCTACTGGGTTACTGATTTGTGGGTTATCTCTACATATTAAGATAATGTTAATGGGGGTCACACCAACCCTAATGATGTCACTGCATTTAGGCTGTACATATGATACAGTATCAAGGGGAATTTGGAATTATTCCCATGATGGCCCTCATTCTATAAACTTAGTCTCTATACTAAAAGCAGGCAGTATAGGGTAGTTAGAGATTGTTTTACTAGTTCTGAGAAGTTTGCTGCTGAACCATCTTGCAGCCGAATCCTAACCTGCCCTGGTGCAGCCAGGCCGCACAGCCTGCCCTGTATCCAGCACATGTTAGAAGGAGGCTGGAGATCTAATTGGGGTGAGGGGACTTTTGTTCCCTTACGTCAGCTAAAGCCCCAGCATGCCCTATGGGACTCCTCAGAGATCTGCTACCTATGGTGCAAATCCAGGCGGACCAGTTTAATGGTGCAAGACCTGGAAAGAAGGATAAGATATAGCTGAGGAGGTGTCTGCCATTCCTGGGCCTTCCTGCCCCGTTCCACCTTCCCCCTGCCCAAAAGGCCCCCTTCCCACCACAAATACACCCTCCTGGCACCCTCCCTCCAACCCTGCATCAGTTGGCACGAAATTCACTTCTTCCAGCATTCCAGGGGCCTGGTTGCAGTGTCGACAGGCCAGCGCAGGCTGTCCCACTGGTGCTGCTTGTTCATGAGTTAGTACAAAGCACTTTACGGGTGCTTTTACTCTGAGGGGGGACATGATTGAGACATATAAAATTATGCAGGGGATGGACAGAGTGGATAGGGAGATGCTCTTTACACTCTCACATAACACCAGAACCAGGGGACATCCACTAAAATTGAGTGTTGGGAGAGTTAGAACAGACAAAATATTTCTTTACTCAGCGTGTGGTTGGTCTGTGGAACTCCTTGCCACATGATGTGGTGATGGTGTCTGGCCTGAATACCTTTAAAAGGGGATTGGACAAGTTTCTGGAGGAAAAATCCATTACGGGTTACAAGCCATGATGTGAATGTGCAACCTCCTGATTTTAGAAATGGGTTATGTCAGAATGCCAGATGCAAGGGAGGGCACCAGGATGAGGTCTCTTGTTGTCTGGTGTGCTCCCTGGGGCATTTGGTGGGCCGCTGTGAGATACAGGAAGCTGGGCTAGATGGGCCTGTGGCCTGAGCCAGTGGGGCTGTTCTTATGTTCTTAACTACAATTCCCAGGAAGCCTTGCAGGTCTCTTGTTATCTGGTGTGCTCCCTGGGGCATTTGGTGGGCCGCTGTGAGATACAGGAAGCTGGACTAGATGGGCCTATGGCCTGATCCAGTGGGGCTGTTCTTATGTTCTTATGTTATTATGGTGTAGCAGCCTCTGTGCTGGCACGATTTGGATTGTGTTGTCAGTATTGTTGCGCTGAATTGTTGAAACGATTGGATCAGAGTTTTAAATCTGTTCATTTGGTTTTGAACCGTCCCACTATAGATCTTATTTTCTTCCAGAGTATTCAAACAAGACAACTCAAGTTTCCAAAGCAAACGAAAAGGATGATAGCCTTAGTGGGACTCTTAAAACAAATGGTCATAAAAACTCTTCTAGAATTACCAATGCAGCACATATTTTCCTTGTATCTGGATATAGAATTAATTACAACAAAGCCACTGAGGTCGCTGTACAGTAATAACAGGCTCCTATAGGAGTTAGCTCCAAATATTGCATAATTTAATCACCCATTGGGGAAAAAAAGAGTGATTTTAGTGCAGCACAAATTAATACGCATCTTCCAATGACTGATAAATAAAAATGAAGCGATTCAAACTATACTCAGGGTCTTCTCTTCATTATATGTATTAATTATATGCCCCAAGGAATTTGGCATGAGCCACCAGCGTCGAACTAGTGCAACTTGCATGCCAACTTTCCAAGAGTAATCAGGGTCTGGTGGGATGTATTCTAAAATATGCCAGGCTGGGTCATTATAATGTACTTTTGAAAGAATTATACATATTCATTCTCCTCATTTGGCAACGGAATGACAACAAGCAGGTGAGAACATCAGTGCCATACATCAAGCAAGACAGTTGCCATTATGAACACAACATAAAGGAGTGTGACAAGGGGTTGAAAAATGGGAAGAATGTTCCGTTCATCCCTCCAAGGCATTGTTATTCTTTGATAGTTAAATGAAGCTTGCTGGGGAGAGGGGTCTGTCTTATTGTCATCACATCTAACACTTTCCTGACAAATTACACGAGGTACACATTTTCTTATAAAATTCATCACAAGGGGTGTTTTTAAAAAAGAGGGAAAGGGAGAGAGGGAGAGAGAGATAGAGAGAGAGAGAGAGAGAGAGAGAGAGAAAGAAGTATTGTAAGGTAGAAAACTACCAGTTTCTTCCAAGTTCCTTTGTTCTGTACTAGAGATCTTTTCCGCGAAATGAAGGGCTTGATTAATCACTAATGAACTCCAAACCACAGCTTTCTGCTGAAATAATGAAAGGTAAAATTACACCATGACATTGCTGAGTGACAAAAACATCAACCCACTTGCCTAATTGTATAATGTACTCTCGGATGGCAACGCGATACTTTACAGCCCGACAATAAATAGCTAAAAGGTATTTTTATGAATTTGTCTTTTTTTTTTCCCCCTTCTCGTCCCTGTTCCTCCAAAGTGCAATATTGACAACATGCTGTTTGCCATCCCGAAAGCCACAATCCATCACTGACAAATCATATCCAGCCATCATTCAAAACAGAGGAGGCTGCCTTTTTGGAAATTAAGACTTATTGCTTTATAACAAGAACAAATGCTTGAAACTTAGAAGCGCGGATGAAGAATTGCTAGTGTCTCCTGTCGGATGGTGTCAAGAAATTTTTAAGGAGCATCTAAGGTGAATCCAGTTGACACGCCTGATATTGTTTGTGCTCTGCAAATGCAAATGTATTGCTTGTGTCAAGGAGAGATTAAAAATCTGGACTGTTAATACCTTATGCAAGTATAAGGAGAATGCAACTTAAATTGGGATACTATTAGGCCAGTGTTGGCCTTCTTGGACTAGCTTGTCACAACTTGAGGGTCGGTGTGGGTAACCAGTGGTTATATTTAAGAGAATCATGGTGGCCTCTGCTTGTCACACACCGGCTGATCCTTCACACTGAGCAGAGGTGTGAATTTGGTGGCACCTGATTAGTGCTCCAAGCTTGAGGATAAGAGCATTGGACCATCATTTCATGGTCCCAGAGACTCTTCTTCATTCCAGCTCTGGTCTGCAACTCCTGCCGCTTCTCCCTTGGTGCAGTCTGGATTTAGCTGGTGGCATCTTTGTGACTTGAGTAGAAAACTTTGCTGTTTAGTCAGATCAGCCTTGGGCTTGCAGGCTTGTTTGTTGGTTTCTGCCTATCTCACTGTCGTCGGGTTGCTGGTAGCAAGGTTTGGATGATTTCCCTTCTGACATCTTCCTTTTGGTCACTGTAGGCAGGTGTCACGTGGGCCAGGGAGGCAGCAGTTGGCAGTTGGGGATGAGGCTGGCTGACAAGCCCCCTGCTTGAATTTGCAAAGGCATCCTCAGTTGTTTTCTGGCTAGGGTGACCCCATGTAGTTCAGCTGCCTCAACCCTTCTCTGTGTAACTGCTCTTACATGCAAACCATGTCTGTTTTGGTACTCATAGATCTTTTAATAAAATCTATATTCTTTGGAAAACCTTGTCTCAATAGTGTAGCATGGGCAGGGCAGCGCAGGCAGGCTGCCCTCCATGCCACTTCAGAGTTTTTCTGAACTATCCAGGAGGAAAGATTTTGCCCCTTGACCTCCTGTTCTTACGACCTGTTCATTGACTTCATTTTTTAAAAAATTTAACTTCTCTGATTGCCCTGCACATGCCCGATCTTGTCTGATCTCAGAAGCTAAGCAGAGTCAGGCCTGGTTAGTACTTGGATGGGAGACCGCTTGGGAATACCGGGTGCTGTAGGCTTATACCATAGTCTTTCGAGGCTGAAGGTTGCCAACCGCCACTTCTCCGATTGACATTTAAAAAACAAAACACCCTTGGTTCTGCTGGTCCTGTGCTTGCTCTATTTTTTTCCCCCTATGCATGCAACTTGCTAATTACTGATACTGAGCCGATTTTCTCTTTGTTGTGTTTTAATGAGGATTAATTAGGAGGTTTAAAATAGTTAGTGATTATTAATTTAGGAGGATGTTTCCCCTAATTTAGACACGACATTCCATTTTAACAAACCCGGGCCAGCATATTTTGCTGTTTTGAAATTAGTATGCACAACTTTAATTAATTGTGACATTCCTATTTTAAGCATCACCTCATCCCAATTCAGGCTCTCCCCCCACCCCCACGCTTATATACACTCCTAGCTACTAGCAACAGCAGTATGGAAGAACTAGAACTGATGATATATGTTTATTGCTTGTCAGGCCTTAGGAGCTGCAGGGCCCAATTGGAAATATTTTTTGTGGGGGTCCCAGGTTCACAGCCAAGATCTGTAGAAAGCGACATACGTACATAAAATCAATTATGGTTTATATCTCTAAGGTAGAATGGAAAGCAATCAAAATGTGTGCTTAAAATGTGTGTGTGTTAATGCTCCAAATGGATCAAAGCACCTTTTAATAAAAAAAATTGCATACAAAACGTAGATTGCCTTAGTGTGGCAGCCCTTAAGCTGCCCAACTGGGGCCCAACTGGGAACAATTTGATCCAATTAAAGTCAGCCCTGTTGCTTTAGTTAATACTTACGGCAAGGTAGATGAAAGTGCTGTTGGGCCAGGGAGAAGGGTTGATCAGTCATTGGAATATTGAGGGTCTGATTCAAGGAAACAAATAACAGTGAAATACTTTATATAGAGTCAGGCATCAGTGGTGTACCTAGAGGGGGTGAAAAGCACCAAGTTTTGCAGGCGCCTGAATGCACTGTGCAAGTGGCCCCTCCCCCCACTTTTGAGCCATTCCAGGTGGTGGGAGAAAAAAAGAGGCAAATGTCTGGCTCTGAAGGGGGGGCAGAGGAGCTGCTTGCATGCCATGGTGAGGCTCCCTGCAAAACGTAGTGCTTTGCACCCCCTCTAGCTATGCCACTGCCAGGCATGCACTAAATGTCTCGTATTTCTGGACTCAGTTCCGACTTTCTTCCATTGCCCTCATACCTCATTAAACAAAGAACCAGGAGATTATCTTTCCGGACACGGAGAGGATTAAAGCTGCCAGTTTGCCAAGAATGATCCTCTTTCTTCAACTTTTTGCCTTTTACCCAGGAGGATGGGTAGCAAAAGCTAATCTAAAGCTAAAAGCCATTTTCTTCCACCAGCAGACACCATCTCTTAAACAAATTTTTATTGCGATTTTTCAAGGTTTGTAGTCTGGTGACATCACCTTCACCTGTCCTATGACATCACAAGACCTTAACTGAGACATCTCATGTTTTAGATGCATCTGGCCTGGGAATCCTAGGAGGACTTTGGTGTGTCCTTCAACAGTGCATAAGCCACTCTTCCCTTCAGTAGTGGTGCTGGGGGGGGGGAAACACTAAGTACTGCAGGAGTCGCAAAGTACTCTACTTGCCATTTGAGCCATCCCAGGCCATGATGGCAATGCACAGGTGCTTGCTGAACCAAATGCCATCTCCTGCACGTCGCTGTCACTGCCCAGCTCCGATGGCCACTTAAAGAGTGCATTGCGGCACTTCCAATAATTACCGTTTGGTGGGGGAAACAGATCAGCAGCACAATCCTATTGATGCCTACTCAGAAGTAAGCTCCACTGCCTTCAATGGGACTTATTCCCAGTATGTTTCTATATGAATTTCAGCCTAGAATACTTTTTAAAAGAGGGGGGGGAGACTTTAAATAAAACTAGGTACTTGAGGCTCAGGTATAAGTGAGAACTGTAGAAACCCCAAAGAAACATTAATTGAATGGCAGGAATTGTTCAGCCCTAATCGAGGATGTGCTAAGGCAGGGGTGCTCAATAGGTGGATCGCGATCTACCGGTAGATCGCGAGGCAAAATGAGTAGATCGCGGAGTGCCGAGCCCCCCTTCAGGTGCCTCTGGGAGGAAACGCCGGGAGTAAGGCCCATTGTACTCAATGGGCTTACTCCCAGGTAAGTGTGGCTAGGATTGCAGCCTCACAGCCTAATCCTAGGCATGTCTACTCAGGAGTAAGTCCTGTTATACTCAGTGGGGCTCAAGGTACACCAACATACATTGTACACATAAATGTTATATGTCATGATGGCGCGAACATTGTAAAAAAAACTCTGGTAGATCTCCGGGCCTTGCTGGGTTTCAAAGTAGCTCTCGAGCCAAAAAAGTGTGAGCACCCCTGTGCTAAGGGATCTGGCAAATATTTTGTATGTGTGAATGTGTAATGAAAGCTTTGGGCATGAGGCAGGCTGCTGCAATGTCATGAAACAAACCAACTGGCCATGCCTTGGTGGGCTAGGTTTGCCAACCCTCCAGAATTGGCCTGGAGTCTTCCGGAATCGGCATCCATCTCTGGGTGACTACCAAAGCAGTCTTGGAGAATGTAACCGGGCCTCCAATCCTTTCCAATGTTACAACATGTTGAAAGGGTGAAGGGGGGGGGGAGGAATCTCCAGGAATAGCTTCAGTCAGAATTGGCAGCCCTGTGTTGAATAGATGAAAAATGTGGTTTTGAAGTTAAGTTGCATAGAACTGACAGCTTACTAAAGTTATGGGTTAGTGTCCTAGAAATATTCCAGGTGGCTTCTGTTTGCAGAAAAAAATAGGACAGGAAACAAAAGCAGATGAGTGCCAAAAGATGCAATAATCTGGTACCAGTAATCTAGAAGCTACTACTGTACATGAGATTCTAATTAATTGTACTTGAGCTATACAAAGATGATTATTGCATACACTTTTTCACTCATATGTATTAAGATTTTATAAAAGACCAGCCAGGATCAAAAGAGGTTTTATTAGGCCAACCAGAAGAGTATCTGCCCCCCTCCTCCCCGTTTTTTAAAAGCAGATTTTCCTACATGGCCCTCTCTTGATATAATTCTAGTGACAAACCACAAGTTTTTCGCTCACACAGAGGCTGGTATCCAAAAACTCTACTTTGTCTGATACAAGGTGTTTATTTGCTAGCCCAGCCTTGAAAGTGTTTTTTATTTTCAGACCATTGCAAAGAAAGTAAGGGGTGAAGCTACCATTTTTTATCTATAAACGCAAAAGGATAATATAGTTTTTCCCCCCACTAGGTTGAAATCCCTTGTGTCCCACTCCTGGACAAACTCACACAGTGGCATCACTAGTGGGTGCAGACCCTACCTCAGGGAGTCAAAATTTTGGAAACGTTCTGGAAAATTTACAGTTATGACTAATACCATCACGTTCTATATCAATGGAAAGGTCCTTTCATGCAGAATGTAATGAAACAAACCATGTTGATCTGTATTCTATCAAATGTTACGGCCAATTAACCAGAAAATGAAAACACAACTGCCTTATGTAACAAAATGTGGATTTTCTTAACTCAAACCAACCACTGAGACTGATTGTCCCAATGAGGTGTTGTTATGACACAGTAGGGAACCAAGTGTCATCAAGATGGCCATTGTTTTTTTGTGGGATACTGATTTGTTGGGTGACCTGTATTGTTATATATTTAAAATAAAGAAATAAAAGTTAATAGGGGTTACATCAACTGTAATGATGCCACTACATTTAGGCTGTGCATATGATATTGTAATCTCAAAGTTTGCAGACGGCACCAAACTTTTCCGAGTGGTGAAGACCAGATGTGATTGTGAGGAGTTCCAGAAGGATCTCTCCAAACTGGCAGAATAGACAGCAAAATGGCAGATACGTTTCAATGTAAGTAAGTGTAGAGTCATGCACATTAGGGCAAAAAAATCAAAACTTCACATATAGGCTAATGGGTTCTGAGCTGTCTGTGACAGATCAGGAGAGAGATCTTGGGGCGGTGGTGGACAGGTCGAAAGTATCGACCCAATGTGCGGCGGCAGTGAAGAAGGCCAATTCTATGCTTGGGATCATTAGGAAGGGTATTGAGAACAAAACGGCTAATATTATAAAGCCGTTGTACAAATCGATGGTAAGGCCACACTTGGAGTATTGTGTCCAGTTCTGGTCGTCGCATCTCAAAAAGGACATAGTGGAAATGGAAAAGGTGCAAAAGAGAGCGACTAAGATGATTACGGGGCTGGGGCACCTTCCTTATGAGGAAAGGCTACTGTGTTTGGGCTTCTTCAGCCTAGAAAAGAGATGCCTGAGGGGGGACATGATTGAGACATACCAAATTTTGCTTGGAAAGGATAAAGTGGATAGAGAGATGCTCTTTACACTCTCACATAACACCAGAACCAGAGGACATCCACTAAAATTGAGTGTTGGGAGGGTTAGGGCAGACAAAAGAAAATAGTTCTTTACTCAGCATGTGATCAGTCTGTGGAACTCCTGGCCACAGGATGTGGTGACAGCATCTGGCCTGGACACCTTTAAAAGGGGATTGGACAAGTTTCTGGAGGAAAAATCCATTACAGGTTACAAGCCATGATGTGCATGTACAACCTCCTGATTTTAGAAATGGGCTATGTCAGAATGCCAGATGCAAGGGAGGGCACCAGGATAAGGTCTCTTGTTATCTGGTGTGCTCCCTGGGGCATTTGGTGGGCTGCTGTGAGATACAGGAAGCTGGACTAGATGGGCCTATGGCCTGATCCAGTGGGGCTCTTCTTATGTTATTTATTTTGTATGGTCTGATACCGGAGGAGGTCCATCATGGGAGTGATGCAGTGAGCTCTTGCACCAGGTGAAGCCAACCCTAGTGACACATCTACACTCACAACTGCTGGGCTTCCTCTCCACAGCCTTAGCCAAGCTCTGTTACCCGGCCGGTTTTGCAACAAAAACCGGAAGTACCCTTTCCCCCTTATATTTTACATATTTGGAGGTGCGGAAAGCCCTGTGCAGGGCTCCCTGGACCCTTTGGAACTTCCAGAACTCTGGTGCTGGAGGCTGGTGAGTAAAAAAAAGCCCTCCCATCTCCTGGTTGGCAACCTTCAGTCTCGAAAGACTATGGTACAAGCCTACAGCACCCGGTATTCCCAGGCGGTCTCCCATCCAAGTACTAACCAGGCCTGACCCTGCTTAGCTTCCGAGATCAGACAAGATCAGGTATGTGCAGGGTAACAGTTGCTGTCTGCTGCAGTGCAATCCTGAGGATCAAATTGCTGCCATAGCCTCTCCCCTGCATACACTGGCAATGCTCCCAACTCCCTTGTAGGAGTGTGGAAAGCACTGGTGTAAAAGATTGAAGCCTTAATCATCTTCTGCTGGCTTTAGGCATACTTGTGGCCAGTTTGCCCTTTTCACTTCACTTTTCTGCATTTTGCTTGCATCTCTGACCTTCGGAAGTGTATACCATTGGGAGAGATTTGAAAGCCAAAGTGTCATCTTGAAACTTTCCCCTCTGCTGACATATGCCTTATGCAAATAGCTGCCACATTACTTTTTAATCAGGTTGTTCAGAATTCATTTTAATGTATCAGAAATGAGCCCCCCCCCCACCGGTTTTGATTAAGTCTGTCGTCATTCTCGTACTCAATCATAGGCCAACCTTCCATTATGGAAAGCTTCCAAACTGCTGCATGAAGCAAGCCAGGCCTCGATTGCGACTATAAATAATCAGCAAAGTTGCTGACCCAGCTGCTTTGAAGAGAGATGACCAAAAGAACCACCACCTGTCGTTTCCTGTCATTTCCTTCTCCTTCCTTTTCAAGTTGCCCAGCAAGTCAGATCCATTTCCTTGTAATTAATCTGCATTCCTGGAACACCATGTCATTCTGACACGGAGGGCAATTAAGTATGCATTGTGTTAGCAATCCTCTAATTTTCCAGTACTAGGATTCCTATAACAATTCATGCATATATTTATTGGCTGTTTGGCATGACACTACAGGTGACTGTAGGAACTGGGGCTGGGGGGGGGGTGCAATAATGAGATATGTGTTGACAACATTTATATTTTTTTTTTAAATCAAAGGAATTGGGTTTCAATTTCTCTTTGAAAAGTTTGTGACCTACATGTGCAATCAACATTTTGGAATATATATACAGTGGTGCCTTGCATAATTAAATTAATTCGTTCCGCGAGTCCTTTCATTATGCGAGTTTTTCGTTTTGCGAAGCGCGTTTTCCTGTAGGAATGCATTGAAATTTAATTAATGCATTCCTATGGGCAAGAAAAGTCAGAACAAAGTCAAATTTGGTTTACAAAGTGTTTATTAAGTGCTCTTTAAAGGCATACATACTGTACTGAGGATTTCAAAAACGGGGGGGGGATGCTGAGTAGGGAGCTTGAAGGCTGTAATCCTGTACACACTTTCCTGGGAGCAAGCACAATGGGACTTACTTACATAAACTGACATGAAGATCCTCCCCTTACTAGGGTGGACGGGATCATAAACCGACATGAAGATCCTCCCCTTACTAGGGTGATCGGGGTCATAAACTGACATGAAGATCCTCCCCTTACTAGGGTGGACAGGATCATAAACTGACATGAAGATCTTCCCCTTAAAACAAACCAATGCAAAACAAAAAAAAATTCGTCTTGTGAAGCACGGGTCATAAAAATTTGTTGTGCGAGTTACCAAACTTCGCAAAACGCTTTCGTTCTGCGAGTTTTTTCGCTGCGCGGGGCATTCGTTATGCGAGGTACCACTGTATAGCTGGAGCGCTAACTAAAATCTTCAGGCTGTGAGATATTTAGACATCACAGATACATAGTGGCACATGGACGACTGGCTAAGTGAAAGAGATATTGTGATTTCCAATAACTAGGGCCTGCTTTACACATTCATATACATGGTTTGGTTTCTTCACACTTGATGCTATACTTGAGGACTTGCAGAAAAATGTATCAACTGACTCGACTGAAAAGCATCATGAGTAAGGAGAGAAGAACGTTTTACGGGTAGTGTTAGATGTGCGATGGTCCATACTCACATGGAAATCATCAAGCGATATTCGCCGTCCATTAGAATGAACAAGCATGTATAAACCCAAGAGTCGGAGTCTGGAATACCTAACGACCCCATCCTATCCAGAACTTACCCTGAAGGATCTGACACTCTTGTTAGCACAAGTCCCAGAACAAAAGTGCAAAATTTGCTGAATCATTCTGAGGGCTGTGATAGTCAGGGCAAATGGCGGGAGGCTGTGCGCAGACAACACTGGCTCATGGAACCTTCTCTATCCCAGGCTGCCCCCTGGTTAGTCAGCAGGAAAGCAGAATGGGAGATGATTGTGGACAGTTTGGGGTGGGGAGTGAGCCAAGCCAGGAGTGGAAGAAGTCCAGGGATCTCGGCAGCAATAGCGCATGCCAAGATCATATCTCCTTTTTCCCAGCCTGACCCGCCCTTGACTCTCCTTGGACTGATGCCAGCTAAATAACAGGTATAGGTCCTAGAAGACCCATTGGATGCCATTGGAGACCAGGTGGCCTACAGAGGGATAAGTAGAAAAGGATTTTACACACCTTTCCTGGGTCATCTGGTAACCCCCCCCCCCCCCCACAGGATGCAGCCCACACTCCATCAGTGGCACCATGTGCTATGGGGTGATGGGAAATGGGATTGGGCTATAAATCTGCAAACCTAATCACACTCTTCTGAGAATAAGCTCCATTGAACATAATGGAATTTACATCTGAGTAGATGTGCTTAAAGTTGCAGTTAGATTTTGACTGAGGATTCATAAGTACTTCTCCACATTCGATCCATTCAGAGGGCTGCTGCTGGGACACCCCTTTGAGTAAATTCCTTGGTTTGTGAAATTATTGTTATTCCTGTTACACTCAAGGGAAGTGTTCTTCCTGTTTCTCAAGGGTACCGTGATAGGCTGTTGCAGCACAAGAACATAAGAGCATAAGAAGAGCCCCATTGGATCAGGCCAAAGGCCCATCTAGTCCAACCTGTATCTCACAGTGGCCCACCAAATGCCTCGGGGAGCACACATGACAACAAGAGACCTGCATCCTGTTGCTCTCCCTTGCATCTAGCATTCGGAGGTTTAAAACAAACAAACAAACAAACAGCAGAGTCTTGTAATCACTTTAAATACTAACCAATTCATTTAGCATAGTGAAGTGTCCACACAATCTGATGCCTGAAATCAGTTGTACAAAAAAGTATATCCTGAAATAAATTCCTTAGTCTTAAGTTGCTACAAGACTATTGCTGCAGTGGTGTTAGTTAGATGGGGTGCAAGGTGTCCTAGAATTCAGAAATAAATCTCATTATTCTCTTCTCCTCTCCAGTAGTGTAGCTAGAGGGGGTGCCAAACACTAAGTTTTGTAGGGAGCCTCACCACAGCCTGCAAGCAATCCCTCCCTCTCCCCTTCAGGGCTGTTATAGGAGGAGATTTTCACCTGTTTTGCACCCAGTATGGCTCCAGAATGGAGGGAAAGGGACCGGTTGCACGCCGTGGTGAGGCTTCCCGCAAAACGTAGTGTTTTGCACCCCCTCTAGCTATGCCACTGGTGTACAGTCCCATCAACTCTCAGTCCTATCAACAAAACAAACCATATGTGCAGCAAAATGTTCCAATATTGGAGCTTATATATTCTGCTATTCTTGAAGCAACTGTTCTTGCACCTCCTATTGACCAATATAAATACTTGTTACATTTGCTTTGGGCAGCAGTGTCTCAAAGCTCTGTCACTGATAGTCATGTCTTTTACGTAGCACCTCCACTGAAAATGCAGGCGCCGTTGCCTCTGAGCTATTTTTGTTGATGGCACTAGCCAGAGCCCAAGTTTACTACCTATTGGAAATCATTTTTGTGATCCTGTTGAAAAGAAAAAAAAAAAAAAAAGCACAAACAAAATTGAATCACCTTGTACCAAATAATTGTGCTATGATAGTGGCTTCCAAAATTCTTCGCTTAGTTCTTATGACTGATTTTGCGTGTGTGTGGGGGGGGGGGGGGAAGAAAAGCATATGTACCTGCACATGCTATTCTTCACTAAGCAACAGTTATGCATATGGTGAGATGAGAGCACCAAAATTGCAAGCACATGAATCACCTTGAAGATTGCTGTAAAACAAAATAAATTTACATTTTAATAACTTATCTCTCCTTTCACCTAATTTTAAAGTAATCTTTATTCTTTCGCAACTAATCTCCCAAACTTATGGACTAGTTTTGATCATATTTGTGCAATAAAATTGAAAATTTCAGCTATGGTAGGTAATCAATTTTAGTCACCTCATCTGTGGTTCCAATCTCATTATAGATTGCAATTTTCAGTGCAGATTACATGATGACCCATCAGTGACTTTGTTGTTTCTGAATTACCGATTCCTTGCCTCCTGCCAGATAAGAACAAAGCCTATGCATCAGTCTGACAGCTTGCAAACAGAAAATGGGCTTGTAGGATTGGATTTAAATCCCAGGTGTAGGGGATAATTACCACATCAGTCATGCAGTAACTGAAAAATGGTATTTCAACAAGAAAAATTACATTCCTTTTATAGTGCCAACAGAAATCATTATTTGAGGCTTCATACTGATTCAGTGTATCATTACATGTGCACTATGCTCATTAAATGTAATGTTTGTTGCAACATAAAAAGTTATTGTTTCAGATACTTTTGGTGAAGCAGGTAGCTTAAATTTAAGGTTTAGCAAACCTTGAAAATTTAGAGGTCATCTTAGCTACAATATATATCATGCTGCTGAAATAACACTATAGTACTAGGCTTTCAAGACATCATCTGTTCTGTACTGTATGGGGGGGAAGGAGATGGGGAGGGCTAGTGAGACATAAATCCTGAGTCTGAGAAATATCATGGATTAAAGCCTATGCTGGAGGCTTCTGATTCATTAAAATTTGTGCTGATCTCAAGTGGGAAGGGTGCAGACGTTCATTTTGCAAGCATTTGCTCCCCTTGCAAAATAAAAGCCTCCCTTTTTGCACTTTTTTAATCAAAGGAAGTGAAACTTTTCACAAGAGAGTTAGAAAGGGGGAAAATATATAGATTCCCATTGGGGAGACAACTGGACCAATACGTCCTCTACCCAATCCAGTCATGCTTAGTTGGAACGGAATATGGATAGAATTGAACATTGAAATGTAGATGCAAAAATGCATCCCCACCCACATTCTTCCCAGACACATTTAGGGCTAGATCGGGGTGAACATTTTGCCTTGTAGCACAAGTAGACAGTGAATATGCCAGTCCAGTGTTGCAAGGTAGGGAATGTGACCTGGTTGTCCAGGTAATAGAGATGTTTGGTTTTTTTGTCCCCTAGTGTGGGCTTTGTGAAGCCTAATGAAGGGCTTTGTTTGATCCCAGTGATTTCAACACATAGCCAAATCAGATTGGTTATAAGGTGCTGTGACAACATCATGTTCACTGTGTGATCCCTAATTTTTTTTAGAAGAAAGCTTCTTCATGTTCAAAAGCAACAGACTGGGGAAATGGCTGAGGTCAGATATGGAAGATACTGATTACTTATGAAAAAAGTAGTTGTATGAAAATAGTTTGTATTATAGATAATGATGCTAAGGAAATTCATTATCATCATACTTAACCTTTAAAAATCAATAAGCAGATGTGTGGACCATCCTGAAGGTGAACCTTCATTGTTCGCTCTCTCTCTCTCTCTCTCTCTGGACATTACCAGGTATTGAATGATGTCTGATTGACCTGATTGCACTCAGATACACACAGGGAATTCTTGAATTCCTGCCATCTCTGTCTCTGCATGTTGTGAATCCTCACTGGTTTGTCCCACATAGAAGAAGATGCTCTAGTAATGCTAGTATGAAGTTTGAAGTTTGCACAATTTAAAGTGTGATGTTTATGCAACATTACTCTGAGTTGCATGATACTACAGGGTAACTCAAGGAAATAAACGCACACTTTATACATAGAAGCTTGATCCAGTTAACCCATTTCTGCCCAGCCCATAGGTGTACACATTTTATCCCTGTTGCATATATGCCCTGCACATCCCTGATCTTGTCTGATCTTGGAAGCTAAGCAGGTTCAGGCCTGGTTAGTACTTGGATGGGAGACTGCCTGGGAATACCAAGTGCTGTAGGCTTATAGCATAGTCTTTCGAGACTGAAGGTTGCCAACCATATGCAACGTTGGGCAGAAATTGCCTACTTGATTAATTGATTATGTTTATATGCTGCTGACTAATGTTTATACATCATTGACTAAGGGATCTGTTGACTAAGGGATATGTTTGTGCTGGGAAGGTTCTGCAGATCTCTTAAATCACCTTCCTTAGACTGTGTGTTGCAATGCCTTAGGGCATCATGGCAGACTCACAGGGGTGCCATGGGATGTTCCTGATGGCCCCCTTCTTCCTGCTCCCCCAGGCACCACCATCTTGGATCTTGTGAGATTTCATGAGATAGAGGATGGCAGTGCCCAAATCTCAGGGGACGGTTGAAGGAGCATTGTGACCCAGGTAAATTTGGGAACCACTGCCTAGAATTTTGACTGTTGCAGATTTTCTACAGTGAAGTAGAGCTCATCAAAATGTGTACACATTTTTTTTTTTTTATCTTTTTAACCCTGTATTTTATACTGTCTTTCCATACAGGGTGACTTTTCTGATTTATTTATTTATTTATTTATTTATTTATTTATTTATTTATGGTAATAATCTGAGTTGCAGTCTACGTTTTAAATGGGAGAAACATGTCCTATGACTGCTTCGTATCATTTGACATCTACACCTTGTTTACTTGGAATGAGGTTTAATTGAAAGCAGTTAGCTTTTATGGACATACTCTATATGTACACTAGGAGTAAAAAAATCATGATTTGAAAGAGACTTACCAGTGGTATAGCTAGAGGGGGTGCAAAGTTTTGCCTCAGCGTGGCATGAAAATAGCCCAACCCCCTTCTCTTTGGAACCATTCCAGGCGGTGGGAGAAAAATGAAGCATTCGTCTCCATTTTGCTCCCACCATCCAGAATGGCTCTGAAGGGGAGAGGGAAGGGACATTTGCACACCGCGGTGAGTCTCCCTACAAAATTTAGTGCTTTGCACCCCCTTCTAGCTATGCCACTGAGACTGACAGTTAAGAACAATCCTCGAGCAATGGTGATCAACAAAGACGAGTAAAGGAGATTGTGACCCCCCCCCAGTCTTTTATTGCTCTATTTTCCTTTCATACTGTATGCCTTTCATACATGCCTTCTTCATTCCTTTCATACTGGTGCAAAAGAGAGCGACTAAGATGATTACGGGGCTGGGGCACCTTCCTTATGAGGAAAGGCTATGGCGTTTGGGCCTCTTCAGCCTAGAAAAGAGATGCCTGAGGGGGGACATGATTGAGACATACAAAATTATGCAGGGGATGGACAGAGTGGATAGGGAGATGCTCTTTACACTCTCACATAATACCAGAACCAGGGGACATCCACTAAAATTGAGTGTTGGGCGGGTTAGGACAGACAAAAGAAAGTATTTCTTTACTCAGCGTGTGGTCGGTCTGTGGAACTCCTTGCCACAGGATGTGGTGATGGCGTCTAGCCTAGACGCCTTTAAAAGGGGATTGGACAAGTTTCTGGAGGAAAAATCCATTATGGGGTACAAGCGATGATGTGTATGCGCAACCTCCTGATTTTAGAAATGGGTTATGTCAGAATGCCAGATGCAAGGGAGGGCACCAGGATGAGGTCTCTTGTTATCTGGTGTGCTCCTTGGGGCATTTGGTGGGCCGCTGTGAGATACAGGAAGCTGGACTAGATGGGCCTCTGGCCTGATCCAGCGGGGCTGTTCTTATGTTGTTAACTACAATTCCCAGGAAGCCTTGCAGGTCTCTTGTTATCTGGTGTGCTCCCTGGGGCATTTGGTGGGCCGCTGTGAGATACAGGAAGCTGGACTAGATGGGCCTATGGCCTGATCCAGTGGGGCTGTTCTTATGTTCTTATGCCTGTGTTTTCAGATCTTGGAAGCAGTGGATGTTTATCTGAACCACATTGTTGGACCAAACTGCTGGGTTATGCATCTTCAGACTGTATTTCGTGATGACACCAATATTGTGCTATATGGCTTTTGGAGTGCAAAATGGAACTTCAGCCCAGAATGGGAGAGCCTTCCTTTTCGTTTGGGATGCTCATGAATGTTCAAACCAAATAGTAAATAGCAGCAAGTCTGGTCCAACTGCATAAGCGACCCAAGTCGTTGTTTATGGTAGCAATAATTTTAAGAGTCCAGTGAAGCATCTCACAGACTAAAAGGTTGTGGATCATATGGGATAGATGTTTCGAAACTGACACATGTCTAGGGGCGGCATTTTGGGTGTCTCTGTGGCACATGGAATAGCCAACAGTGTACAAAGAACTGGCAGTCTGGTAAACCGGTTGTGCCTGGATTCAAGTGACTGGAAATGGTGAGAGATGGGAAAGGATACCAGAGAGTTTTGGAATCAGGTTGAAGTTATTTGAGACCTTTACAGCTCTATTAAATTGAACATTCATCAAGTTGCCAGTTTTGCCGCTGCTGATCTTTTTCAAGCTGGCAAGTCCAGGACTTTTTATCCAGAACTATGAACAGAATCTAGCCCAAGTTAAGCATTGGCTTAAATCTCTCCATTGAAATCAATGGGTCGTGCAGCGCAATCTGAACTTGCGCTGGAAACAGGCAGGCCAAGAGGCCTCTGTCTAGCGCAGGATGGGGAGCAGAATTGACTCAACTGGAGGCAAGGGGAAACTCTTCCCCTAACCCCGGGTAAGCCACCACAACCCCAATGGGTCTCCTTAGACCTGCACCATTTCAGGAGGTGATGGAAGTCCGAGAACAGAACAGCTTGGAGCCTCTCCTCACTGCTTTGGCAGTGGGGTCAGGTTCTGGCATAACTGCTGGGTCCTAACCTCACCTCCTTCCCCCTGCCTGCCTGCCCCTGGGGCTGCTTGCCCTCCCCTCACCCCAAAATGTCTCCTCCTACCTCCTTCCTGCCGCCTCCCTGCCCTCCTCAAACCCCTGTGCCAGCCAAATCGACAGTTGCTGGGGCCCGCAATGGTGCAGTTAGGCCTGTGCAGGTCCCTTTCGCCAGCCTAACTGCCTCCAGAGTGGTACAAAAATGCTTTATGGCACTTTCACGACACCCCTGAGCTGGCACAAGTGACTAACTGCTAGTTAGGATTGCGCCTTTAATGGGTCTTAATTATTGGATCATCGCCTTAGTGTTGCACTCTCTTTGTGTTTTGGATGTAATGATCCATGTTCTTCAT